>NC_087062.1:7974465-8286180 GCF_963678635.1 Symsagittifera roscoffensis
CTGAATAGGCGCACAATTTTGTGTCTGTATGTTCCTGGATTCCAGAGACTAATTTCTAAACAAGTTCAAAAATGTAAGTGGATTCCGCCTACAACATTTCTGTGGATTCCGCAAATGTAAGTGGATTCCGCAAATTTATGCTGATTCCTCTTACAATTTGTGGATTCCGCTAACAATTTGTGGATTCCGCTAACAATTTGCGGATTCCGCTAACAATTTGTGGATTCCACTTACAATTTGCGGATTCCACTTACAGTTGCCGATTCCAGGACAGATTAAATTTACTAAACACATATTATTATTTGTTTGTGGATTCCACAAACTGTTCCGGATTCCGCAAATTTTATTGCGGATTCCACAAATGTTGTTGCGGATTCCTTAAAATTGCCTGTTTTTGGAGCGATTTTAAGCAATACAGTGTTTTAGCTATTTGTTTGTGGAATCCAAAAAAGCAATGAAGATAAAAAAAAGTAAAATTGCTGTGGATTTCCGCGACAAATCAGATTTTGGCCTGTTCCTGAATCCGCTGCACAAAATGCAAAGTTTGGCCTCGTAATGAACTTTTTTAAATGAAATGGGTGGTTCTGAACAGAAGTACAGAAAAGAAAAAAATCAATGTCAAGCATTGCAACTTAATTGGTTTCGTCTTCTGTTCCCTTTAAGTTTCATTAAAATTTAGGTTTTTAGCTTGTCATTATTGGTCCATTAGCGACCAAAAACGTGAACAGATTAGCAAACATGGAGACAATAAGTTCCGCATTCGAGCCCTCAATAATTGAACAGAGAGAGTAGACAGGGGGAGGGGAGGGAGGTATTCGAGGGGGGGGGGGTGATGAATCGATGAAACAAGCGACGAGAATTTAAAACAACTAATTTCGAAAATCTGTCATTGTTAAGCGCATTTATGCATTAGTAAAACAAGAAGGAATAGTTTTATTTCGTTTCCTGTTTTAGAGGCTAACAAAGACGCAAAGCAAGACAAGAAAAAAAGAATTGGCTGAAAAAATAAAGAAAGCAAATTGTTCCAATGATAGTGGAGACTGCACAGAGGAAGAAAAACCAAAGAAAACCCGCCGACCGCGGACTTTTTTGTTTCACTTCCTTGATATATTTAAAGACGAAGCCTTCGGCAAAAATGCCCAATTTTGACATGTTTTCTTTTCTTACTGATTTCCTGTTCTGTGATTTGAGAATGCGGTTAAGTGTTTGAAACCATCGCTTTATTACCCATTGAATGTTACAGGCTAAAATTTGATCATTGTATTGTAGCTTTTTGTACCTTTTCGCCCATTTGATGAAAATCATGTTGATCCACTAGAAGAAACGGAAAACCAATTTAAAAACGACAAAAAAAGAAAAAGAACAATTTTTTGTCCCTGTTTATAATTCAGCTCGATTGTTGTTCTATCTTTTTGTGTCTATAATTGCTTAAAATCGATTCGACGGAAGACAGACAAAGGCTCCATTCTAAATTCCCCGCGACTTCATTTTACGCTTTTGCACCAATTTTGTTTCCGTGACATCGAAAAAAAAAATAGTTTAATTGCACTTTCTCCATACAATCTCTCCCACCCTTACAATTCTGGGTTTTACCAACTCCGAAACCATTTTAGATTTGCCATTTGATAAGAAATGTGGTCAATTAGCGTCGAATGTTTCTCGGAAAACCAAAATTGAAAGCAATTGCTGATAAATGCTAATCCAAAGTTAGTGTTCGGATTTTGATATGGAAATATTTACTAACCACAATCGAATTACTTAAATTGGAATTCAAGAAAGTTTATCACTCAATTTTTGAAATTGTAAATCGATCATCCTTGTTTGTTGCGCAATAATTTATACGAAAACAAATTGATTAAACTTGGAAGTAAATTTGCATACTTCGGGTTTCGCAGAATTTGTTTTAATTTCACCAATCTCCTTGCGTATTTGATTTAATAATCCACTAAATGGTAATTGAAAAATCCGACAATGTCAATAGACGTGAATGAAACAAGAGATGACTCGTTTTTGAGATATGACTACCGACTCGGCTTTGTCGTCCGCTACTTCCTGCAAGACGAGCCTGCATGTGACGACAGCTGGATTCTTTTCCCCGCAGAGGTATCACATTTCCCAATATTTAGCCAGCTATAGTTTAAGCCAAAAAGGAACTATAAGAAACAGTTATAAGAAACAGCCAAAAACTATAAGAAACAGCCAAAAGGAAAGAGCCAAAAATACTTAGTAGTTTGAAAATACTCCAAAAACTTGAAAGACGATATTCTCGGGAAAAATTTTCTTATGAGAATGTAAATTTTTGAGAAATTTTTAAGAAACTGACCCGAAAAAAAGGTTTTGACAAGCTCTTCGAAGCTAAGTTTGCCCATAAAATTGGTGTGTTGGATCAAATGATTCTCAGGTTCGACTCCATATTTTTGGTTCATCTACAAAAAAATTACAAAAATATTCAAAACATAACTTTTGAATCTAAAAATCATTGCGTTTTCTTACGCTATTCTTACGCTGAAAATCATTGCGTTTTCGAAAAAACCCAAAAAAACACGACATATATAGGTGTCTTCACTGTGTTCTTTGACTCTCAATCAGTATCGAACAAATCTTTTCCCTCATATCGATTTTTGTAAATGAAAGGAGTTTGAAAAGTTCCAATTTAATTAATTACCAAAGGACAAACTTTGTTCTTGTTTCGCGTAATCGGCTATTGAAAGCAGCCCCAAAATATTTTTTTTTAAATTGTGTCATTTAATTTTAAAATAAGAAAAACAGAGATTTAGAGATTTATAACAGGAGTAGAAAAAATTTGTCAGTCTTTTTGTTTATTTTTTGAATAATCTTGCTAAAAAAACTTTTTGGTAGAGATATCGGTTTTCTTAGCTAAAAATTTACAAACTAACACAAATTTTTTATTTTTAGTTCAAATATACATCTGATTTTTTTGTTCCGATCATTTGAAAAATTGGGAACAACTTTGTTTCAGTTTTTGTTTTATTTTTTACTTTTTTGTTCTTCTTTCAATTAATATTAGATACCACATGTAATCTTCGGACTGGGTTGAGTGACATATCATATTAAAGCTCTTCCAGTCGGAATCCGAACGACGTTTTAAAAAGATCGAACAAATAAAGTGACAATAACTTGTTAAATTGGTCATTTAGGGTTAAAACATCTTGACTTATCAAAACGAAAACTAGTTTTAAAAAAATTGTTGGCAGATCCATGGCAAAAAAAAAAAAATTCTTAATCAAACAATATTGTTTTGAAAAGATAAAAATTTTAAAATTTTTCGTAGAATTTTGTTTTTTGATTTTTTGTTTGTAATTCTTGTTTTGAAAAAACAGCTGTCGATTAAACCTAAATTACATCACACCATGTACAAAAACTAGCTTAATTTGAAGAAATTAATAATTTGAAGAGCTTTTATTTGTAGTTTTGATGAATATGGTCGGAACATTCTGTGACACTTGAACTACAACTGACTATCTTTGGTTACTTTTTTTTTCATTTTCTCGCTAAATCAGGTACAGCAAATAAACATCGAAATATATATAATAGAAATTCCCTTTCTGTAGTTGTTTGAAACACGATAAAAAAAAAGAAAAAAAAACAATCTGAGTGTTGGAAAAAACTTGTTTGAAATTTTTGATTTTTGGTCCAATTTCCAGTGAAAAAAGTGAGCAAGTAGGCTTAAAATAGGCATAAAATAGCTCATGTATGCTTACTTTAAGATGTGATAGCTTAACTTTACTCAAATAAAGTTAGTTTTTGAGTTTGTTTGCGCAGTTTTGGTAAAATAACACTTTCAAATTTTTTCTTTTTGATGTTCAAAAAATTTTAAAATTTTTTTATTTTTCTAAAAAAATTTGTTTTCGTTTTTCTATTGACTTTTCTCCATTTTTTTCCACTTTGCCCTGATCATTATGACGAAAATGCCTAAAAACAAGAAAAAAACATTTTTTTGTTGTATTTTTTAAAACAGTTTTCATTGCATAGCTTGCGATTGATCCTGCGTTAATGGTCACAGAGAAAACATAGTCGGTTCGCTTGATCGATTAAAAAAAAGATCTTTTTTCTTCACATGATTACATTTTTTTCACAATATTTTGACCTACGACATTAATAAAGATGAAAAAAATGACAATTGGTTCAACTGGCGAGCAGATGACACACTATCTTGACTTTTCTTCCCAGGTTCTGTGGAATCGGTGGCTTCGAGGAACACTTTATGTGCTGGGTCTGGGGTTCCTGTTTGTGGGCATATCCATAGTGAGTGACATCTTCATGCAGAGCATTGAGATGATTACGAGCAAGAAGAGGGTGGTCAAGTATTATGATGCAGAGGCACAGGTGAGTTGTCGCGGTTACTTTTCGTTTGGTCGCGCCGGTGGCGGTTACTTTTCGTTTGGTCGCGCCGGTCGCGGTTACTTTTCGTTTGGTCGCGCCGGTCGCGGTTACTTTTCGTTTGGTCGCGCCGGTCGCGGTTACTTTTCGTTTGGTCGCGCCGGTCGCGGTTATTTTTTCTTCGGTCATGCCAGTCGCAGTCACATTGCCTCGGTCCACAAAGTTTGAAAACACCAAATTTTGGTCGCGGTAGCCTGAAAGTATCCAATTTTGATCGCTGTGGTCTGAAAATATCCAATTTTGACAGCGGCAGTCTGGAAATACCAAAATTTGGTCGCGACCGTTTGATCATATAATCACAACCTCGAATCAGACAATCTTCGAAGCACATTTGATAAGCAATCCAGGTGCTCCTTATGATTTGGAGCTTTTAGAACATTTCAAACCTTATCTTAAGTGTTTCTTTTCGGCACTTAGAACGAGGAAGTAAAGGTTGGAAATTGTGTTTATAGAACGGACATTTAACATTATGAAAATAAATATAATCTTGTATGCATTAACTAGTTATGATTTCTATTGATCAAAAGATTGCCTGCTTGCGAGAGGAATTTGCACCAGGTATTGCATTGGCTGACAGAACGATGATTTTATCAAATCATAAAAATTCCTATTTGTTTTTGGACTGAAATATGAGAAACGGACCATGCTTAGACAGTCTGCAAGGCCTTTTGTAGATCCTCTGCGAATCGCAGAAACGCGAATTATTTTTTTATTTTAGGTGATGGCGCAGAAGGAAGTGTTGATCTGGAACGAGACAGTGGCCAACTTGACCCTCATGGCACTTGGTAATCATAACGAGAGTAACTAAACCAGCCGAAGTATCAACCAACCGAAAATTCGTGGAGTATTTAAGCCAGCGGAAACGTTACGTCACATCAATAAGTTTGCATGACTTTCGTAACTTTTACATAACTATTATATAACAATTACGTATTTTCGGCTGGTTGATACTTCGGCTGGTTTATATACCACCAAACATGACACCAGTTTCATCTGGTTTTCTCGGCTGATGATTTTATGTCCTGACTGAGGTGCTCGACTTATTTTTCGACTTTCAAAGTCGACAAGGTGTAGTTTTACGTCTGAAAATCAGTTTTTTGAACCAAAAATGGCGGCAAAGACGATAATTTTTCGGCCCAATTGCTTGTATGATATTTCATGAATGCAATTCATGCTTTACTAGCATAGTATTACAGCTTAGAGAGCGTTGAAATGAAATTCAACATGAATACTGCGAATCGTTATCAGCCTAAAAATCTCGTTAACGACACATTTACACACTACTATAGAATCGGCTTCAATAGTGGTATACGTGAAAGCAGGGGCGGATTTAGGGGGGGGGGGCGGGGGGGCGGACGTTCCTCTCTCAGGGATTCGACCCCCTGCCGACCCAAAGGGTCCCCCTTTGGTACTTTTTAAGAAATCCATTTTTTGCCGACCGACCCTAAAATTTTTCTAAAGGTGCCTTTGGCGCCAATATATACTAACTTTGAGGGGGAGCGCGCGCCAAAAAAACGCGATTTTTTTGTCAAAATTTTTCAAAAAGTGCCTAAAAACGGCTTTTTTGACCTGTTTTTTCAAAAATTTGCCTGCGGCGCAGAAAATTTGGCAAAAACAGGGACCTTTTAGTGCTTTAGAAGAGCTCGGAAAATCAATTTGGTCGACCTAAAAAAAAAAGGGCGTCAAAATTTTCGAAAATTTTTGAAAATCCGCCCCCCCCCCCTCGAAAAAATCCTGGATCCGCCCCTGCGTGAAAGGTCTAGATGCAAAGATGAAAGTTCATAAGAAAGAGATTCACCCTAGAAAACAACTCAGTCTGGAATAAGGGTAAATAATAGAAACGGACTATGCTTGATGACAGTGACAGTGATTGTGAGACAGGCGTGATAGCTGTTCATAGAATCGCAGAAACCACAATTAGAATGTCAGTCTAAATGCGCTCGCAATAATTTTTTGGGCTAAAATGGAACATTTATTGGATCTACTTAACAATCCTCCCCCCTATTGTATCTACTAAAAAATCCCCCCTTCTTGAAGGGGGGGAGGATGTTAACTTGATCCCATTGGTTTTAGGAAGCAGTGCTCCTGAAATCATGCTATCCACAGTGGAAACCTGTCTGAATTTGGGAAACGAGAAGAAGAAGGACGGGCTGGGAGTCTTCACCATCATAGGCAGTGCGGCCTTCAACCTCCTCATCATAATCTCCGTCTGCATCTCGGCTGTAGGCCCCGCCCCTAAAAGGATCCGCCAGTTCGGGGTGTTCCTCTTGACATCCTTCTGGTCCATGTTCGCCTATGTTTGGCTGTTGATTGTACTCGACTATGTCACACCCGGCGAGGTTTTTAGCTTTTTCCATCTTTTTTAATGGATATTTTTCAATATTCTTAATGGGTCTAGGACAACAGGCCGACGGAACTTCAAGCCCAATTTTTTACCTTTTCAAGTGCACGACATGAAAATGTTATTAATATGACTAATTTTCAGTTTTTGTGACAATTTCTAAAAGGTGGTCCATTAAAACTGTTTGATATTACTACAATTTTTTAAAGTTTTACTGAATATGCGTTTTGAGCTCATGGTTGAAATCCCGTCGGCTTGATGTTTCAACAATACCCATCCCTATTCCAATGGAGGGGGGGGGGGGGGTGATTTGTCATTAAGTACACAATGAGCTTAGGCTTCACCGTTGAATAAGACTATTTAGTGGTAGGTAGGGTTGTTGAGTTAACTCATTTTTGCTACCATTTTACAAGCTCAACTTTGGGGGATCGAGAAAACTCTAGATTCGACTTTGTCGTCTTATAACCAACCATGGAAATCTTTTATAGCCAACCATGGAACTTTTTATAACCAAATATGGAAATCTATTATAACCAAACATGGAAATCTATTATAACCAAACATGGAAATCTTTTATAACCAACCATGGAAATCTATTATAACCAAACCAATCATGGAAATCTATTATTGGAAATCTCTTATAACCAACCATGGAAATCTATTATAACCAACCATGGAAGTCTATTATAACCAACCATAGCAGCAAAACTGAGTTAGAGATAGGATAGAGATTAAAATAATAATTATTAAACTGAGGTGTTGTTGATTGGCTGATCTGCCGGCAGGTAGACTGGTGGGAGGCGCTGATCACTCTTCTCTTCTTCCCCCTTTTGGTGTTGTCAGCCTACTACACAGACCTCATCACTGCCAAAAAGAGAAAGAGGAAGAAGGCCGCTTTCGTCGAACGGGTAAGAATACGATAAAAATAGTGAAGACACTAAAACACTATAAAGACCCTTTTCTGACCGGAGGGTAGCTACTTGTTAGGTTGAAAAGCCTGTTCTAGCTATCCTGATGCAGTGAGTGATTACGTATGTATTTCTTCACTGTATCGAATAATTGAAGTGAATTGAATTAAATTTCTCCACAGCAGGTGAACTTTTGAAAACACATGTCAAAAATGCCGTTTTTAGGAAAATTTTGGAAATTTTGACCAAAAATATGCGTTTGGGGTTATGTCTTCGGGCGGGTATTAGCCTTTTTTAGTCTTACTTTTCTCCAAGCAAAATCAGGTACCACAATAATCTTAGGAATGGTTCCCTTGTGATATATCATATTAATGTCCCTTCAGTCGTGATTTGACCGAAGTTGTGAATGTTCAAAAAAAGAATTATGTGTCGAGATAAGCCGATTTGAAGTTTTTGGTTTTTAGTTTGATTTGAGTGAGGAAAGCGAGTTAAGCGAATGAATAGTTGTGTTATAATTGGAAAATTTTTCGCTTAATACTTAAAGAAATTATTAGCTATACTCCATAAAACTAGTTATCAAAGCTTTCTTGGTTAAAATTATTTATCTAAATTAATCAAATATAAAAATTGATCTAATAAAAATTTTCAAAAAAACGTCAAATAAAAACACTGAATTTTTGACTACTTGAAGTGGGCAATTTTTGACCACTTGAAATTTGTCTAAGTTTTTTTGAAGTCATTCACCAGATTCAAAAACGGAAATGGAACACAAATTTTGATATTTCGATAAGAGGTAAGCAAAGCAGATAGCTCGAGGATGGCGTAAGATGGCGTAATAACTGCCCGTTTCTTATTCATTTTTCATAGAAAATTGTAATGAGTTATGCTTAAATTAAGGACATTCTAATTTTTTAATTAATTTTTTTTAATTCATTAGTCGGCATAATTTGTGCTAATTGTCAAAGCAACTGTCTAGTCTTACTATGACTGTTGTTGTTCTGATCACTCTATGAATTGGGAAGAAACCATGGCGTAGGGTACGTTTTTCTGCCCAATTTTAGTTGCCTGGAAGAAAACTCGTAAAAGGTCAAATGTGGTATCTTTTGAAAGCCTTACTAGTCGTGATTTTATAAAATAATATCCTAGTGTCGTCCATTTTCTTTTTGGTCAATTTTTTTATTTGCTCAACTAAATGACGCAAATTTTGCAAATGACTCTCAAAAAAATTTTTTCTGCCAATCATAAAATATGCTCAACAAAAACCATTAAGGTCATGATGCAGAATCAAAATAGTTCACTCAAACTTTAGTAAAATGATATAAAGTTTAGAGAAAATCTTAAAAATTTTCTTAATTAAAAACGTTTCTTAATTTAATCATTGTGGTCAGGTTCTGTTCCACGGACACAGCAATCGTCTAGCCTTTTGTTCAAACAATTATTTTCAAAAAAAGTATAACAAAAATTTTTATTTCTTTTTCAATGTAAACATCCGCATCCAAGCCCGAAAAAAATTGTAAACTTGCAATGTTCAAAACGTTCGAGATGTTCCGGGAAGGGTCTCGAACTTTTTTTTGAGGACTGGTTTTTAACGTGTTGTTGATCCACATTTTTAAAGTCGACCTAATTGATTTCCGACCTCACTCAAAACACTATGAAAACTTCTTCTGGCCAATTTTCTGCGCTGCAGGCAATTATTTTGCGCTTGTTCCCCTAAAAATTGTTTAAAAAAAGTTGAAAAAGTAGAAAATTTTTATGGCCGATCAGTCAAAAATTGGTTGCCATAAATGATGTCAAAGGGGGAAATTTTGGGTCAGAAGGGGGTCGAATCTTTGAAACAGATCCACTCTGGCTGCCGCTTGAATTGAATGAATTCCATAACATGTCAACGTATATTTATATCGAGTATTTTCCATCTTCAAATATTCAAATTTCAAGAAAACCAAAAATTCACCTTTTTTGTTTCTTACCATAAATACCCATGCTCATTGCTTCAGATTAACTCCCATTATTTCAGTTTTTTTACTTCTAATTCAACTCTCATTTCTTTGACCTCAAAGCCAAAACTTTGCTTCACTGGCTCCATGTCTTCCAACGCCCGCCATGCTAGTTTTCAACGTTCCGACTGTCCTTTAAATTGACTATTTTCTTGGAAAATTGTGTTAGAGCCATAAAAATTTTGAAAATTTGATTTTGTTTCTTTGATTGCGGCTCAATACCTAGTCGATATCAATTGATAAATATTTCTTTGGAGTCTTAAATTGATTCAAGGATACCAATTACGTTGTCCTAAATACCATTAGAATCAGCGCAGAATAACACGCCGCTCTCGAATGATTCGCTCTTACGCCTGAAAATCATAGAATGTTTTTTTAGAAACGCGCCCAAATTAGTCCTAACTAGAGAATTTCAACTATGAAAAGTTATTAAAATCAGTCGCGATTTTCATACTTTTTGTTCCGACTTTCGATACGAAAGTAACGGAATATTTGTGCTCGGGGTGGGTTTTTTTTTCTTCAGACAAATTTCGACTTTTTAACTAGCCATTTTTGACGGAATTTTTTTGCATCATTCGAAAGGTATTGTTGTCCTGAGCTCAAATTTGAAAAGATTTTTCACCTGTGATCATTTTTCGAAAAGTTACGAGGGTTTAAAGATTGCCATTTTGGCCAATTTGGGACAATTAACGCGCGATATATTTCGCGCTATTAACGCGTAAGCGGAGAGTTAATCCGTCTTAGAAATCGTTCCAAATTGGTTAAAAGAAGCTTATGTGCCATAATTGGTTTGTTACAAGGAGCGAAATCTATCCTCTTGTACTTTGTATGGCGTGTGGGGGGATGATTTTCATAACATATTTCAAATTTTAGAAAAATTTTTTTTTTGATTTTGTTTTATTTCATCGAATTTTTAAATGTTATTACTGCTCCATAAACCTTAAAAGGCAGTGGGAACATTCAGGGCTTCGTACTGATACGAGCACTCTTGTTTAACTTTGAAGTCAAGGTGTCAGTTTTTATTGTGGCATAAAATTTTCTTTTGATAAAAATTGTTCCGATTCATGAAATATGTCTGAATAGCAAAAAACCTCTAATTCAATTATATATAATCCACTACTTTCTGTGGAAAATCATTTCCGCTTAGCACTCAATGAGTGAACAAGAAATTCAATTGCACCTGAAAATTTTAAATTTCAAAATTTCATTCAAAATATCACCAAAAAGAAAAAGCTGATTTCGATATTAATCAATTTTTTTTTGAATTTTTGTATATCAATTTTGTTTTTTAAAAAGTTCAAAAACGTCAGGTTAATCTTTTTTTTCGAAATTTGGAATGTCTATGCTTGAAGTTTTTGATTTTAAAATTTAAAGTTATGAAGAGTTTTTGATAGTTTTATACAGTCTGAAAAGTATTGATGCCCGAAACTGAAAAATAAATGTTATTTTACTGTAATTTTTTTGTAACGCTTTTTTGTTTTAGGCAAATGATGATTTGGCCAATTTGAACTAATTAACGCTTGAGATAAGGGGCACTTTCAAAGCGTAGGTTGCGAACAAATTCGGCTGATAAATCAACCAGTATCGGTTTTCATAAATGAGTTATTTCTTATCTTTAAGAGTTCAATAGACGTATGCATCACTCTGGTAACTTGCTGAAAAGATATGAGCAAAAACTGAACAATATATACATGTTCTTTGTGCCAATTTTTAGTGCATAATGAAAACCTTAAATTAGTTTTTAAATTTAAATTCAAATGTGCCAGGGAAGTGGGAAACAGACAACTCCTTCGTGAACTTTACGGGGCAGTCCAATCACTCAAGGCATGGCGCTGATACGATTAGTCTTATTACCGTGTTTTATCGTTGGATTTAAAAAAATACATCCTTGATTAGACCATCAAATGGAAAAAAAATTGCAAAGCGCAAAGTTTCTAAATTTCTTATCACATTCTGTTTCTGACTCGTGTCGAACTATATCTTTTTTCTGCTTAGATAAAAAATAAATAGCTCGCAGACCCGAAAACAGGAAACATAAGTTGTCGAAACAAGCAAAAACTTGAACTCCTTGTCACAAACAATGAGTTTTAATGTTATAAAATTTATATGCGTTATTAACAAAGAGATTTTTATCAAATTGCAGAAAACAAAATGTTCTTAAACAAATTGAGGACCCGATTTGTATAAATTCATAAAGTGTTCTACTAGCAATAACTTTTTAGCTACAATTGTTTTTGCTGCACGACCATTTTTCTCTTAATTATCATGTTTTGACCTTTCTTTATCATATCTAGGAAGATGGGGTAGTAGTATGTTCACATTGGTGCAATTTTACGCCATAGCGCATTTTTTTTTTCAATCATTTCAACACAGGCGACTTTTTTTTGGAAGGTCAACATTTTTTCTACGGGTGCTTTCGTACTAGTGTTTAAGAGGGGAACTAAACTACACCAAGCAAATATAATTATCGCTATTCATTTTTTAAAAAGTGCTTATATATTCAAGTTTACTTTAACAACCCAGCAGTACAGAAAATCTCATTACCGCTCCAAAACCAAATTTGAGGCCTAAAAAACTTAAAACTTAAGCAGTGCCGTTCAAATATTGTTTATCAGGGCAGAAAATGTTTACGATAAGGTTTTTACACTAACACATCTCATACTGAAAAAAAATTTCGCCTCAAATCGACAGAAGGCAAGGAACAAAGTTACGGATTGTCAGAAGCTAAAACTAAGCCATTCGCTATTGAGTATTCCAAAGTCGGAAATCGTGAAAACTTGAAGAAAAAAATAAATAAATTCAAAGCAATAGACTTGATGAAATGCAAATAAGAAACCAGCATATAAGCAATCTGGCAATTACGTTTTGCTGCTTGCCAGTTGTTACAAAGTTAGACAATTCTGATTTGTTGAATAATTTTCATATAAGATTAGTTTGTTCATTCCGTCATCCGAACAGCCACTTAAAATTGATTAGACAACAATTGGTAACAGGCGACAGTTTGTAACAGGCAACAATTTGTTACAGGCGAAAATTTGTAACATGTGACTATTTTTAACAAGCGAAATTAGTAACAGGCGACAATTTGTAACAAGTGAAAATTGGTAACAGGCAACAATTTTTAAAAGTGAAAGTTGGTGACAAGCGAAAAGTCGTTCAAAAACAGTTCAAGACTCTTGGTTCTCAAATCTTAAATTGTAATATTTTATGTGGCTATCACATCATCCAAAAAACTATGATCACACTTCGATAATTGATTAATTACGAACTGGAAATTAGCGTTTTTTCCTTTAATTCATATGAAAGATTATTCACATAATGAATATCCTCGGGGAGGGCATTAGTTATGGAGACCAGAAGGGTTATGGCTTGGTATTACAATCCCTAATGAGATCTAATATTCCGTTTTTGTTTTTAGTTCTGATAAAGCTAGTTTCACCGCGGGCCTTGTAAGTGTTCCTAGCGCTGTTTGGTTACGCATGAGCGTGCAATTCCATCAGGACCGTTAAAAGTTTTACTTAGGCCATATGTCTCGTGGAGTAAAGTCTTCGAGGATCCACACGAGGTCGTATTTTTCTATGGTTTCCTATTTTGGTTCAATTTGGTCCGTTTGATCAGGTTGGAGCATATTCTTTCAGTAATCACTTCGAGTCGGTCCTTGGTTAGCTTCCAGGATTTGTTGCTTAGTTTGCTGGTATTTGTTTGGTCGTAGAATGAAGCTACTGGAGCGTAATTGAATGGCCTCTCAAGTAGGTGGTTAGGTGTAAGTTATAATGCGTCCTTAGCGTCGCAACTTACATAGATCAGTGGTCTTGAATAGATGAGGCCTTCGCGTTCTACTACACTAATTGAAAAAAAATCCCTGAAAAGTCTGTGTGATCCTATTCAATAGAAAGACTCGTTTGATGATCGAACCGAGACGTTCCCACACACCAACAAAATGGGGAGCAGATGGTGTGTCAAGACGCCAGTCGATTGACTTTTGTCCAAAAAAAATAGTTTAGGAGAACCACGCCGCGCAATAATTCTACGAATTGCTGTGAAGCAATTTTCAATTGTTAGGCTATCGGTAGTTGCACGCGTTGCTAAAAAAGTAGAGAGACAAATGTAGTTTTTTCTGTGGTATCTTTTAAAGCAATGTAGAATGGACAGATGTATTCCAACCTTCTTGAATGAATATGGTTTAATTTCCGGGTCATCGAAGCTCTGTGCGGATAGATCAGCCATGAAGGGGTTAAAACCTTTCCTTTGGAAGCGGTGGCACAAGAAACAGTGGCTGTGCATGTGTCTCAAGGATTTTCTGAGGCCCGAATTTTTGAAGCTTTGTTTCAGGTAGTGTCGTACAAATTCAATGCCGAGGTGCATGCATTTATGATGCGCGCTTTTGACCAGAAGTTGATTCCAAGGTTCTTTTTTATGAAGAATAGTAGGGTACTTAGGTGCATCTGGCATTGATGAGCGTCTCAGTCGTTCTCGCGCACGAACAAGATTACCATCCTTGAAATGTGAGTATGGGAGTAAAGCATCTTTATTGTCCAATGTTTTTTCGCAGTTAAACGTTTAAAAATATCAGGGAAAATAGCGCGTTGTGATTGATCGTAGAGCAGAGTTTGATCCGGTCGTCTTTTCTTAATTCGCCTTTTCATTTTTGCTGAAGAATGTCTTTGAAATGGACAAACCGAGCAGTTGCGCGGAGTAGACGAAGCCAATTGGAAAATCTCGACACATCAAGGATTGGTTCCCTTTTTGCGCAAATAAAAATGTTTGCCCTTTTCACTATAGCGTTGACTGTAGAATTGTACTGTCGGCTTATAGTGTACTAGTTCTCTCCTTTTCTGTCGTTGTGAAACCCGATTGAGTAATTGTGTCGTCCTTTAGTTTTGCTTGAAGTCAATTAGATTCTGGTAGAGTAGGAAATCTGGTGGTTACAACCAAGGTTGTTCCACATCCTGAAGCAGGGTACCTCTTGTAGCGTGATTGGCCGGGCTCCCTTTACCGGGTATATGTTATCACTGATGACTGACAGATTTTCGTTAATTCTGTTCGCACAGTAAAATTTTTGCTTTTCCGAAGTTTTGATCCATGCAAGTACTGTCGTACTATCCGTCGAGAAATGAATGGCGTTAAAATTTAGTCGAGACTCTTCGGTTGTAAATTTGCAAAGACAAGCACCAATTACTGCAGATTGCAATTCGAGGTATGCTTTCTTGGATAAGTGGTGAGATGTTGGTTTATCCAATCATAAATGATGATTGTATATTGGCTTGGCTTAAAATAGGGATGTATATGCAAGCTGCCATGGCGCACTGAGAAGCATCAGTGAAAACATGTAGTTGTATATCGCTGTGTTTGTCGTTTTGCCCTACGAACCTCGGTAGGTTATTATCTTCTCCACACATTATTGTCTTCTCCACACTATGGGGTCCATTTTTCTCTAATCGGGTTGTATTCTTAAGGAACTGTTTGATCCCAGCTTATACCAGATCGCCAATGCTTTTGAAGCAGTATTTTGAGAGTTATGACAAATGGTGCTATCAATCCCAGTGGATCAAAGATTCTGGCTACAGTAGACAGAATTTTACGGAGAGACATTTCTTTAGCCGTTGAATGGTTTTTCAGTACAGGCTGATTGATGAGTATGCCATAAGTAGTAAAAAACCCGATAAGTAATACTCTTGTTTTCAGTTTTGGGTTCGATGAGGAAATCAAGCACTTCCGTAGTACTCGATATAAACTTGTTTTATTTCAATCCTGCTTTTTGAAGTGCCACCTAAAAAGCCTTAGTTGATGCCTGGGCTTCAGGTAGATTGTCAAAGGAAAGAACGATGTCATCCATGTAGAAGCTAAGATGAAATAGTTGCTGTGTATTGGGTTTTTTGTTGCAGAAGTCGACGGCTGTTTGATGTAGTGCGAAGATGGCTACTGCGGGCGAGCCTTTAGCTCCGAAGAATAGACGCTAAAACTGATACTGCTTAACTCCTTCTTTAGTCGGCCACAAGAACCGTAGTACGTTTTGTCCGTCTTCTTCTATAGCTATCTGTACAAAGATGCCTTTTAGATTACCAGAAACTGCTCTTGGTTTTTTTTTAAACTCATTAGCAAACCAAACATGTTATTAGGTAGATCCGGTCCCGTCTCTAAACAGGAATTGAGAGAAAAATCTTTGATTTTGATGCAGCATTTGTTACACGTTGAAATTTACCAGGTTTCTGGGGATTTATATCCAGATGGTGCGGTAGGTACCTTATTCGTATGGTGGCGGATGTAGGAAAGTTACGGGTATCACGTAATTTTATCAAAATCTGTTGATAGGGATTTTTTTGTAGAGTTGCATCGTGAGTTTGTCATTTTGTAGTCGTCGTTGTAGAGATTCAACTTGAGCTTTAGCAGCAACGTAGTTGTTTGGCATCGTAATGTTGTTCTTCCAAAGCAAATTAATTCGGAAGCGAGTTCCGGCATGTTGAATGCTTCGTTTCATAACCTCTAATTGCATAGTATGTTTGCTTAAAAATTGTCCTTTAGAAAATGGTCCTTTAGTTAATTGCATAGTATGTTGGCTTGAAAATGGTCCTTTAGTTGCTTGAAAATGATCCTTCATTTAAGAAACCATCCTCGTGTTGCTTTATGTCTATGAAATCGGTTAGATGATAGTTGCACTGCTCATCTAAAGACTCTAGACAAAGAGTGCCGGTTATCGCCCATCCCAGCACGCCTTCAAAATGTCCATCTCTGCGATATGCTGGAAAGTGTCGACGCCGAGTAGAATGCGTACCGAATTGTCGAGAAGATTAGAAAACGCAATGTGTCGTAGATGGTCATACCTGGAACAGACGTTGTTAAGTTTTGCGACATCTATCAAGTCGTAGTTGAGCGTTCCAACCGAATAGAGTGATTGCAGGGTAAACGTAGCAGAAGTAGAGATGAAAGGCACAATATGTAGTTGTACCAGATTTGACGAAACCGTGTCCTCACTGAGAGCACCACGGTGCTTAATTCAAATGTTCGACTGGGCTTACACTGTAAGATATCAGCTTTGCTTTTCGAGACATAAGAACAGCTGCTGCAATTGTCAAGAATTGCATGGCAAGCAACCGCTTGGTAGTTGTTGAACAAAATAATGGACATAAACGGTAATGGTTTTTTAAACCGCATTTTGTACTTACTTGGTTTTCCGAATTGATAATGTTGGACTTCTTAGTATGTCGTTTTGCAATTTTATCTTGATTCCTATGAAGTGATCTTCATTGTCCAGCGGACATAATCATTTCGACTTACTTGGTTCATTCTTGCAATTACTCTGTTTTTTCAGTAAGCTGGCTGTTACGCATAGTTACGAAGAGTTTTCGTTGTTGGTTGTTTTTCTAATCTTTGTTTCCCGTAAAAGGGCGTGGTGCATCGTGTAAAACGTCTAAGTTCTCGCAAATTGTAGAGTAGATTTAAGCCAGTCAATGAGATCTTTGAGTGAGCATAGTTCATCCCATTATGTACGCAGTATTCTTCCTATTTGAACAAGACCGTTAGAGGAAGTTGAGAGCGATCAAGCCGAGTAAGATTACTCGATTTCAAGTCTGACGTGTAGTTGTTTATTTCAAAATTGTGCACCAGCTTACGTAGAAAAGCAGCAAAATTGACAAACAATTAAGGTTTATTAACAGTCATGTGCTCAAAATTTTCCAAGTTCCTAGCAAAAGCTGCAACAACGAATTTACGGTTGCTACATCTGCGAAGTAGCACCTCTATTGCTTGAATAAACTGTAAAGACTTCGTACCATAGCTCTCCACAGCGTTTTTGTCTTTATCGAAACACTAGGAATGCAGGTAAGTTATTTTTTTCTTTATCAGTTAAATTGGAATGTTTTCTTTTGCAGTTTGTAACAGCTCAAACCAAATATTCCATTCTAATGGATTACCGTCGAACTTTGGGAGCTCAATATCAGTACGCTTGAAACTTTTGAGACTTTAACGTCTGGATCGTGCTTTGATCAATACAACGGAGGCCGTGATTGACAGGATTCACGGTTCTTGAACACGGTCGATCCGTAGAGTGCGTGTTGATATCATTACCACCAGTCTGTGGTTGTTTTAGCGATGAATTCAGTGGGTTCTGATCATTTCCCGACAATTCTTGGTTCCCATAGGAACCAGTGCAACCGTATATGTCATGACATTGCCGCCGATGGAATTGCCATGGAATTTGTTGCATAGATCTCAAGTTCTCTGTCGTTACATATAATCCTTGAGTAGTGTAGTCGTAGCGGATTGGTTGGTAAAACGCAAACGCGTTAGATTGTACCGTTGTTGTAGTAGTATCAAAACTAACTGCTGCCGTAGAAACGTTGTATGTTTTGGTATAAGTGTAGTGGAAGTTCGCACGGCATTACTACTGCTGGCTGAAATCCCATGGGAGGATAGTTGACGAGGAGAGTGACTGGAGGAGTCATCTATCTGTATCCCGTTGTTTTTTTCGTATCGTCGGATTTGTTTCATTAGCAAACTTAAAAATTTTGCACGGCTGCTAGAGGGCACGACGCTATATCAGCTGCCACTACTTCCAATTCTTGCAGGCAATTCAAACGCTCGTTATTCGTTATTTTAACATCCTCTAATTCCGTAAATTGTGCAGTTTTGCTGTTAAGTTGTCGTTCAGGAATGTCACGAGTAGTGTAGCGAAACGTTCATTTGTTTATGAGCGCTGGTTGTGAGATTTTTGGAGCCATCGTTAAAGTAGTGAAAAGGCGAAAGTGTTATAAGAATGGTGTAATAATGATTATAATATTGGACGTATATAAGAATGTTTACCAAAAATGGTATAATTATGTTTGAAAGATGCTTTTGGTTTCAATTGTTTAGAAATACACGAATGATCTTGTTGGCAATACGAGCGTAAACCGTATAGGGCTTTTTTAAGCTCTTAAGAAAATAAAGAAGTATAACGTACTTCAAGTATTAAGTACAAAGTACTTTTGTTAATTTTATTACAGGTTAAGTTTGGCTGAGTATACACTCTAGTTTTTTGATTAAGATGAGAACTTTTTTGAGACCTCACAGATTAAAGTTTTTTTCTTGGAAATATTATGCTATGAGCGCATTATGATTTTTCACAAGTTTCGAGAAAATTTTTAGAGTGGTATTTTTCCTTGCTATCCATTTTTTTCCTTGTTTTTTTTGGCTTAAGGATATTTTGGCTGTCGGGTTTTGGCTATGGTAATTTTAATACAGAAAAAAACTACCTTTGCACTCCGAGGATTAACAGTTAATTAATGATTATGGCAAAATTTTTGAACTTTAGCAAATGATGAATAAAAAGCACCGTGGATATGATTTTTGTAAAAATTTTGAAAAATCTTCAAAATCAATCTGCCCTGAGTTTTGAAGTGACAGTGAAAAGCTGGTGAAGAGCTAAAGGAAGAACTGGTAGAATATTGACACCTCTGAGGCCGTCCTGGCATTAGAAATCGCAGTGGCAGGGGGGCCTCTGAGACCTCTGAATTGACGTTGAGAAGGACAGCTGGGTGACCTTCTGTCGCTCTGGAGGCAGCTAGTAGCAGTGGCAGACGTAAGAGGACCGCTAACACCTCTGAATTGACTTTGAGAATGTCAGTTAGGGGACCTTCTGCCACTCTAGGGGCAGCTAGTGGCAGTCGTAGTCTAGGGGGACCTCTGAGACATCTGAATTCACGTTGAGAAGGACAACTGGGGAATGTTTGCAGCTCCGGCGTCAGCTCTGGACCTTTGTTTTTGCTTTTCTGTGGTCGCCAAATATCCAAGACTCTTGGTTCTCAAGTCTTAAATTGTCATCTTTTATATGGTTATTAAATCATGCAAAAATTATGATAACACTCCGATAATTGATAATTTAAGAGCTGGAATTTTTGGAGTGGTATGCTCCTTGCTATCCATTTTTTTCCTTGTTTTTTTGGCTTAAGGATATTTTGGCTGTCGGATTTTGGCCATTGTAATTTTTTTTACAGAAAAAACTACCTTTGCACTCCGAGGATTAACAGTTAATTAGTGATTATGGCAAATTTTTTGAACTTAAGCAAATGATGAATAAAAAGCACCGTGGATATGATTTTTGTAAAATTTTTGAAAAATCTTTTATATGAATCTGCCCTGAGTTTTGAAGTGACTGTGAAAAGCTGGTGAAGAGCTAAGGGAAGAACTGGTAGAATATTGGCACCTCTGAGACCGTCCTTGCAGTAGCAATCGCAGTGGCAGGGGGGGCCTCTGAGACCTCTTAATTGACGTTGAGAAGGACAGCTGGGTGACATTCTGTCGCTCTGGAGGCAGCTAGTAGCAGTCGCAGTTGTAGGAGGACCGCTGAGACCTCTGAATTGATTTTGAGAATGTCAGTTGGGGGACCTTCTGCCGCTCTAGAGGCAGCTAGTGGCAGTCGCAGTCTAGGGGAACCTCTGAGACCTCTGAATTGACGTTGAGAAGGACAAATGGGGAATCTTTGCAGCTCCGGCGTCAGCTCTGGACCTTTGTTTTTGCTTTTCTGTGGTCGCCAAATACCCAAGACTCTTGGTTCTCAAGTCTTAAATTGTCATCTCTTATATGGTTATTACATCATGCAAAAATTATGATAACGCCCCGATAATTGATAATTTATGAACTGGAATTTACCGTTTTTTCATTCAATTCATGTGAAAGAGTGATTATTCACATTATGAATAACAAAGACCGACCTCCGGCTTTGTGGAGCATTTGTTCGGCAAGAGTGAGATTCGGTAAAATTTCAAAAGTTTCAATCGTCTCACTCAGCAATGATCTCCGCATGGTACTTTTTTGAGAAATCCATTTTTGGTGACGGACCCTAAAAAGCTTCTAAAGCCGCCTTTGACGCCAAGAGTAATTTTGAGGGGGAAGCGCACGCAGTAGAAGCACAATTTTTTGCTCGAAATTTACCAAAAAGAGGCTAAAAACTTCTTTTTTGGCCTGTTTTTCAAAATTTGGCCTGTGGGGCAGAAAATTTGGTCAATAAAGGTCTTTATAGTGCTTTGGGAGAGCTCGGAAAATCAAGTTGGTCGTTTTAAGTTTTGGAAATTTGTGGAAAATGGGCACCCCTTCCCCTCGAGAAATCCTAGATCCGCCCCTGTGCTTGGAGTAATTGTGATGTAATTGATCTGTTTTGCAAACTGTTATTTAACCAAATCAATCAAAAATGTTTTATAGCTATTCACGTACGCTATTCCCATGTTGAGTTCACATTGAAAATTAACAATGAAAAAAATACAGCGATCGCCATTGATGAATTATCGATGTTCATAGCCGCAATAGCAAATTTTATCAATAGATTTATTGCTAACTTGGCTAATTTTCAGCGATAAAACATCGATAAGAAACCTATCAAAATGAGAAAAAAATATTAACCCACCGGGGATCGATCCCGCAACTATCAGCTTTGTAGGCATGAATGCTAGCTCTGCGATACATTTTAGGGTTTATCAAAATACACTCAATGGCTTAGAATACGAGAATCAAGGTTTATAGGGTTCTAGTAGCTTTCAAGTGAGAGTGCGTCCAAATGAGAGTGTGAAATAATAAACCTAAAACTTAAATGTTTACAGCGATGGAAAACCAATCAAAATGAGCTTAATTAGTGACCTACTGGAGATCAATCAAGCAACCATCAGCTTCGTAGGCATGTATGCTACTCTGCGTCACAATAGTTATAGGGTTTAAGTGTTTCTTGCAAGTTATAGGGTTATCAGCTCGCACTCTTATTTGAAAACTACTAAAATGAATGAAAACTTCTTAAGTTAAGCTCTGATTTTCTACAGAATCATTAATGAATTAGCATTTTAGACATGTTTGCTACCTCTGCGCTACGATAGGGTTTTTAGGGTTTATTACAATATAGGGTTTATTACCTCACACTCTCATTTGAGAGCTACTACGATGAGTTACAACTTCTTAAGTTAATCTTATCGGTTTATTCTCATTTGAAAGCTACTAGAAGGACTCACAGCTTCTTAAGTTAAGCTCTGTTTTTCTACGGAATCAGTATTGAAATAGCTCCTTCATATTAGTTGAAAGAACCCTGCGGTAGGTGAAATATAACTCTTCTATATAAATCATGAAACTAAAGCAGTGTACTGATTTTTTGGTGATCAAAAAAACTTAAAATGTGCATCATGAAACAATTATAATCAAGAAGAAATGAAAAAAAAACGTTATTTTTTTGAATTGTTAAAACAATTTTCCAATATCTTTCTTAGACCAACGTCTACGAAAAGCATAAAACATAAGCAATTCAGGTGGATCAAGTGAAGGTCGAAGACAAAATGGGCAGACAAAGAGGATTATAAACAATCAATTTTTTCTGCAGCAGCTAAATTAGAAAATTGGATAAAAACAACCGATAATATAATCGATTATAATGTAATATAATTGATTCTTTTTGATTTCAAATCAATTTTTGAATTAAAATCAATTCTTTCTCAACTTTTGTAAGACTGGTACTAAAATCATATTATAACCAATTAAAAACGCTTGAAACTGGATGCGGGTTATCATAGCGGGAAGGAAATTCTAATTTCAATTCACATTAGAGTTAAAAATTATCCAAACAGCGCCGCTTGCTTATCAAAATTTAGCATTTTTTTTTTCAATTTATATAATAATAATTTTTTTTCCATTTTTGAATATTTTTGCTGCTCAAAATATGCTATTATACGCGTAGAAGAATTCAAACTTTGTAAATTTTTCACTTCAGATTAGTTTAACGTAATTTTTTTTTCGTAAGATGATTTTTTGACTTTTGAACAGAGGTTATTTATAATTTTACCGGCCGCGATTTTGTTTGGTTCAAATCAATTTAAAAGTCTGTCTGACAATCTTTTTGAAAGCTTTTGAACCAATCTACATGCAGTAGGGGTAGATAAGTTCATTGAGGCTAGATAAATACAACGAGAAGTCTGGGATACTACAGAAAAAAGCTAAAAGTGGGATTACAATCCGGGTTGCACTTAATACGTATATTATTGAACTTTAACTGAGTTTGCTATAATGAAATCAGTCAAATGTTTTTTTTTATACTTGAGTTTTTGCTATATTGACATTGTACTAAGCGTATGATTGAAATTTTCCCATTTTTTGTGACCTTCGCAGTTTGCAGCTTCTTGCTACCTTAATGCAAAAAAAGGTTTCAATTTTAGTTGCTTTTATAAGAGGCTGCGCTTTGTACCCATTTGCGATAAGAGGAACAAATTGGCACGAGCTAATTGGGGCTTAACTCTTGGTTGCTTTTAAAAGCGACTGCTCTTTGTACCCATTTGCAACAAGAGGAATTAATGGGTTCCAACTAATTGGCTTAAGAAAAGATTTTTTTTTTTAGTTTGCTTGATTCGACTATTTGAATGAAAAAGGCTTTTTTGTCTATCCAAATTGCCCAGCCTTAAGGGAAGATGACCTCAAAATTATTTTTAACTATTGATTATGCCTTAGATGGGGATAACAGTTGAGTCAAAGAGCGGGAGATATTGTTTGATGCATAAATATTGCCAAATTTCCGACCATAATTCTGGTTGAAAAAAAAATGACAATTGATGTTCAATGATCAAAATTGAACAAGACCACTCATCAGAGTGAGTTAGTTTGAAGTGTTTTCTATTTAATTTCCGATTAAAATCTTCCCCTCGGCAGGTTATTGAAGTACAATTAATTTTTGCATCTCATAATTTATCATAAGCAAATAGCTTGCCTCAATTCATTTTTGAACATTTTCCGAGCCTTGTTATCAAAAATTGGTAATTTTTAAACCTTCATAGTTTTAGAAAATTTATTTTTTCTTGAGCTAAATGAGTCAATATCTTTTGCATAAAAGTAGAAAATGATTAGTTAAAAAGTCGAATATTGTAACTTACTTGAGACCATAGTGATTTATTGAGATCAAATTTTTTGCTTTGAATTGAACTGCAAATTTTTTTAGTCTGCAATCACTCGCAGCAATTAAAAAATTCACTTTATTGATGTGAGTTCTGCAGATAAAACATTCTCTCCAAAGGGCTCTCAAATTCACAAAAGGTCACAAGTTTAAAGTTATCATTTTTGTTCTGTGTCAACACATCAGTATCGTTTTGCATTGTATAAAAATTTCCGTTACAAACGATTTTTTGTACTGTCGTAGTTTTCTTAAAAAGAAAAGGATGCTGCTCGTATCAAGTCAAAGCCCCGAATTTTCCGATAGACCTTATTTTTGTTTTAAAAAAAGTCAGATATCGCTTAAAAAAGATTTAAAATTTTGATTGTTTTCGTTTTCAAACATCAATACTTAGGTGATACAAGACTGCTTGTATTAGGGAGATGCCCTGGAAGTTCCATCTTCCTTCCAATGTCTCTGTTTCAAATGCAAAAAAAACTTGAAAAAACTTAAATATTGACAAACCAAATACACGCTATACCAAGATTGGAAGTACTTAAGAGAGATTTAAATAGCGGCTCCCGCGTTACTAGCACGAGATATCTCGCGCGCTAAAGAACCCAAATTTGCCAAATCGGCTAATTTCCAACCTGATAGTTGTTTCAAAAACAATCACAGGTAATTATTATTTAAACTTGAGCTCATGAAATCACTGATTTTCAGATGGTATAAAAAATTACGCTGAAAAATGGCTAGTTAAAAAGTTAAAGTAGGCCTGCGAAAGTCGAAACAAAAATTTGAGTGCAGTAGTTTAACAAGACTGCTCGTATCAGGGCCATAAACTGGTCTCGAATAGATTTCAGTGTCCGCGACCATTCAGTGTCCGCGAAAATCCATGCATCGAGCCCCCGAGGGAAATGTTTTTGAGATTGGTCTGAAAAAAAGCGCCCCGATCAAATATATTCCTTGCTTTCTTCGAAAGTCGAAACAATAATGAATGATAGGAACAGTTAGTTTGCTACAAATCAGTTTGGCTGATTTTACTTGTGGCATAGTTTGCCGCTTTCAAATAGTTCTTTTTAACCCGTTGAGTTTTATGGATTATCTTTGTTCAGCGCCATAACTTAGTCAAACATTTTGGCCAAAAGGTTTTTTGTACATCCCCAAAAGCTTAGCGACTAGCTGTTTTTTGTAACAATGAGAAAAATCACAGCTGTAAATTATCTAAGTTTACAGGGGCTACATATAGATTCATTTTTTGTCAATGAAACCGATTTTTGTTTCCGTTATTTTTAAATCCAAAATAGCAGAAAGTTTATGGAAAATAAAAAATTATAAAAAAAAGTTATTTTTCCGTAATTACCTCAAGGGTAGGACAACAAACTAAACAATGAAAATATTGGCACTTTGTCTGAATTTTGTTAAAGAGGCGTTCCTCTATGGGAGCTGTATCAGGGATCAGAGTGGGCTCAATAACTCACCGACAGAAGAAGGGAAGTGTCGGTCAGGTGCTGAAAGAGCTGGCCAACTCGACTGGGTCTCAAGCCAGCTACAGCAATGGATACGGACACGCCACCACCTCATTCTCACCCAAACGGTAAGCAACTACAAGTTTTTTGCTAAACAAATCATACAGTTACACTTGGTTCGATACAGATTTGAATTATTGTGACCAATATTTTTGTTTTAATGCCGGAAACGCAATGAAGCAAAATACGCGCTTTTTTCTAAATTTTGGGATTTTTTTTTGCTTTAGATACAATAATTTCGGGAGCCAACTATCATGCTTGTTCCATATTGCATATGAAACCAATTTTGGTCCCTCTTTTAAATTGATTGGCCCAACTTTCCCACATACTCGTTTCCTAAATACTATCAAAAACGAAAAAAAAACTATCTAACAAGTTCAAATTTTGGCTCTTTTCCAGTTCCCCCCTTTCAAATTCAAGTATGAAAAGTCAATTTAACGTTGTCACAATGCAATGAAATTTGGCGTGGTGAACAAATCGACAATTCTGAACAGATTTGTTCTTCATACTTTACAGCGTAACATTACGCATTTAGCCGTAATAACGCGTAAAACAAACATTAAACTGGGTATTTTGAAAGGGGGGAACTGGAAACGAGCCCGAATTTTGAAACATTTTAATTTGTAGCAAAAAGCATGCGGAGGAGGAGTCCAATGGAATTGTGAGTGGGGCAGCAGGAGTGACGTCATCAGGGGGAGTGTCCATTGAGGAACAACTGAAGGACCAGAATATACTCAAGTGGCAAGAGTGAGTATTGAGTACCAAACATTTGTGTTCACAATTTGTTCACGTGATGCAACCCAGTAAATGTTTTCACACTTTTATCCAAATTGTTCACACTTTCAAACGAAGTATTTTTCATTATGCTTTCCAATGCGCATGGCAGAAGAAGGAACCGAACTTTTACCAGACCGACCTTTTACCGAAAAACATAAAGCAATTACCACCAGACTTGATTTACAAATCTGATTGACAGCCCTGAAAGTTCCAACTACTCATAAACTTGCCTCGAATAATTTTTGGTTAATGAAACTTTGACAAACTATGAAATTTAAGCTGAATATGAAGAATCGTATATTGAAAATTATTGTCAGTGTAGTCTAGTAGTAGTGAGTGCGACCGTTCTGACGAAGATCCATGGATCGATCCCCCAGGGAAATATTTTTGAGAATTGGTCTGAATAAGAAATGGCCCTGAGCATATATCTTCCTTACTTTCTTCCAAAGTCGGAACAAAAAGACAAAGTACCAGAGAATGGTGTTTGCAAATTGGTTCACGTGAAGCAACGCAAAATTTTTTTTCACACCTTGAGCCGAAGTGTTCACTCTTTCAATAGAAATATCGCTTTTTTTAAGTTTTCCAATGCAAATGACAACAAAACTGCTTGTATCAGGGCGAGGCCCTGAATGTTCCGACGCCTTATAAGGTCTATGGAGCAGTAAAAACAAGAAAAAGTAAATGCAATGTGGGTAATAAACCAATTATGGCAAATAAGCTTCCTTCAACCAATTTGGAACAATTTCTATGACGGATTAAATCTACGCTTACACGTTAAAAGCGCAAAATATATCCGCGCGTTAATTGTCCCAAATTGGCCAAAATGGCAATCTTTAAACCCCCAGAACTTTACAAAAAATGATCACAGGTGAAATATTTTTTCAAATTTAAGCTAGGGATAACAATACCTTTCGAATGGTATAAAAAAGTTCCTTCAAAGATGGCTAGTTAAAAAGTCGAATTTTGTCTGAAGAAAAAAAACCACAACAAGCACAAATATTCCGTTACCTTCCTTATGAAAGTCGGAACAAAAAGCTATTCCCCGTCAACATGATAAGATAAAGCGCATACAAAAGTGTTAACAATTTTTTAACGTGATGTTTTCATACTTTAATCCAAACTGTTCACACTTTCAAGAGAATTGTTACTTTTTATTATTCTCTCCTATACAGATGACAAAAATATAATCTTCTTTAACATAAAAAGTAAGAGTGCCATTCAATTGAGTTCATAATTTGTTCACGTGAAGCAACATAATCAACGTTTCTATATTTTTGAGCCAACCTTTCACGCTTTCAATCGAATTAAATTTCATGATGCTTTCCAATGCAGATCAAAACGCTATTCTCCTTTAAATTAAAAAGATAAGATTGTGCTATAAACTAATTTTCAAAATTCGTTTAGGTGAAGCATTCCAATAAAAGTCTTCATTTTTTGTGCCAAACTTTTCACTATTTTTAATGAAGTAACGTTTTTTTGTCATATTTCGCTACTCTTCTTTAACCTTTTTTAACATAAAAAGCTAGACATCTGAGGCATTAAAACATCAAAACCTCGTTAAACAGTCAATCAAAAAAGCAAACAAGGAAAAATCTTTCAAAAAAAGATCGGAGCAAAAAAATAACGCAAAAACTGAAGACAAAGGGGTTAAAACTTTCAAAAAAAAATTGCAAATATATGCAAGACTATAATATAAGGCGTTTTTTTATTTATCCGGATAAAAAGATTTCGTTTTGGTAGTTATATTTTTGGTTGTTGCTAAATCTTTAACAAAATAAATTAAATTTTTTTTTCGCGTTTCTAGGAATGCGGATCTATGGATGTGCACCGTTTCCTTCTGCATTCAGTTTTAGATTTGTCAATTTTAAAGAGCTTCACTGTTTTTTTGAGAAGTTAAAAACATTTTTTTTTTCATTATAGGAGCAAATATAAATTTGAATCCGTTTTCAATTCTCTAGTGCTCAAGAACAATTAATCTATTCAAATCCAGCATAATGAAACAAAGCGTCTCGAAAAAAATAGAAATAGGCCATTCAACAAATCGATGTCATGCAAATCTTATAAGAAGGGAAATTTTATTTCATTACTTAGCGTTATTATTTTTTGTTCAAAACTGAACTTATAGTTGTCAGTTTGTTTTACTGGACGTTTATTTTTATAACTAAATTTTAACACACTATCGGTTTTATTTGAGACCGACCGATAGACTTTTATTTCATTGCACATTTTCAGAAAACATTCTCTGCCGGATTTGTGAGTATATTTCTGATCATGAACAGAAAAAAAATTGATGTTAAAATCTGTTAAATTTTTGGTGTCTGTTTTGCCCCATATATTAAGTTTTGTATGTCTTTTTGCCCAAATTTTACCTTTGTTTTATGATGAATGAATAAAGATCATGGTCACTCGAAAGTTACGTAAGTTTGACTGAAAAAACTCTTTGGTTGTATTTAGAAAACCAAAGATTGAAAAATGAAAGGAAACCTTTATTGGAAGGAAGGGCGTAACAGGTCATGACTTTACATCGGGCAAGATAGGGTTGGACTTTGTTTAGATTCAACTAATTGATGGTTTAAGATAGATCTCTAGTTATTACGCATGTTGATGGGTTTGGTTTGGGCTTTTAGTTTTGTTGTTTAAATGGGTTGACTGACTATTTATAGACTGGAGCAGTACCTACCATACCGACTGTTTAAATCAATTAGTTCTGACTGATTTCATAAGAGCGCAATGATTAGTAAATGGCTGTGCTAAAACTGATTTAAGTGCATGGCCGTCTGAAAATGTCAAATCAGGGAAATTTAAAAAGGCAACCAAGCTTGCAGACCAATTAAGTGAGTTTTTATTAACTTTTTTCGACTTCTTTAGCCTGCGACAAATGCGGAGTAACAGGTATGGCGCAGCTAGTGGGAAAAAACGGTTGATATGTCGCAACAGATAAAAAAAACTCGAGATATATCCGAATACAATGAAATAATGAACATTAATCAATTTTAATATAAGTTTCTGAAAAGGGTATTGAGTTTTTCAATGGACATTACTCTCAAACCCTGGAGTGGATTTAGGGAAAGAAGGCGGCGTTGAGTTGAAACCATTTTATCCCCTGCCCATCCAAAGGATCTACCCTCGGGACTATTATGCAACTTCCAATTTTTAATCGATCAGCTGAGTTAGGACCGATGTGGTTAACTCATAGCGTAATTTCGGATAGGGTACACCGTCTGCTCGTCACGCTATCTTATTTTCGGCCGGATAGATTCGTGCAACTTCTTAGTCTAATACCGATCCTAATCTTACTCTTATACTTACTAGTCTCAGGGTGTTTAACTAGTCTCTGCTAGGCTCAATAGATCTAGGGTATACTGGTTTGTTGCGGCTGCTGAAGTTCTCTCGGAGAGACAACTAATTTCTAAGTTAAATTCAAATCTCTCTGGTGCTGAAATTACAAGTAATTTCAGCACTTACAAATAAGTGGGTTGTTAGTTAGATGGATCATGATTGGTTAATATTAAATACTTTACAGTGGTAAAATATCTAATTTATCCAATCATAAAATATAGTTTAGGTCAGGTTCCACCCATCCGGGTTTTACAGAGTTTTTTAGAATTATCTTTCTGCAATTCAAAGGATGGATGATGAACGTTGGTATTGGGCGAACATCGTATCTTCGTGTATCTTCTTGTGACAACGACTGTGTTTCCCAACGAAATCATTTTGATTTCAAAATGGTTTGCTATGACGGGTTTTTCTGTATTATGTAGAGAACTTGTTTTGTGTTCAGCCGCGTCTGGGAATGGCGTGGAGATTGTGCGTGGAGGGGATGCCTTGTAACTCGTATCTGTACGTATACTTGAACATCGAGGTGGTCATTGGTCTAGTTCAATGAAGTCCTTTTCTGCGAAGTCAAGTCGTACTCTAAATCTTTTGAGTTGTGATTGTGGACGGCATTTTGGTTGTGGTTGGCCATTCTTTTTCGAGTGTAGTGGGATCACTTTGTCTTTGGATATTCGTCTTTGTTGTTGTATGCTGATCTATATACTGCAAAGTATGTTTTACATGTTATAAAATTTTTATTAGTTCAATGTTTTAATTATGATTTTGATTAGTTGTTTTCACAAAAGCTTTTTGTTTTAGTTCGGTTATTTTGAAGAGTTACTCACCCTTGAGTACCTCTTATTAAAAAATAGGAGTGTGGTCACAAAGCGTGGATGTAGCGCGGTGGGTTAGGCCGGCTATAGAGCATGCTCAGGACGTCCTCTCTGGTGGGTTAGGCCAGGAGTGGGAGTATGATTTCGTGCGGTTTCTGTGAGAGGTCCTGTTATGTGATAACGTTTTATGTTGAGCTTATGGTGGTCTTTCTAAAGTTCCGTTGGTTGTGTCCTTTTTTCAAAAATCAAATTGTTTTTGTTATGAGTTTGACTTTCGACTTTTTTGTGTTTTATTATTTCTTTCTTAGACTTTATAATAGTCTTCAAAAGAATAAATTATCCAGTTTTAAACTGGGTTAATCCGGTTTGGGTACCGTTGGTTTTCTTTTCTTAGTCATGCTGTTATTTTATGATTTTTGGTGTTTAGTAAGCTGCGTTGGTTAGTTTGGTTTAGTATATAATTCCTTTCCAACCGGGTTAAAGAAAAGTTTGAAACTTGTTATTGTATGTTAGAGTTGTTGAGTGTGAAAACTTGAAACTAAAATTCATTATTTAAACAATTCTTCGTGGGCGAGCTGTGCGAGTTTGGATAGAATTCTTGTGCGAGTGAATGAAAATATCAAAGAGTTAGTACTGCATTTTTACTTTATCAATTTACTACATAGAATTTTAATTTTACTGCTAGTTTTGGGGAAAAGTTAAGTTACAAATTTTCATTATTATGAAATTTACTGCTTTTGGGAAAACAATTTATAAATTAATTTACTTCATTTGATATAAATTTTATCAAATTATTTTGTGGGGAATATTAATGAAGTTTAGAATAAATTTAACAAGTTTTTATTTTGTTTTTCTTGTTTTTTGCAGATGATCGTGGTATGAAGACTAAAAATCTAAAAGAAACATGAGTAAGGAATGGTTAGTATTTATTTTAAATTTATTAGTGAAGAATATGTATAAATTTTACTTACCTGTCAGTCGTCGGGGAAAAAACCGTGGGGGAAGATGTCGTGTATTATTTCTGAATTTGTTAGTAATTTTGCTAGTATGCGAATGATGTTTTTAGTTTGAAGCAGTGGCCAAAGCAATTGAAGTGCTTTAATAGTTTTTAGTTCTTCGGTGTCAACTGCAAACTCATAAGGTGTGTTTTGAATGAGATTATATATTTTGTGACTGTATTTAGTGTTATGGATGAATTCTAATATAGGGATTTCTATAGGTTGGATAAATTCATGTGGGATAAGGAAGGGTCTGGATTCTTCTGCATTAAAGGTCTTCGTGATGGGACAAAATATATACATTTGTGTTATTGGGTCATAGTTGCGGAGGATGCCGTGGAGGTTAGTGTCTTTTATGCAATATGTGAAATTTAGAAAAAATGGCGAAGTGTACTTTGAATTAAGAAACTGAAAACGGTGGTGTGGTTGTCTTGATGGAGTGTGGAGATCAAAATGATTTTGTATGAAGCGATAATACGTATATGTGTGGGTTTGTTTAGTGCGTAACATAATGTCGTGTGAGCAGTGCAAATCGCGTTCATGTGGTGCAAGGAAGTGGAAGGTTAGTGAAAATAATTGAAAATTTTCTTTAAAACTTTCATAAGCTTGCATGTCAGTTAGTGCTTCAGAGATGATGTGATCAATATTTCGATCAAATATATTGAGTGTAAATACATATGGTGTTTTGATGAAAATTTTTTCTGTTAGTTGTGGGTTAGCGAAGCGGTCGTCATCTAAAAATTGGTCTTGGTTAGATCGGATGATATTATGATCGTAATATTCTAGCGTAAATTCGTTAGCTCGGGGTGCAGTGTATGTTTTTAGTGATTTTTTATATCCTATTTAAGTAAATTGTCTGTATGTTAATGGTGTGGTGAGTCGATATAGCATATCTTGATTTCTTTCTATATCGGTATGAGTATTAGATAATGGTAGGCAAAGGGGATTAGTAAAATGATAATATGTTGTCCAATGAAGTGTAGGCATTAAACATGTTCATCTACAAAACTACGTGTGTCGTTAGTGTCGTTAGGTGTGTTTAAAGTATATTGTGGGAATGAAGGTAAGGTGATTGCTAGAAAATCTTTCGTGTTAGTGTGATGTGGATGGTTGATATATTCGCGGGCTGTTCCTGGTTTGGTTGGGAATGGATGGTTCGGGAATTTTCTTTTAAAAGTGCGGTAAGCTCTATTAGTGCTATTTGATGATTCGGTGGATGTGGATGATTGTGCTAATGATGTAGTATAAGCTGAAGAGGATGTAGGAGTAGGTGGATTTGAGGATTCTACAGTGGATGAAATTTGATTTATAGTGAGGGTGTTACGGTGTATTAGCTGTTGTTGTAGGGTTATAAAAATATCAAGTTCTTGGGAGATTTGGGGAGTATCGGGAGAATTAGATGATCGATCGGAATGAAATGGAGAATAGGTTGGGGTTACTTGTGAAGCGTAAGAGGGAGTAGAAACGGACGGGAGTGGATTATTTGTTGGGATTGGTCGAAAAGGAGGCTTTGAAAAAACTGAGGAGTTGGTTTGAAAATTATAGGATGGAGATGGTTCGGAGTCTGCAAATTCGTCAGGGGTTTCTATATTCGGGTTATTTAGTTGTGAAATGGAGTATAAAACTGAAATATCTGAATTAGTGTCTGAATTCATGCTTGATGTTATATTACTATTTGGAAAATCGGGTGGTGGGAAAGCAAAAAGTGGAATTATTGTAATTGGAGTGTTAAGGTTGGTGGGTGGGAATTTGAGCGGTGTAGGGATCCAAGTTGTCGGCTCATCGTGGGCTAAATAAATTATTACTTTGAGACTGAAAAGCGGTGGTATGGGTTTGTTCTATAATTTGTTTATATGTATTTTCATCTTGTGAATGATGTGTCATTATGTGTTGTATGGGACTTTGCGATATGTTTGGTCTAAAATTTGGGTTATGTGTTATTGCGAAGTTTCGGAAATTTCGTGGGACTAATGATAATGGATGGTTATGTGGTAGGGGTGGCAACTGTGGTGCTGTAGGCGTTACTTCTATATTATTATGTTCCTCGTCGTACGTGTTCTGTCTTGTCGCTATTTTTGTGTTATATTCTTTTATTTGTGCATCTAGAAGGATTTTGTTTATTGATGATGAAAAAATTCCAAAAAATCCTGCAAATAGTATGCGTGCTACACTTGCTTGTCTATTTACTTGTGTGTGTATAGCGCATGTATTATAGATTCCTTTTAGTAGTGAGAAAAGAAATCCTATAAAGTTAAACATTGCGTATAAAATAGTCAATTTTTCTAAGATGTAGTAGGGCCATCCTAGAAAATCGAGAATTTCATTTTTTAGTGTAACAAAGCTAAAAATATTTATAGGTGAAATATCTTGTGGTCTGTATTTTTCACCGTTTAGATATATATAATCTTTAATGTCTTTAAAATATCCGCTATAATCTTGTGTATAGATGTCTGCAAATCCTGCGGTTTCGGCAAGTTTGCGTAAGTTTTGGTCAATTGATTGTCTTTGTATAGTGTCCATTTGTGTTAATAATTCCTGGAATTGTTGTGTTCTAATGTGATGTTGGATATCAGATTTTGAATATATTCCAATTGATTGTAAATCTATATTTGGGTTTCGAGCAATAGCTCTAATGCTTTCGGGTGAAAATTTTTTGAGTGATTGCATTAATGTGGGGTATGGAGTAAGAAGATGATATTTATCTTCATCAGGATTCAATTGTACTACATTGTGGCTATTTTCTGATCCACATGGGACTGCGGTATCCCAAAAATATGTTCGTCAAAAATGTTATCTTCAAAAACATATAGTGGTGATACTTTTTTGGTACAAGTATAAAATCATAAAATGTTTCCTTCGTAGTCTAAAAAATTTGATCTATTTCCTGATAGTAAATATCCTGCGTAGGGTATTTTTAATACTGCTAGTGCAAGTGATTGTAGGATTTGTGTTCGTTCTAATTCGCATAGTTGGTGAAGTGTTTCTAATTCAGAGAGTGACATTTCCTGAAAAATTCGGCTAATTGTGTAGTCTAATTTCATATCTAAGTGAATATCGTAGTGGATATTACCAAAATAAGAATTATTCATTAGTGATAGTTCTTGTAGACATTTGCTTTGAGTGTCATGTGGCTTTAGATGTCCACCAGGTTGACCATTATTTTTTTGAAAGTTAACTGGTATATATGATGTTCCTTCGTTTAGAGGATGACCTGTGGCATAAGGGTCAATTTTTACTTTTCCAGTGGTCATGTCGAAACCTTTTTCGTATTCAACTAAGATTTCAGAATATTGTGTTTTGTGAAATGGATTTCTGTATTTGCATGCTAGTTCTGTTTCTTGATATATTTGAAAACGGGTTAATTTATTTTCTATATTATGGATGTTTCGAAAATTATTACTTTGTTTTCGTGATGGATTTACTTGTTCATATGGGATTGATTGTATGAAATATTTTTCGTGAAATTTTATCATTCGAGCGTGTATTTTTGCTACTTGAAATGTTGTACATGTATCCTCGGGAAACCAAACAATTGTTGCTTGTGTTCGCGTTGTAGGGTCACAATAACCTTGATCGTTTTTGCAAGGTAATCGAATTCGTTGATAGATCATTGTGTTATCAGATAAATCTCGTGTGAGTTGTATTTTTTCGAGTTGTATTTTCCAATCGAAAAACATTATTTCTTGATATCCTTTATTTTTTGTGTCTGCTTTGCAGTTTGATGGGTTAGTTATACCAATGTGCGGTATCCAGTGTTTATCGTGTATGTCGTAAGTTAATCTTCCGTGTGCGCCGTTGTATGGGTATTTTTCATCTAGTTTTATATGTGCTTGATATCTTTCAAGTTCTGCTTGATGTACAGAATCGGAAAAAACTTGAAAATTTACTAGTTTTGTGTCGGTGTTTTTATTTCTTGTGATGTTTAGTCTGAGTAGCTCGTTTTTACAATCTTTGGTATTTAGATGCAAAAGTCGTTCTATATTACTTTGGTAGAATGATTCATGGTCAAGTCGGTTTTTATTTCCGTTTGAAACTTCTGAACAATGTACTTTCTTTTCGGAAAATGTTGCTGTAAATTTATATCCTATGATTGTTGTTGCTCGGGCTTTTGAATAGAGTGTCGCTATTACATTTGTAGTTTCTATAGCTTGTGGTTCTGTTTCGCATTGTGATACTTGGTTTATTGCATATTTGTGTAGTGTTTTTTGTTCATTTTCTTCACAATCGTAATGTGTTACTAATAGGTCTTGGGGTCCTGTGCGAGGAGAAGGATTTATGTTCTGATCGGAGATTATTAGAAAAAGGAGTTGGAGAAAAATCAATGTTTTTAGAATATACATGTGTATGATAATCCTGAGTACGGGTTATAAAATGTGATGTAACCAATTGTTTTCTTGGTATATCTGTCGTATTTATATATTACTTCAGTTGTTATAAAAGGCGGTGGTAGCGATTGAGCTGTTATATTTGGTGGAATTAATGGATAAGGATGTTGAGCAATATTGTTTAGTTTAACCGTGATTTCAAATTTTAATTATAGGCTATTTTGTTGGAGTATTTGGATGTTATGGTCACGAATGTCTTCGTGGATATCTTGTCTATATTGTAATCTATTAAGTGCCCAGTTGTGGAGTCGGTTACTTTCTGGGTGTTGTCCAAATAATGGTGGAGGTGCTGTGAATGTATTCCAGTCTAATCTTAAAGGGATATTTGTTGATGATTGTTCTCGATATCTAGCGTCGAGGTTATTTGGAAAATTTAAAGGAAAATGCGTCGGTGAAAACTGGCTTATTGATGGTGTTGATGGTAGTGATAATGTTTCTGGTAGTGATGATGATGATGATGTTGTTGTATCTGTAGAAATATCTATTGGATCATTTATTAAATTTGGTTCACCTTGTGTGAAAGATTGCGTTGTCCAATATGGTAGTCGTGATGTTTGGTTTGGGGGGTTAAAGGGATTTTCACGTATTTGTTCAGATGTTGGTGTTGAACCTAAGTAATCTGAGGGTAGAGTTGAGGTGCTACGTTGTGAAAGAAGTGTAGGGGTTTCCGGTAATATGCCAATTGGGTTTTCCGGAGTACTTGGTGATGGGGATTGGGGTATATCAAAATGAACTCGGGGGGTTTGAAAGTTTCTATTTCGTCGTGGATGTATGATTTGTCTATTTATTTCAACTGCATTTTGGTTTTGACTAATATTTCGAATTCTACTTAATTTCTGTGATAGTGTCGGGTATAAGTTATATGTTGGTTCACTCAGAGGTGCCTGTCGCTGAACTGGTTCTAGTGGTTCAGATAAGCGAGCGTGTCGTTCTTCAAAGGTATATGGGTTATCCTGGAAAGAAATTCGTGTAGATGTTTGGGGGTTTTGGGTAGTTGTAGGTGGTGTCGGGTTTTCTTGGGATGTTGTCGGTGAAGACTGACTGTGTGATTGTTGGTTAGCAATTTTTGAGGGTTTTTTGATTGATTTCTTTTAGTGAAAAAATTTATGTTTATTATAGTATTCTTCAAGAAAAAGAATTAAAAGGATTGTTGCTAATACGAATGTTATGACTGCTTTCTTTATACATTTGCATATTGTCAATATGAGGGATATTAAAAATATTATGAAAATTACAAATATCAAAAAAATATCTGTTCTACTAAAAATGGTTCGTATCATTTAAATAGATTTTGGGTTTTCGTACCTGTGTATATGGTCAATGGCTTTAGAAAGTTGGAAGTATAATTCAAATAGGGAATAGAAAATTAAAAAAATATTACAAAAAATGATTAAGATTAATACAAAAGCTTCAAAAGTATCAAAAAGAAATATGAATAAAATTTTAAATATTGTTAAAAAGTTTACTAAAATGTTGAGAATTATGTTAACTGATCGAGAGAAGAGCATTTAAGAAATGGCTCTTGATTGAACATTTTTTGTTGTTTGGGGCGATTTTTAAGTGTGGTCGAGTTATTTATTGACTTTTTGACAAGTGGGTTGAGATTTGTGAAAAAGTGTTGGAGGCTAATTTTATGGTATTCGGGAGGTCTTCTTTTACTTTATTTTTATTTGTCAAGTTATCTGGGGTATTTTTGAGGTCTCTGTACTTTAGGCTAATTTAATATGGTTGTTCTTTTTTTTAGGCTAAATTAACATTTTTGTTTGGGGGGTTTTTAAGGTCTGGGTTGGGAAAATATTGTTGATCTTTGCGTTTTTAGATAAGGGAGGGTTATGATATTATGGTGGTATTTGTTTTAGTTGTCAAGTTTGAGAAGCTTGCTTTTTTTTGACCTGGAGGTTGTAAAGTTATAGTTATAGATATGCCTGAAGTGTAATATCTTTCGTCTAATTGGTTTGTGTTAGATTTAGAGAAGTTGACGGATTGGATGAATACTATTGGCTAATTTTGAACTAAATTTGCTGTGTGATTGTCAGCATGTTATTTTGAAAAATGAAAGTTCAAAATGTTTCAGAGGTGCAAAGATTATTTATTTTAAAATTAAAGCTGTTTTTGAAATTCAACTTTCTTTAATATTTTAGATTGTGGGATGAATGTTTTATAGTTTTTACGTGGTTGATTTCTAAGTCGTGATGACTCTCTATGTTCTGACTTCTCGACTTGTTCTTGGGGTATAATTTTTTCTTTCATTTTTCTATTTTTCCTTTCTTTTTGAGGTATAATTTGATCTAGCTTTTTTGTATTGTTTTTGGTTGTAGTTTGTTTTCTATTTTGTTTTTCAAGGTGAATGTCGTTTTGTTTTTTTATTTCGTTTTCCGTATGTAGGTGATTTTGAATAACTTTTAAACCTGTGAAAGAATATAATTGAGTTAGTTCGCGTAGTGCGTATTCTTTTGGGTAGTAAGGCAATAGATTGTTTCTATGTTGAACAATTTCTTTTTGGTCTGAATCGGTGATTTTATAATTTACGTCGGTGGTTTTGGCGATTATTTGGTATGGTCCTTTAAGAAGGGGTTGTAATTTTTTAGAAATTCCTTTTTGTGTATTAAAATTTGGTATTAAGACAAAGGTTCCAATTTTTAAATCGGAGGCTGGTGTAAAACGTGAATTGATTTGTTCGTTAATGTTTTGTCTTTGTAGCAATTTTTTTGTTACTTTTTGATAAATTTCGTTGTGTTTTTTATCTATATTTAAAATCCATTCGGTATGTGTACCGGAGGCTAATTTTAGGATTTGTGGGTTTTGAAAATGATCTTCATCATGTGTGTGTAAAGGTAGGTTATAACAAATTGAGTCTTTATTCGATTGACAATGACCTTGTGCACTTTTATGAGAGTTTGCTGTAAACATAATTGGTTTACGTGGCTTTTGATTAAAAACCATTTCATATGGTGACATTCCTAGAGTTGTCGTGATTTGTGAATTATATGCTAAGGGAAATAGTTTTACATCTGCTGACCATTCGGTGTATCTTGTATCATTTCCGTTTATGATACATCTAAGATATTCTTGTAGTGAACTGTTCATACCTTCGACTAAACCGTTAGTCCAAGGTGCATGAGATGTACGTGGTTTGTGCTTAATGTTGTATAAATGACATAGTGTGATGATTTCATTATTTATGAATTCTGTACCGTTGTCTGTAACTAGAATTTCGGGTAATCCGAACTTGGCTATCCAGTGTTCGTAAAGTGTTGTGTAAGCATAGTAAGCGTTACAATGTGGTACTGGGTTGAGTGCTACATAGTGTGTAAAAGCGTCAACAATTACCATAATGTATGAATTTCCTTCAGAGGATGGTGAAATTGGTCCTTTTGTGTCAAATGATATACGGTGGTTAAAATATAAACTGTGTCCTTTAAAATCTTGTTTTTGTGCTACTTGTTTTTGATTTGGGTAAGGTTTATTTTAGCTGACATACTATACAATCATTGCATAGTACTTTTATCCAAATTGGTGCATTTGGGAAATAGAAATTTTTTTTATAAAATTTGAATATGTTTTCTCTGATCCAGAGTGTTCTTTAATGTTTTGTGTATGTGAAATGTTAAAAGCTATGAGAATCATACATAAAGGGAGACAGGGAACTGTAGATTCATTTAATTGATATTCTAGAAGGTCTGTGTTTTCATTAATTGTTGTACTATTAAATTTTCGAAAATATCGGAGGGAGGAGTGTTTTATTTCCTAAAATTGTGGTATCTGCCTTTACGGGTTTAGTTTTGTATTTGTGCCATGATTTTAGTTGTCGAATTACTGGGTCAAATTTTGATATTGTTTCAAGGTATTAATTGTAATTTTTTCTGTTGAAGGGAGAAAAATGTTTTCAATTTCTATCTAATTTGGATAAAGGAATTGTGTCAAGTGGGTCATGGAGGTTGAAAACTTGATTTATTGCGTATTTTGAATCATTCGTTTGTGGTCCTGATAGATTTATTTTATCGGTTAAATTTTCTTTTTTAATTAATGGAAAAAGATCTTTTTTATGCGAGTGTTGTTTTACTCGTTTTTGTTGGGTGTTATTTGTTATCCATTGTGAGTATGGAATTGGTTTGAAAGTTGATGTTCCAAATAGATCAACTTCTTAGTGGTTATCTTGGCAATCCAAGTAAAGTGGGAAGTGTTGGAGATTATTTATTTGTGAATGTTCAATGTCAGTTATTACTGCATATTTGCATTCTAATCGGGTGATGTTTCATCTTTCGCAAGGTAAAATTTTATATTTTGTGGTATTTCAACTGTAGTTTTTCGTATAAGTAATTCAGGTGGTGTATTTCGGCTTAATGTATCTGGTAATGCGAGATTTTTTCCTGCTGTCCAAACTATATGTAGGTTTGAAAATTTCATTAGTATTAATTGAAATCTATAAACTCGGTGATTTGGATTTGACTTCTGTGTAAAGAGAAAAATGATTGGTTTATGATCTGTGAATAGAACTGTTGGATGTTTTGATCCAAGTATTAGAAATTCATATTCTGTAAGTGTATAAATGATAGCTGTACATTCTCTCATTAGAGTTGAGAGTCGTAGCTCTGCTTGAGTGAATAATCGGGAATTTGCTGATATAATGTTCATTTTATTTGTACCGTTGTTTGATTGTAATAATGCTGCGCCGATGCCAAAATTGGAAGCATCGCACATTGCATAGAATGGTTGATTTGGGTCTGGAATTGTGTTTGAACTTTGTTCAGTTAAAAGTTTTTTAACTTCTTCAAATCGTGTTTGATGTTCAGTATTCCATTCAAAATTATTTTGTTGTCTTAGGATATTATAAAATGGTCTTAAATATAATTGCATTTTATAAACGTATTTGCTTAAGAAGTTTAACACTCCAAGGAATTCTTGGATTTTCTTTTTGTTTGTTGGTGGTTGAAGTTTTTGAATAGCATCAATGCGTGATTTCAATGGAGTGATTGTGTTTCTTTCTATGTTATGTCCTAAAATTTTAACTGTTAAGAAGAAGTGAGATTTGTCGGGGGCGGCCTTCAGATTTTCGTTCTGAAGTATTTCATGATAGTGTTCTAAAACTGTAAACATTTCTTCTTTTGTCTGTGATTGCATAAAAACATCGTCTAAATAGGTGATTGCATTTTTCTTAAGTATTAGTGGTCTAAAAATTTTGCTCATAAAAGCTGAAAATGCTGCTGGTCCTATGGATATTCCATAGAATAGGCGGTTGAATTCGTATTGTTGATTTCCCATAACAAATTGTGTTAAACGTCGTGATTGTTCATCTAGTGGCATTTGATTGTATGCACTATTCATGTCTGCGGTTGTAAAGTATTTTCCGTTTATTTTTGTTAAAATAACTTGTATTGGTTCAATAGGCCAATTGCATTTTGATTCGTCTATTAGTGAATTGAGATATCTAGCGTCTAAAACTATTTTTAATGATTCTCCTTTTGCTAGGATAATAACAGGGTTAATAAATGTGTTACCTTTTGGTTGTTCTTCCTTGTTTACCGGTGAGATAATTTTGTATTTTTCTAAAATATCAAGTAATCTATTTACTTTGTCGTGTAAATGAATTGGTACTTTACTAGCTCTTTGTTTCTTGAATACTGCGTCAGGTTTTAACGGGAGATGTAGTGATGAACTGATTTTTCCAACATCAAATTTTGATGTTGCATAGACTGATGAATTTTTTATTAGCTGTTTAGCTAAATTATCAAATTCGTCTTGTGTTATTTGTGAATGTTGGAAGTTAAACATTGTTAAAAACTTTTGTTGATGTTCTGTATAGTTGGTTATGTTGAATATAGGTTTGAAATATGGGGTTTTTGTGAAATAGTCTGTATTTTTTTTTTTCATTACTTATTATATTATTGATGGATATTTCTTCGTTAAGAATTGTGGATTGACAAATATCTAATAATTGGAGTATATTATTTACGCGGTATGCTTTTTCATGTATGGGTGATATTGTAGCGTTTGTTTCGCAATATCCTAAAAGTCCTAAGGGTAATGTTACTTTGTATGGTGTATTGTTATATATATGCAACGAAATGGTGTCTGAATTCATATTTTTCAAATATTTTATCGATGAGATCGTGATTTTGAAAAACTTATGGATAGGTTTGAATTCAAAGTCTGACATAAAGACTTGTTGTTTATTTTGATTTTTATCATATTGGTGAACTTGTTTTATTGAAAAGTTATATATATATCTCCTGATAGTGGTTTCAGGTGTTTCCGTTTTTGGTTATAAATTGGGTAAAATTTTGAAAAGAATGGTGGTTGTTTATTTAATCTTTGAAAAAATGTTAGAGCTGTATTTTTTGTTTTTGTATATTTATCTTTGATTAGTATTTTACTATTCAATATGTTGATTGTTGGTATATATTTCGAGATAAATGGTATGCCAATGATATTGTGTTTAATATCCGTGATATGAAATATCTGTTTAAATGGTTTGTTTAGAATTTTGTTTTGTTCCATTGTTTTTGTGGGAAGAAGGAATAATTGAACTTTTCCATAATTTATTAGTGTTGATCCTTGTGCTGTTGCTAGTTTACTAGAGGTTGCAAGAGGCGTTAACTTTGGGTGTAATGTTTTGATTTCATTCCATGTGGGAATGTTAATTATCTTTGATTCTGCTCCTGAATCAATTAAAAAATCAATTTCAAGGTCTGGTGGTTGAAATTCCTTGTTTCTTGGGCTTTCTAAAAGAAATGGTATTGTCCAAATTTTTTCTTTGGGTTGTTCTTTTTGTATATTTTGGTAAATGTGATTCGTATTTAAGCTTTTTATTTTGTTATTTTCGTTGGGTTTACTTACCGTGTTAATTTCGTTTATGTCTTGTGCAGTTTGTGTAGAATTGATGGGTTCAATGCAATAAATGTGAAGAAGTTCCAACTGATTTTCATATATGTGTGATGTAAAAGGTTGTTCATATATAATAGGTTCGTAGTCGTTTTCGACTGCTATCATATTGATGGAAATGGTATTTTCTGTATCACTTTCTGTGTCTGATGATTCACAGTTTATTTGATTTAATTGTAGTTCGTTATTTCCTGTGTCATCAATTCCTGGGGGGTCTGATGTTGTTTCTTGTATTTGATTAATTTGTCTCTGATGTTTTGGTGTACCAAATGAAACCATCAAACAATTAGCAGTACGCATCGAAACACTAGTTCGAAAAGCATATTCATTAAATACACATGACTATAAAAACACAAAAATGACAGAAATTTTAATGATGACCTTAACACCTCAATTAAGGAAAATAGCAATAAAAAAGAGAGCATCTGATCCTTCCTCAATTCGAGAGCCAGATTTAGATTTTCGAAAACTAGTAGACAAACTAGAACAAGCGGAAATGACAATGAAACTCGAAGAAACAGAAAATCTAAAACTACAGTATGTTAAGCGAATCGAAACAAACACTACGCACATCAGTAACATACAGGAATCAGATACAGATCTAGTTGAAAAAATCACTGAAATACTAAACATTTATAAAAAACACCCAAATTTTAAAGGTAAACCATCTTTCAAAAAATGGTGTAATTATTGCCGACGATACGGACATAGTATCTCTGAATGTAGACAAAAACAACAAGATAACCAGAACAAACCTCAAAAACATAGAGAACCAAACAAATCATTCTATCAATATATGAAGAAAGATCAAAATTTACCAAAACAAAAACATATACAGTAACAACAGTTCAGGAAAACGACTTTCGAACAACACCAGTTACACAAGGAACCAATCACCATATAACTCAAGTTATAGAGGAAGATCACCAGAACGAAGAAATACACAGAATTATTCTCAAAATAATTATAATCGATCAAATAGTCGAAATAACTATTCAAGATCAAATTCCAATGCAACACAATTTGTTTCTAGATCCAGTTCCCAATCAAACCCAAGGAATAAACACTATTCCAACAATCAATCACGAAACTCATCATATAAGAGAAACAGAAACTTTTCACATAATAGAAATAGAAGTTATTCGAACAATCGAAATCAGAATTACCCGAACAACCGATCAAGAAATAACTCATATAACAGATCAAACTATCACAGATCAAATAATAATTATCAAAACAGATCACGGAATAATTCACAAAATCGAAATTCAAGTTATAATAATCGATATAGAAATTATTCTCAATCACCACATAGAAATAATAACCATTATGATAATTCTAAACATCGACACAGAGATAGTAATCTGCGAATTTCATTACATAAAACTCTTTGATGTTGTTTATTTCTTTCAGAGTCAAACATTTTTGAAAATTCTTGTGTAAATCTTTTCCAATCTGATTTTATTTCTATAGGTAATACTGAAAACCATTTTTGGGCTGCGCCATCTAAGGTTGTTTGTATCAACGCTGTGCGTCGATGTATCCAATTTTGATGTAATGGTGTATTAATTGGTTCAGGTCCTATATTTAAAATTAAATTTGCTGTTACTGCATTTAAATAATCTTCTACAGAATATTCAGGATCTGTTCCTGTGAAAACCATTAGTGGTTTATTTGATGTTATTGATGATCCACCCATAAGGTATGGATTCATTGTCATTTGTAGTGATTCTGCGGCATTTGGCATTTGTGAAAAATTTGAAAGTTGATTCTTTGTTATTTCGTGTTATTGAAGATAATATGGTAGTGGTATTTCGTTTTGCATTTGAGTTGGTTGGTACGAGTGTGTGATCGTTGGATTTTGTGGTTGAATTGGTTGAAAAGATTGTGTATTAGTTGGATTTTGCATTTGTATTGGTTGTTGATTTCGTGTTTCTGTTGGATTTTGAGAAAAAATACTATTATATGTATAAGGTTTTTGTGCTCCTTGTCCGCAATATTCTTGGGTATACGGTGCAAAAATATCTGGTTGTAAATAATCGTCATCAGATGATAAGTAATCCGTATGATGAGGTGCTTGCTTTTTATTTTTATTTTGTTGAAAAAATGGGTAATTTTCACTGCGAGCCTGTGGGGGATGTGAATTAATTTGAAAATTTACTGAGTTGGCTGTTGTCATTGGGTTATTCCAATGATGAGAACTTATATGATTATTATCAGGTTTTTGTGGGGGATAATTTGTTTTTGACGAATGTGCGTAGTTATAATTGTGTTCTGCAAAAGTGTTTCTTGTGAACGTTCTTCGTGTTTTTGACGGTATTGTCGTAGGTCTATATGTTTGATAATCCATATGTGAATATTTTGGAGCAACCGAAGGTTTAACGGTTGATTGTAAGGTTACTTGTGCCGTTGAAGTGTTTGTATTGTTTGGTGTTGTTAAATTTGGACGTATTGGTGAAATACTTTGTTGTGTAGTTGTTGTTGTTTGGACGATTTATTCATTTATGAAGTGTGATGGTGTTTGAATATCTTGTTGTGTAAGATTTCTAGTTCCATTAAGGTTTTAATTGTGTATGACGGTCGAATTTAAACTATTATTTCGTGTATCAGGTAAAAATGTATTGTAGTTCAATGGTGTTGCATCAATGGTCAGTGGTACTACTCTCACATAATCTCTTTGATAAGATATTGTACTTATTGCTTGACTTGAGATTGATTGTGGGATATTAATAAATGCATGATGAGACCATTCAGGGTCCCAAACGTAATCTGACTGTTCTGTGATGGCAGTATCATCGTTTGGATTTTGAGGTCTAAAATTTTTTCTTGCTTGTGAAATTAAGTCTATATTATGTGTGAAATAATCTATTATAAACCATGCCAAAATTTTTTGTAAATCATGTTTTGTGTGTTGTGAAACATCGTCTTTAGTGAAATTTTCTTTGATTATATGTAGAAAAATTGAAAATGATGTAATTTCATTTCGTACTTTTATATGTTTGGATGTCTCAGTTGGTGAGATACTTTGAATTTCTGTTTTTTCTAATATTGAAATGTAGCTATATATTATTGCAAAGACTTCGTTAGTGAATATAGAATTTGCTCTTTGTGAGTTATGGTATTGTATGCTTTTAATATATTCTAAGAATGCTTTTGAAAATTCTAATTCAAGATCGTCTGTTTGAATTACATATTTGCGATGATTCGGATTTGGTGTGCTGAATTCTATGGTGTAGATTCCGTATTGTTGTGTTAAATTACATATATCTTTCAGATAATGTTCAATAATTTGTCTTTTGATTTTTACATCTGGGAATTCTGCTTTGCATGGACTGATTCCGGGTTCAAACAAATTTAGGAGTAAATTCTTGCAAAATATATGCTGCCCTCTATCATTGGGTGCATCTACGAGGAAGGGGTAAACTTCTTCGTCATCTGGACTTTCGTCACTTTGAGTGTGGCTGTGGCTCATTTTTTCGTTTAATGACTGTTAATATATAACTATCGATGTGCCTAATTGGTTGATTCCAATTATACAAGTGTACTGGTTTGTGTTTATATTGTTTTTTTATTCTTCTTTTTCCTCTTTTTGATGAACTTGAAGTTGTTTCTGAGTCGGAAAAATATAATTGATTGTGGATAGGACAATTTTTGTCAATCGATTTTTTTAATTTATAGAGTTCATCTAAATTGCTGGCTTCTGATTCTGAAAATGCGTTTCTATTTTTGGAAAATCTTTTTCGTGTGATTTGTTTTTGTTTGTTTATGATTTTTCTTTTAATTGTTAGTCGTTTTGTTCTAATATATCCAACTGTTTGTGTATGAGGTGTGATTACAAGATCGTATTTTTTGTTATCTATTTGGCAATTGTGTAAAACGATTGTTTGTTTATTTCCTAGATTTTTGAATGACATAAGGTTTAGGATGAGGGATGCAAAAAGTTGTTAGATGATGTCTACTTTTCTTAAACTGTTAGTCCTTACGATTTTTTGGTTAGCCTAACCTGGGTCTTTTTGTTCAGGGTTGGAGAGAAAAGTATATCGATTCCGAAGAATGATTTTTTACTTTCTCGTGGCTAGTATAAGCTAAGGTGTTAACTTACTTAATCTTACTTAGGGGTAGTGATTGTGTTCAAGGGTTGGAGAATAGTAAATCGATCCACAAGGTTCAGGAATAATTAGAACGCGAGTAGTTCGTTAGATACTATTTTTAAACTTACTAAGTCTAAGATTTATCCTGGGTCTGGTAAGAGGAGGGTTCAAGTGAAGGATGAGTAACCGAAGTTCTTCACTGTTTATCCTAATTTGAATGGTTAGTTTTGTTGAAAAATTTCTATTAGTCTTGGGTTTTTTGGAAGGGTTGGATAGTGAATCGACGTTTGAGGTCGTTAGACAATTGCTAAGTGGGTAGGGGAGAACAAAATTGTTCTTTTTGATCCAAGGATTGGCCTTGATGATCAAGTTTTAAATTTAGTGAAATAGAAAATTAATTAAGATCCAAGGATAAGCCTTGATGATCTGATTTTAAAATTAAGTGAATTTAAGTTTAAAATGATTTAAATTTATTTAAGAAAAAGATTTAGTTTTTTAATGATATTAGTGAGCTTATGATTGCTGTTATGTTTAGGTGATGAAGCTGGGACAACAAATGATTTTATGATTACTAACAATTTATTGTCATTCTACTAATTTTTGTTTTTATTTTCAATAAATATTTTCCAAACATGTTTTATATAAGACTGCAGAATTTAAGAAAACGATCTGAGATCTTTTTATCAATCGTTATTGTATATTAATAATTTTGTTTAGCGCCTGTAATGATCATGAAGTTTTGACTTCAAAATTTTATGTTTGCAAATGAAAATCTAAATTCATTGCTAATAGGATTCTAAATATAAAAGTTTGTGTTGGCTTTTGCCGTTCAATCATATAACTATATGGTAAGTTTCTACTTTGTCGTATGTCGTCTCTTGTTCGAGGTCTTCTTGCGATTCCGGGTAGTTCTGCTATCGTTCGGAATATCGGCTCTGATCTATTGAGCCGTAGAGACATTTCGATTAAATTATCGTCGTATAACATTTTAAAAATGTTTTGTCTAAATTCTAATCTATTTTTTTGGTTGAATCTAAGCTATTAAGGTCTATTCGAGACTTATGGTCGCACCAGATGAGTTAGGACCGATGTGGTTAACTCATAGAGTAATTTCGGATAGGGTACACCGTCTGCTCGTCACGCTATCTTATTTTCGGCCGCAACTTCTTTGTCTAATACCGATCCTAATCTTACTCTTATACTTACTAGTCTCAGGGTGTTTAACTAGTCTCTGCTAGGCTCAATAGATCTAGGGTATACTGGTTTGTTGCGGCTGCTGAAGTTCTCTCGGAGAGACAACTAATTTCTAAGTTAAATTCAAATCTCTCTGGTGCTGAAATTACAAGTAATTTCAGCACTTACAAATAAGTGGGTTGTTAGTTAGATGGATCATGATTGGTTAATATTAAATACCTTACAGTGGTAAAATATCTAATTTATCCAATCATAAAATATAGTTTAGATCAGGTTCCCTAGCTCTAAAATGTTTGTAATGACGCCATTGGTGCCAATAAAAAATAATTTTGTAGGGGGAGAGCGCGCCAAAAAATGCAATTTTTACTTTTGAATCCCACAAAAACCGCAAAAATGGTGTCGCCAAAATATGGTCCATATAATGTTTTGGAATACCTTGAGTTTGATTAATCTAACAAAAGTCGACATAAATGTCGATTTTTTAAACAACCCCTCTCAAAAATCTTAGATCATCCTCAAAGTGAAGGGGAGAACTATTTATTAGCTTGATTTTTTCAACCCAATTTCGACTAAAAGCTAAACTTTTGGAAATCAAATAAAAAATGGGATCTTGTCAAAATTCATTTAACTGACGACCTAAGATTTTTCAACTCGTCTCAATTAAGTCTTCGAACTTTCTGCCGATGAGTTTAGGCTTTCGAGCAACTATTTGACCAGGGGCGGATCTAGGGTTTCTCGAGGAGAGGGGGGCTGACTTTCAATTTTTTTTTAGATCGATCAAGTTGATTTTCCGAGCACTCCCAGAACACGCTAAAGAACCTATTTTGACCCAAAACTGGTGCCGCAGGCAACTTTTTTAAATAACACGTCAAAGAAGCCGACGTGTTTTTTTTTGGCGCGCACTCCCCATCAAAACTGCTACATATTGGCGCCGAAAGCGCCTTTAGAAAAAATTGAGGGTTGGTCGGCTTAAAATGGATGTCTTATTTAATATCAAAGGGGGATACCTTTTGGTTGGTGAGAGGTTCAAATCCCAGAGGGGTAGTGGGGAACCCTACCCCTCCCGCCCCTCCTCTAAATCCGTCCCTGTATCTGAGTAAGAAATCCGTCTCTCTAAGAAAAAAATTTTTAGGCTGCTTTTTTGGAGTAGCGATACAACATTAATTTGGAGGTGGTGAAAAAACAGTGAACCTAAGCACATGTACAATATCTCCATAAAAGTAGAGTGCAAATATGAGAAAGACAGGTTGCGTCAACAATTGATTGTTCAAACCATCTTATGGAATGAGATTAATATCAGATATCGGACTACATAACATCACTGCCCGTGTCTTCGCTGAGTGTGAAAAGGTTATCCGCTGTCCCCGATGTTTGCTCGCCTATCACATCTAAATACAACCTTTCTCCATAAAAATTTGGTGGTTCAACGTTTCACCTTGGCCTAGAAGGGATTATAAAATTACGTCGTCTAAAAAGCTACTACTATTTAAAGGTTTTCCATAAAGTGTTCGGTGTTCTGTTGAAATGTTTTTCAAATGTAGTGCAATTGGTTTTCGATTGTTTTGTGCTCCGTAGGTTCCAATTGATCTTGAATCCTGAGTCCGTAAGTGTAGGTTTTGGTCGTTCCCATGACATTGTTTGTAATTTGATTTAACGGTGTGAACGAATTTTTCCACTAATCCGTTGGAGCGGTGGTCGGAAACAAAACAGAAAATAATATTTATAAAATTTAAAAGATTTAAAACCTGCGCCGATAAAACACGAAGCGTGATTGACGCGAACTGAATTTGGAGGTGGATATAGTCGGTAAGAAAGTCAATTACTGTTTTGGATGAAGCACTTGAAGTAATTTTTGCCGACGGGAATTTGGAGAATCTGTCCATACAAAGTAAAATATATTTACAATGGCCCCAAGAGGAATCTAAACGACCTGCAAAAACCAAATCAATCTCTTCATTTACAAACTTTAATTCTGGAAGGTGATGGTAATGTTTTTCTGGAATTAATGGTTTAGGAATTTTATCTGCTTCTATGCAATCCGAAAAACCATTCTTAGTTCCAATGGTTTTTCTGGTATTCTTAGAGAGTCTCGGTAATTTTTTTTGACTAATGATGACTGGTCTCTCGACATATTCTTCCTAGTACAATTTACAACAATACCGAAAGATGAGGGAGTAATAACAATTCCACTTTTTACAATATTAGATTCCATGGGAGATTTAAGAAAATCGAATATAACGGTGAAAATTATAAAAAAAAAAATTGAGATGTTAATTTTAGAACAATTAATTTGAGAATAATCCAAGGGAATACATTTAGAAGTACAAAAATTGGAACGGAAATGATCAACATCGCAAATTTCCAGTCTGGAGCTAACTAAATTTAGAATTTTTGCGATAATCGTTTTGCGTAGTATTACGTCAGTGGAAGTTTCTGAAATCTGTCCAATCAATTTCGAGTGAGGTTATGATCAATCTAAAAACTGAGTATCCGTCGAGCTTATGATTGAATCGATTTTACTAATTGTTGTTACGACAAAATCCTCATCATAATTGGAGGGAGCAATAAATTTTCCAATTGGACTTCTAGAAATCACATCCGTGAAGCCCATAACTTTACCCGCTAGATATTTTACGGTAAAATTAAACGGCAAAAGTCTATCTACCCATCTTTTTAAAAGAATGTGACACATTTTATTTCTGTGGTTAAAAGATGAGGCAGATAAAATTTTGTTGAATATTTGTTGAATATGAGGCGTTTGTTGAATATTTTGCCTCATGAGGCTTTAAGAATCGGCTAGCGGAGGAAACCGATCTCTACTCTTTTCGTGTAGTTGTTCGAGCGTTGCGCCGAGACCGTTGTCTGATGCGTCTGATTTTATTTGAGTTTTCAGTTTCACGTCGAAGGGTGTATTTTCGAATAAGTTAACAGCTTCCGATTTGGTTTTCTCAATCGCTATAGTATGTTCATCTGACCAATTAAATATCGATTTATTGTTTAAGATTGGTCTCCAAAATCAAGTTTGGAACAAAATTCAAAAATTGATCGCTTGAGCCAAAGAATGAACGCAAATCCTTCAAGTTTCAAGGAAATGCGATCAATTTTATCGCTAAGGCTTTATATTCCAAGGAAATTACTCCTGTCTTCGATATTTTAAAACCTAGCCATTCGATTGGTTTTTTAAAACAAATTGCATTTTGGCCATTTTACGGGGAAATGATTGTTGTCAAGTGTAGATAAAATCCTTTCAACGATCTCTTAATGCTCTTTACAACTTCCTATTGGAGAGATTATTATGGCGTCAAGGTAGACATTGGTAAATTAGATATGTCCAATGGTTGAGTCCATTACTCTTAGAAGTTCATTTGGCATATCGCCTAGCCCATAAAATCCAGTTAAAAATCCATAGGTACAGGTTATATTTTCTCCAACGATGCTGACGTTACACTGTTTGCTCGCGAAGTCGTCTAAATAAAGTTGGCTATAATACTTTTTAAGGTCTAAAATTGTAAACCAAATTTCCCCGAAAAATTTTTCTGGCAGTTGAGATGCAACAATATCTACCAGTTTGTGAACATGTGGTATCTTCATTTTTGACTCCAATGCGAGCTTGGTTGATTTATCTTTCTTGCAGATAATTACTATTGGGCTGATAAATCTTTCTTCATTGCATGATTCTAACTTATTGATGTGTCCTTTGGAGATAAGTATGTCAATTTCTTTGCTTACTGACGGAAGTAAGTGTAGTGAAAACCTGCTTCCTTTTAAATTTATAGGTTTCGTGAAAATGATTGATCTTTAGTTGATTTTCTATTTTGCCAATTCTCTTGGATAGCTTGTTCAGTTTCTTGAAAATGGTTTCAGTTTCACTTTTATATAAACCGACGAAATTTATAAAAGACTTACTTTCAATGTTTTTCTTGTAGGAAAGAGTTTTTGTGCCACTTCTATCCCAAATATAGTAGATTGTCATTTCCTTAGCATTTTTTGTTCGTGACCCTCGGTTATGAAGAAAGCCGTGTTGTCATACGTCCATCCGTTGGATCTAATTGGTTGACTTGTCCCACAATCTTGGTCAGATCGTCCATGAAGTCGCACTACAAATCTTTCGAAGCTTGGTCGGTTGTGTTAGTTTTTAAACGTTGATCTCGTAACTTGAGTTCGCGGAGTCCGCTCTTTCTCAAAATTTTTATAGGGCTTGTTGAGTCCACCTGTTTATTAAGTTTTGCAAAATTTTCTTTTCCCAATCCAATTTTAAGTAGTGTCTTAATTTCTTTTCCGTCGTTGTCAAGTATTGTAGTCACGTTTTATACCCAACATTCGTTGTTATCACTTTGCATTGTTTCCGACTACGCAATTACTCCGCAACACTTTTTATGTACATGGTAATTTACAGCATGATTATCCGACGGAGTTACAAATTCGGTATCTACATTTTCGTGATTATTTACAAACTCACGTTTCCTCTTCGAGATTTACATTTTATGGGAAATGTCCTTTAAAAATACAAGATTTACAGGTCGCGTCCTTCGATGGGCATAAAGCAAAATGTCCCTTTTTGAACTTTCCTCCGCTTTTCAAACAAGAATTTCATCTATCAACTGCCAAAGTTGCTTCTCGTTTATGAGATTTTCGATCATTATTTACTGTATTATAATTTACAGGGTAGGAGGATTTAAAATTAATTGTCATCTTCAATGATTTGAGATACCTTTTGCGTCAACTAAGGCAACATTTAAGGCTTCTTGTGGGGAAGAGTTTCAATCAATTATTTCCTCTGGATTTTGTAATTTTTCATGTTCTTAATGAAAATGTCGCGAATCCATTATTCCTCTCCACTGGATATGTAACATTTCTTCGCCAATTCAGCTAGAGCACCCCAGAACCGTTACAATCTTTCTCTATCTTTCTGTCGTCTTCTGAGTAGCTTATGGCGTTCGAATGTTACATTGGGTTTTGTAATAAAAGCTCGGTTTAGGAAATCCCAAAATTCGGCGAAAACTATCCGTACGATTTTAACTTCAGAAAAATTCTGTGAGAAAACTCTCTTACCCTTAATACCAAGTGCTAGATACAATACCGAGCTAGTCTTCTTGTCCGGCTCTTCCATTCGCATTCCTTTGAATGTCTTTCTTTCCAATGTTATTTGGGCATTCTCGGAATCATTGAATCTATTTCTTTCTTCAGCGCTCCTTGCTAAGCGTTCCGTTTTTACCGTCTTCGACTCGTTTTGGGCTCTTCCTCCAGTTTTAGAATCTCTTGCTTTACGAATTCTAGTGGGTTCAAAAGGTTGTCGATATCGATATTCTCTTTGTCTAATAATGCCAATTGGAACATATCCCTCCAATCTTCCCACGGGGTTGAGGAGTCGATAGTATGCGATTGCCAGACTGGGAGTACTCCCCTCATGCCAGATTCTTTAACAGATGACTGCGCCACAATAAAATGCTCTAAAACTCTATCTAAACTAACTTAAATAATAAAAGATAAGAATTAGAATTCAAATAAATTGTGTGTTATTTCTAACTAAGACACAATAACACTGTTGCTCACTCACGCCAGAGGAGATCACTTGCGGTAAATCAAGGTCATATAGACCAGTTAGTTAAACATAGACGAATGAATAAGAACAATCGCAACAATAAGAAATATGAACAGAATTGAAACCCAACAAAGTTACTTCAGTAAAACTAAATTTAATTAATTTCTAAAGCAAAACTTATTTTATCTAGAGGTAAAAAAATACAGGCAGAAGAAAAGCAATCTAATCCAAAATTTTGCTCTTCAGTTTATAAATTCATCATTTTGGTAATATAATTTATGCTTGAAAATTTACATAGCTAAATTAATAAAAATATTTACGAGTGAAGAAAGACTTTTTAATCTATTGGATAAAAATAGAAAAATCTTAGCAATAAATAAAAAGACCATTATATTCGACTAGCACCAATTTGGCTCATCGCTTAATTAAGTCACGCTTGCCCAGAACAATATTACTAACTGTTGAGGACACGACATAACAATGAGTAGGCTTCAAATTTCAAAAAAGTTGAGGAAAAAACGCGTAAAGTTATGTGTTAATGAAATACGTTTTACGTAATCTTTTAGCAAAAACGTCAAATGCCATGCCAATTTGAATTGCGTAATTTTTTTGTTTTTAACAATATGAAGGAAAAAAAAGTGTAGAGCGATCGCCAAATTCGGGCCGTCCGCAGTTAACTATTCTTCGGCCGCGCTGTTCGCATACAAATTTTATTGGATCGCGCTGATTGCGGAAACATCTCCTCGGTCTGCAAAATATGTTTTCTTAAAGTCTTGAAACATTCAATATCCAATTTTGGTTGCGACGGTGTGGAAATACCAAAACTTGATCGCGGTAGTTTGATTATAAAACCACTACCTCGGACCGGGTCTCTTCCCGAATGCATGCGCAGTGTAGCGGAGCGGAACAGACGGGCCAGGTACCAAATTTCACCAAACCAAAAAAAATCGTAGTTTGAGAGCAAAGTTCATTGAAACGGCCAAACTCGTAAGAAACACCTTATAGTTATAGTCATCTCTTAGTTAGGTTCCAATCTGACCGTTAACTGATTGCCTGGTTTTTTGGATAACTGAACTAAAATAGTTTTTATGAATACTTAACTATTGGAGATTTTATCCATTCAGCAAATATTGGGCATATCTAATCATATCAGCTCGTAACAGACGGTTCATAGACACAATACTCAACGACAACAGCTAGAAGAGATGTTTTTTATTAAAACAAACTTAATTTATAAATGATGAATAATAACTTAAATATAAAATGTCAGAAGATATATGTTAGAATACTCTAAACGTTTCTGAATAGATTTTAATAGTGTTTTTTTGAATGCTTGTTTACAGGCGCGGATCTAGGAGTTTCTCGAGGGGGGGGGGGCGGATATTCAAAAAAAAACGTTGAACCAAATTGATTCTCTGAGCTCTCCCAAATCATTATAAAGACCCTAGATTGACCAAATTTTCTGCGCCGCAGGTAACTTTTTTAAAAACGGGCCACAAAAGGGGTTTTTATACACTTTTTGGAAAATTTCGACCAAAAATCACGTTTTTTCGGCGCGCGCTCCTCCCTCAAAATTAGTATATATATTGGCGCCTAAGGCGCCTTTAGAAAAATTTTAAGGTCAGTCATCCAAAAATGTATGTCTCAAAGTAGGGACTCCCTGATTTTTCGGAAATTTTCGGAAAAATCAGGGAGTCCCTACTTTGAGACATACATTTTTGGATGACTGACCTTAAAATTTTTCTACTTGCTTGTAGGATAAAAGTGTTCAGCGACCGAATGAACAAACAAGTCTCGTCTGGGAGTGAAGATCGAATCAGTCGTCTCGTCCAACTCCTCACCCTCACTCAAGACAAGGACGACCTAAGACGAATGGGGAGTAAATTGGGGGCAAATGGGGAGATGACAAAACCGCGGGTGATGTTCCTGTCGCCCCAGATAGTGACTGAGCCTGGGGATACCGTCGCCAGGGTGGAGGTCATCATCACCTATGTACCACCAAACCAGTGAGTCATCTCTCATCGGTACATGTTAAACGTTCTGATTATGAATTATATAACTTATAGATTGGACCGAAGGAGCGATCTTGTACATTGAATCAATTTAAGAAAGAGATCGTTTTTTTTTGTAAAAATCTTTATTTGTTCAAATTTGTATGTTGACTTGCTATTTAATTAAAGTCAACCTGCTTTGTTGAGGGAGAAAAAATGTTCGAATGGTCCAAAAGAACAAAACTTGAACTCGCGCTATACTTTGTAACCATTCGGCCGTCGAAGCTGTCGTTCTTTTGCAACAGTTGAGACCTTAGTTGGCATTATTATTCAAATGGTAAATTTGTGCAGACGGCAGCTAAAAATTCTGATTAAAAAATTGAGGCTTTTAATTAATCTTTAACAATCATTTCAAAATCAGACTCAAAGTTGACTTTATCAATTTTCTTTGTTTCAGATCGAATGAAGAGACCAAAAATCAGACAAAGGTCAGTTATTAACAAACCGATTGTGCGAAAATGGTCATTCAATAAACGTCATTTTTAATAATAAATTCATAAATTATTTCCAAAAGACGTTTACCCGAAAAAAGTAAGGTATTCTTCTGCAAAAACAACACTTGTGAGAGCGCCATCAGGTAAAATCTAGCCTATTTTCAGACGTCTGATTTACACTGTTCGAAACTGATTACTTCTCTCCATTAAATTTTTCATACTTGAATTTTAATTTTTGATTTGGCACTGTCGTCGTTTTTTGGGCATTCGGTCTTTCTAACATGAAGGGTTTCCCTGCTAAATACAAAAGTTTCAAAATCAATTGTAGTACACCTTTGTTTTATTTGCAGTAAGTGGTAGTTTAAGTTTAGCAATGAAACAAAAGTTGTTTAGGATGACATGTTTTTGGAGAGGCAGGCGAATGATGCTCTTGTGCACTCGATGACGAACGGAGCATCCAGCCCCACCACCTCCTCGGTATTCTCAACCCCCTCCCTCCACAGAATCAAAAAGAGCCCCCGTCTGAGTGTGACTGCAATTGACTCTGCCTACGGGTCCACGAGTTCCATGACAAAACGAGAGCCGAGACCACGACTTCCGGCCGACTCGAGACGAGGAGGCGACGAGGACAATGCGAATGACATCGACTTATCAGGTAGTCCAAAACACAAACTAAATCCACCCCAATTTCTGACAAGCAGCAGTTCATATACCACAAAGCCCCCACCCTCCCCCCAAATTAGAAAACCCGTTTGGTCATTTTATACAAATCATATGATGAAGTGTTGTCCCAGAAATTTTTTTTCCTTCAATTTCTTAAATTAGTTTTTGTGTTTTACTCTTATTCGCCTAGAATAAAAACAGTATCGGGTTAATTTATCGGCTCGACTTTTATGTGAGCTATGATTCTCAGCCGCTCGTTCCGGCATTGTGTTACGCCAATGCGTGAACAAAGTGATTTTGTACTTTATGGTTGTTTTTAGAATTGAGCGTGAAATTTGAAACACGAGACGCAACTGCCAAGAGTGGAGTGCATTACAAGACCACCCAAGGTCAACTGGTAAGTGTGACGTCATCTCATCAAATTTGCAATCAAACTCATTAAAAAATAAATTGCTGCAAAGCCAAACAAATGCAGCTTTTGAAACACTTAGTAAAGAGGAATAATTGAGAAAATACGTCACCAATTATCAATCAGTGAGCTAAATTGAAAGACGTCATATCAAGGGCAAACCAAGCAACTTTTAGCGAAGCTTTGTTTTTTGAAAAACACAATACCAATAAAAGAAGCTTTTTCTCATTTTTCCGCCCGAAAGCATTCCTTTGTTCCCTGAAAATAGATTAAACTTGGTACGATTTTTTCAATTGCTAACTAATTTTGAACTTTATATAGAAAATGACGTCACAAAGTTGATTCCAAGATGGGGGAATTTTGGGAGCAAAAAAATTCGCCAGTAGCTGACAAACGCGCCACAGAAATTTTTGACCTTCTAGATTAAAAAAAAAACGAAAAAGGCGATTGAATTAAGTAAAAATTAGCCAAATGAGAAGTAATAATAGCTAATATAGCAAACTGAGAGTTTAATTTCTCATCGTGCCATTGCCATATAGAAAAACTTTGTGGCATTTATTCTGAAAAATTAAATGATCAGTTCAGTTTTCATCAAAACTGAAATAAGTTTTTTTTTAAAACTTTTGTGATCCAAATAACGGCTGAAAAATTTGCAGAAAAAATCAAAACATGGACGTCGGTGTTGTTCAGTTGTTTTGCGGATTTTTATTTTTTTTGTCAGAGTTCAAACCGTGTTTCTTTTTAAACTTCAGTTCTGCAACTTCAACGACAGTTTATGTTCAAATTTTCAATCATAAGACTAACATCAAAATTGCTTTTTAAAACCATTTCAAATTCTTAAATTCTCTTTAAATAGACCTTTTTTTTAAACAAACCAACCACTTAGAACTGTTTACAGGGCAGTCAGAACATTAACATGCAAATATTCTGACCCTGCCCTGTGAACAATGATCCCACCTGCACACAAGGTCAAGTATAATCTGATAATTTATGCTTCTCTCAACGCGTTCATGCATGCCTTTAAAACTGTATGAAGACTGTTTTTTTTTCGCTGGAAAAAACTCCGAGTAGTTACAAAAATTGGAAACTTGCGCGGTATAATGACCAAATTGGAATTTTTCAGTTTTTTGCAAAAGTCGAAAGAATTGCATGAAAAAACTTGGCTTCAAAATATAATTTTGAGAAAAAATTGAGCGCATGTAACTTAAGGCAATTCGCAATTTGAATATCATTAAAAACGAAGTAGAAAATTTTAAAATTATGAAATTAAAACACAATTTTTGAAATAATTTGAAACAAAAATCCCCATCAAAAAATTAAGTAACCAGAAATTGAGAAAAAAAACATTGAAAACCGAACGCAAGATGCAGCATTTATGTTTTGAAAATGCTCAGCTTTAATAGAAAAATTCAAGTTCCTTTTTGATATGTATCTTTACTATTGAAAAAAAATGAAATAATCAAATGGAAATTATTTGAGTTATAAACCACTAAACGTCTATATTTTTGTGTTACATTTTTGGAAGGAATTGAGAGACTAAACTATGAAACAATTTTTGATCAATTATAATGGATTTTTAGATCAAATAAAATCATTTGCGCTAAAATATTTTTTTTTAAATCTGGCAACCTCAATCTTACTTTTGAAGTCATTGTGGCAATAACTTTCAACAAGCACAAAAAATTGTTTTTCGTGATGGCTAGGAAGGAACTCTTTTTTGAGAAATTAAAAACAGTTGTGAGATATAAAGAAAACTGCGCGCATCTAAAATTATACTGAAATCATTAGTTTTAAGGGAATTTTTATGCTAATTTTGCATGAAGCATGTTCACACAATCATAAACTAAAAAAACTAATTTAAAAACTAATGCATGTACTATGTTGAATTTCATTACTTAATAACAAAGCTAATTTAAATCTTTCTTAAGTGAGATTGAAATAATTGTCAGGGGGACCAAAAAGAGAAGCTAATAAAGCTTGATTTTCAGAACTACTGAGTATTAAGAAAACATATTTTAACTTTTAATATGACCAGCATTGGCAAAACTAAGACCGCAATCGATTAAAATTTATTTTTGTACAGACAAGTACAAAAATGATTGTACGTAACCCAATTAGACAATAAAGTAGATAATATAAAAACTTTATACAGTTCAGAAAAATCGATAATTTATTCTCGAAAATGGAACTTTTGCGAAATAAAATTTGCATAGAATCTGTATATAATGTTTAAAATTGATTATAATCTATTGTAATGCCTTTTCTAAGGACCCAAAAAAGATGATTATATTGTCTAAAAAATGGATTATACTGTCTAAAAAATTGAACTTCTTTCTCTCTGAAGCATGCTGTTTGGAAACTCAAAACAAAAGTTCAATTCAAACTAAACGACACAAATCATTAAAATCATCAATATAAACAATATATAACAAGAGCAGAAAGTTACTGTGGATGAAGCACAGAATTTTTTCGACAACAGTCTTAAAAAGTTACAAAAGAAACCCACCATCACCCCACAACGAACACCAACACATCCACAAACAAAATCTACCAATACGACTACTTTGAGTCAAGAGAAAAAATCAATTTTGGTCTCAATTGGGCAATTTTATTTTGTTTTAATCAATTTTAGTTATTTTCAATTAAAAAACAAAACACGTTACAAAACTTTTTTTTCAATTTGAAAATTTAAATGAAAATAAAATTGATTTCATAGTGTATATAATCTGTATAAGATGTGTATATAACCTTGTGGTAACTAACAATACCTCTGAGGTTTTATAGTGAAAACTGAAGTGGTTCGAAAGAGTTTAATTAACCATAATAAAACCGTTTCTTTTCTGTTGTTAGTTTGTTACTGACTGTGTTCTTAGCCACAGGCCTGAGAGATTGACTCTCTTGGATTTCTAAAAGGTCACGTATTCTTTGACCTTGGTTTTTATAATAGAATTATATAATTTATAGATAACAATATGTATAGCACTATCAAGGTCAATATGTGATGACTATCTGATTACTGCGATAGCAGTGGCAGATGTAAGTAGCACTATCAAGGCCAATATATATGAGGACTGCATAGTTACTGCAATGGCAGTAGCAGTTGCGGTACCACATACCCCCTCGATCAAGAAAATTTTTATACTATGTTATTAAAATTTTAAATAATAATGAATAGGAGTTTTAGAACTCAGTTTAAGAAGTTTTGGCTTTGTGTATTAGATAACTCATTTTCCATCTCTCTCTTCATGTTCCTCTTCCAACTGTAACGGGATTCTCCACTCGGCGTTCCATGAACGGGTTATGTCTAGAGCTTCGCTGCCAAACTTTCTCCTAAATAGATGTTTTTCCAGCAGACCAAATTTTGTCTCCACCGAATTAGAAGCACCAGGTTTAAAATTTGCAAGCTTGATTCTATATGCTTCGAGCGCGGCTTGGTTCAAGTCCAATAAGTTATTCTGGAACGAGATTGATTTCACTGAATGCTTAATCGGGTTTCCGTATCTGGATGGTCCCTTTTTCGATCTCCCGCTTTTCCGTACTGATGTTTCCTCAAGTTCGGATTCGTCAGAAAACCCCGGAGGATTCATCAATTCCTCGTCGTCTCTCGCATCCTCTCTCGAATGCAGTATCTCTGCCGCCGCGCGCTGAACTCCTCGTTCAAGTACTTGATCCGCTAATCGATTCCAGTCATTCGCCGATAAATCCTTACTATTGAAAGTGCCGAGGATTGTTTCAGGAGATGTAGTGCGTGTAATTTCTTTCTTGTTCTTGATAGTGTTCGACGAACATGCGTGGTCTGGCGCCTTCGGTTCGATTACTTCTGCTGCTGACGCAGCACTTTTATTCTGTAATATGACTTGTTGTGCGTCTTTCGTCGAGATTGGGCTCACTTTAGCCTTATTTGATTTCGAGAATGGTCCAGCCAAGTTTGGCTTCGCTCTTCGTACCGCCAAATTCAGTCCACCGCCTTGTAGGGTGTCTTTTGAAGTGATCACCGTTGGGCTATCCTGAAATTTTTCCTTCGCTGCACCTGGCTGCTCTAGCAATAAGTCTTCATCCGACTGACTCAATTCAGCCTCATCTTGTTCGTCTGATTGTCGCCTCGATTGCCTCTGTTGTTTTTTCTTAGGCTCTTCTCCCGATGGGGATCGTCTATTGTTGTTTTTCTCCTTATCATGCACCGCAACCTTAACCTTTGCAATATCGCTTTTCCGGTAAATGGACCCTGCAGCCGTCTTAATTGTGGAAGGCGTTTCGGCCACGACCCTTCCCTTTAGAGGTTTCGTGAGGGCCTTACCGCTCTTCCTCCCCTCGTCTTTTCGTATCAGGATTGGTGACGACTGACGTTGCTGAGAAATGGCCTCCGGTTTATCTTCAACGAACCCCCGCTCCCACGAGTATAACATTTCTTTGCGTAGCTCGGGATTAATGGTACTCGTCTCATCCACAGTACGCTTTAGGTCGTTTGCCGAAGTATCACGTCGAGTCTGGTTCCATCTTGCATTGGCCTCCAGAAGCTCTTTTAGGGCCCGCGCTCTTTCTCGGTCCTTTGCCGAGACGACTTGCTCTTTGAATAATGGACTCACATCTCGGCTGTTTTGTCCCTTCCGGACAATCTTTAAGTTGTCACGAGATTGGTCGATTCTCTTTTTGAGTTGCGAAGCCGTCAAGGCGGAGCGCTCCAGATGTTCCTTATCTAAACGATCAGAGTTTTGTAAGAACCTATCACTGAGAATTTTAAATTCTGTTTTTGGCAATCGCCCAAAGTGCGCTTCAAATGGCGACATTTGAATTGTCTTCTGTTTTATCCAACGAAGGTCGCGAATTATCGTACTCAAGCACAATTTTATCGACGTTACATTTTCATCGAGTAACATTACTCCCAACCTTCTCTTGATGGTTTGTATAGTGCGTTCTACTAAGCCGCATCCGCGATGGTCGCCAACTGGACAAAATTTTTGTTCAATGTTATTGTCGGAGCAAAATTTTTTCATTGCTTTGCCCTTGAACCCGGAAAATTGATCCGTTCTAATTGATTCAGGTATTCCATGTATATCAATATATGAGCGAAGAAATTTTATTGACGACTTTCCCCCTGTTGATTTAGTGATTTTTACTGAAGGAAATTTAGAATACCTATCTATTGCTACCAACAGATAAATCTTTTTTCCTTTGAAATCTTCAAGCGGGCCAGCATAGTCTAATTGAATTTCTTGACCTGGCTGCGTGAGCAGCGGCAGAGGCTTCGTAGCATTTTTTGGTATGATGTATTTTGCATTCTTACCATAGCGGGTGCAACTTCTGCATTCCTCTGCAAGGTTGACGATATCCTTGTGCATGTGCGGCCACCACAGGTACCTTGACACATCTAGCATCGCTTCCTGGCCTGGGTGACCGCGGTGAATTCTCTTTAGGACTGCCAAACGCAATTGTTCCGGGACAGCTAATCTGTCGTCAACCAGGATGCAGTCGTCCACAACTGAGAGTTGGTGCCAGAGAGGGTTGGTATATGGACCCATCAGCTCGAAGCTGTGTCGATCGTTCCTCTCAATGACCCGCCGCAGCCTGTCCATCCAGGCGTCTTCTGATATCAGCTCCGCTAATAGGCTTCTATCAAATAGTTTGTTTAGGTTGTCCAGACTGATATCAGTACGCACGTTATTTTGATCTGGTATGCCTTTCCTGGAAGCGTGACATGTCTTTTCCTTTTTAATTAAGCTGACTTCTGGGCTTTCCGAAGGGCTCTCGGCTGTTAAGTCCACTTCAATAATTTGGGGGATTTCACTTTGGGTATTCAATTGTGATGACTGGTCACCTCGATTACAATCTGCCAAGGCTGTCTGTGCCTCTAATTCAAGTAGACTTGTCTGTGCCTCTAATTCAAGTAGACTTTTTGGATTGTCTGGTCTTTCTGCCCCTATGAGGTCCCAAAATGACATCAGGGTTGTTCCACTAGTTCCAGACGCCTTTCCAGATTGTATTTCTTTAAGTCCTCTAGGCTTTATCGTCTTTCTCACTGGTCTCCACTCAACTTGCGGTATATCTGAATCAGAATCGTCTGACTCCTGTCGACTGCATGCAGCACCTCTCTTTACCATCCGTGTTCGAGAGAAGGTGGTTTCTGTTACTTGTTCCGTTAGTTGATCGTCCTCCCTCTGATTTCCGTTCTGTTTATTTTTCATCTTCTTTGATTTTCCTGTTTCACTTCTTTCCATTTTTTTCGATGACGCCGTTTCCTTAGGTTCTAATTGTTTGGAGTTTAATTTATTTTTGAGTTTTGAAATATCGACCAACTGTTTCTCACGAGCTATTCTGTCCAATGTGTTTTTGTGCTTCTCAACTGTTTGAAAACTTGAGTTTTGACCGTTCTCGTTCCGGTCGAGCTTTGTCCGGTTTTGAACAAACTGGTTGTCATAGCAACCGCGTGATGAGCTGTCTTTACAGTAGTTAATTTCTCTTGATGTTCTAGAATGTTCTGGAATGTTCATAGTGCTACTTTGGTTTGTTTCACTAGACCGACTGTTTAAACAGTCGAGTGCTTTATGGAAACTTTCTATAGACGTTACTACGAATCTCTCATCCAGTTCCGATTCTGGCCACGGTTCTCCATTAGGTTCTCTTGACAAGTAGTCAACGATACCCATATCCCTTCCGGGAATATGAGTAATTTTAAATTGGAAGGGCAATAATCGGTCAACCCACCTAGTCAAACGAGATTGATACGTTTTATTTGATCTATGTTCTCCCAAAGCTGATGTCAATGCCTTGTGGTCAGTTGCTATGACAAATTCTCTCCCTAGTAGATAATGTTTGAAACGATCTACCGCCCAAACTACTGCTAATAGCTCAAGTTCATTGGTAGAATATTTTTTTTCTTGAGCATTTAAATACCGGGAAGCGAATGCGATCGGTATCCAATCGCTCTGATGAGACCATTGTTCTAAAGTAGCTCCGAGCCCACTATGACTTGCATCGCATTTTACTCTAGATTGCTTTGCTGGATCGTAATAGTTTAACAAGGCTATATTAGCAACTGCCCTTTTTATGTCCTCAAAAATTACTGAGTGTTGATCGTTCCACTCAAATTTTTTAACTGGTAACCGGACATTTTTCATCTTCTTTTTTTCATTTTCTTCTTTCAGTAGTGGTCTAAGTTTTTCAGTTAAACTAGCCGCATTTGGGATAAATTTCGCTAAGTGGTTGATGCTACCCATGAACGATCTGAGTTGCTTTAATGATTTGGGGGGTTGAAGGTTTGCAATTGCCTCCGTTTTAGTAACTTTTGGAATTATACCCTGTATTGACAAATTATGACCTAACCAGTTCACTGCGGGCTGCAGGAATTCGCATTTCGAAATTTTTAATGCGAGATTTTCGTCGTCCAACTTTTGCAACACATTGTGTACTAATTTCTCGTGCTCTTTAGCTTCCCCCTTTGAAACAATTAGAATATCATCCAAGAAACAAAAGGTATTCTTTGCGTGGTTTAGTGTTCTATCCATCGCTTTCTGGAATTCGGCTGGCATATCTGCCAACCCGTAGAAACCTGTCAGAAATCTGTACGTACCCGTTGCATTACCCCCTATTATATTGAAATTGCATTGTTTTGCTGTTTCAGCAGTTAGTTTTATCTGGCTATAAGCATATTTCAGATCTAACACGGTGAAAAAGAGAGAGCCTTCTGATGCTGATGTGATGATCTGGCTAACCCCATCAATCAGTTCGTCCACATTAGGCATCTGGTATTTATTTTTGTACAACTGTCTATTAATGGGTTTGGCGTCCAAGGCTAATTTAATAGAATCGTCTTTTTTTACTGTGATAACAATTGGGGCAATAAAACAATCGCTTGTGCATTTGTCTAATTTCGCAATGTGTCCCTCTGTGAGCAGCTTGTCTAGTTCTGTTTGAACTTTATCCTGAATGTGTATAGGAATTCTCCTACCTTTCTCTTGAATAGGGCACAGAGGATATTTAAATTTTGTACTCACCATGTGATTTTTTGATTCCCCTTGTCTATCGAATAGATCTTTGAACTTCTTATAAAAGTAAATCTTCCAACTATCTGACTGTTCGCACAGTAACACATCAAACCTGGACCTTCGTGTTGGAGCCGATTTTTGCGTGGTTTGAATTCCTAGTTTACTCTGAAGATCTAAACCTAATATGCACCGCATACGTCTCTCTGTGACCAGTAACATCGCTCCCAACACTTCCCAACCTGCCGAACGTAGATTAGCTTTTAACGCTCCTAATATTAGAATAGGTCGTTTATTATAATCTACAAACTGCGCGGACAGGTTCAGCTTTTCTGCCGGAATAAATTTTGAATTCGAAGGTCCTTCCAGAATCTGTTTCGTTGTTGCCCATTTCAGGAGTGATACTGGACTGCCAGTATCTATAGTCATATTCAAAATATGACTATCAATCTTAACCAAAGCTTTAAGTGCTTTAATTTGATGCGATTTGGGATTTCTGCGAATTTCGATCTTTTCAATTTTACCCGACTTCTCCGTCAATGCTCTATTCTGACCTCTTTCGTTATTGTACGCATTTTCCGAAATCCTTTTTGTGATGTACTTTTCTATGTCCATGATGGAAGTGCACTCTTCCTCTACTGACATGATTTCAAAATCATCACATGAATCGAATGTTTGTATAAGATTGCACTCTTCCCCCGAGCTCGAATCTTCATTTGCAATTTCGTTAATTTGTTGAGACCTACACATTTTAGCGAAGTGATTAGGTTTGTTACAATTTTTACATGTTTTGCCCATTGCCGGACAATTTTTTAAATGATTCTCTACAAATGCTCTACCGCATCTCGTACATTGTTTTTGATCTCCTTTACCTTTTGGAGGTTTATTTTCGTACTGTTTTCTTCTGTTTTGATTTTGACGTCTAGGGTTATACCCTTTGTTTCCGATTGCCATAATTGGTTCTTGTTTAATCTTCATCTGTGGAGTTGTAAACAGTCCTGAGCTGTTTGTGTTTGAAGATTTTTGGAATGCTTGAGTTGTTTGTTTGCTATATTCAAACTTTAGTGCACGTTTTAACACTTCTTCTGGAGAGAATGTTTCGAAAGTCAATGTGTCTTGGAGGACAGCATTTTTCATTCTTGAGATGAATAAATCTCGTACCAATTCTTCTTCCAACGCTCCCAATTCAGCCTTTGCTGCTTGTGCAGTCAGTGCGGCATGAAAAGATTCCAACGTTTCATTTGATTCGTGGGATCGTGTGAACAGTTTGTATCTCTCATAGGTAATACATTTCGTTTTCTCAAATGAGAGTTTTGCTAATCGAATTATATCGCGAAACCCTAGTTTGGATATTTCTGTGTGAGGGTTCTTTTGTATAAATTTTTTCTTCCCTTCTGCTCCTAAAGCGAGGAATAATCTCGATGTTAGCCGTTTGCCCACTTCGTGATAGAATACATTGTGTCCCACTCTAGGTCCTCTTAGTGTCCGTTCTTCATTTTCTTGAACCACTCTATCTCGAGCCAATCTGTTCCGAGCTTCTCTTTCTGTTGTCGCAATCTCATCCTCGTTTTGTGCTGGTGTTTCAGGAGTTGGTAAAGGTTCTTCTAATACCGGTTTAGGTTCTTGTAACATTATTTCTGGATCCACATTCTCTTTAACTGTAACAGCTAATAGGAACTGGTCAAGCCACGTTTCAAAACTCCAAGGTGGGTCTGAATTTGCGGATGCCCAAAATACTGGGATTCCTAGATCAGTCCTATTATCCTGAGCAGTGAAACCGGATCCTGCTGGCTGCGCCATGTGGTAACTAACAATACCTCTGAGGTTTTATAGTGAAAACTGAAGTGGTTCGAAAGAGTTTAATTAACCATAATAAAACCGTTTCTTTTCTGTTGTTAGTTTGTTACTGACTGTGTTCTTAGCCACAGGCCTGAGAGATTGACTCTCTTGGATTTCTAAAAGGTCACGTATTCTTTGACCTTGGTTTTTATAATAGAATTATATAATTTATAGATAACAATATGTATAGCACTATCAAGGTCAATATGTGATGACTATCTGATTACTGCGATAGCAGTGGCAGATGTAAGTAGCACTATCAAGGCCAATATATATGAGGACTGCATAGTTACTGCAATGGCAGTAGCAGTTGCGGTACCACAAACCTAACTAAAATCTGTGTAAAATTTTTATATAAACTGTAGCAAAAAATGCACTTGAAATTGATTTTGGTGACTATCGAATTGATTAAAATAAGTATGAATTGCAATCGATTGTAACCGATTTGATAGTAAAAAAATCTATTATTTAGTGCATTAGGAAACTAGATTGCTGAATTGTAGATTTTACTGGCGATAATCGATTGCAATCTTAGCTTTATTTATACAGTACATACAAATGGTAAAATCAGTTCGAAAAAATGATTTCCGTTTTTGGCTGAGGTTTTGACTATGATATCTCTATATTTTAAAAAACAGGCAACAATTATTCCAAAACGTGGTTAAATAAAAATGTATGAAGTGTAAATAAAGTTGTTTCAGCTGCTCTTGAGCGAGAAGTGGGTTGTTTGCTAGCCCTCCATATCTCATTTTTTTGTTTTCATGTAGCTTATCGTGGTATTGTGGTTAAATGCTCCATGCTACGATGTAAAGTATGAAAACAAACATGGTCACCTTATTAAATACGGTTAATTTGTTCAATACGCTAAGCTACACTTGTGGACAAAATTAAGCGCAATTCATGATTTTACTCTCTAAAATGCCTGTTTTCAAGGTAGAATTTGGACATCATTTCCTTAGAAGTTCAGTGAAACTTTTGCAAAGACCAGCAGCAAATGATCAAAGCTACCGTCAGTGAGAGTATCAATATTTGGTTTCAATGACTAACTTACCAATGTAATCCGAGTCTGAAAATGCCAGTTTTTCTCATCTCCACTAAATTTTTCATCGTAATGAAATCTTTTTTGAATTAGCGGAGTAAAAATTTGTTCATGCAGCGTGAAACATTCTCAGCGAAAAAATGGAAAAAATCGGTGTGAAATTTTTACTAAACTCGGACGTTTGTTACTTATTCACGCGAAGTAAAAAAGCCTAGTGCAGATGAGGAAAACTGGCATTTTTAGACTCGGATTACATTGGTAGCTCATTGAAACCAAATAGTGATACTTTCACAGATGATAGCTCTGATCATTTGCTCTCGGTCAATGTAAAAAAAATGACTGAATATCGAAGGAAATGTTGTCCGAAATGTACATTAAAAACAGGCGTTTTTTAGGGTAAACTCTTGAATTTGCGCTTAATTTTGTCCACTAGTGTATATTGAAAGGGTTGTTAAAAAGGGGGCCAGCTTCTTTTGAAATATTGCTTTATTTTTATCTAGTGCTAAACGAGCAACTCGTGCGTGGTTTTAATAACTAGTAAGGTTTATGAATACATAATTTAAATATCAAAGTGCTACTTATAAGCAATATAAGTTAACTTTTGAAACTGAAGTGAATTTTAGAATAAATTCTATAAATTTTATTTCGTAAAGTTTTGCTATAAATTTGCAAAAATTCGAGTAAAAGTTGAAAAATTGTTAATGTTTGAGAAATGCAAAAAAAAAGAGTTTTAGGTGTTCTCGAATGAGAAAAGGGTGTGTGTGATTGAGATCCCCCTAATGGACAACTACTTGAGCTCAGCTGTGGAGAGGGAGGTGTTTGTGATCCTCCATTCTCCCTCCAAGGCAGTCCAACTAGGCAAGACCAGCATCACCCGAGTCAACATCATACCAAACGGTGAAACATCAGCACTATTTTACTATTATTACCCTCCCCTCACAGCTTAAAAAGAAAAAAAAATTACAGCCCCACCATATTTGGGTCTTTTCTTAATGGGGCTATGATTTGATGGGAGATTTTAACTGAATTGAGGTCACACCAGACTAAACAATTCTAGCAACGAAGTCCAGCGAGTTCCACTCACAAAATACCTTTGAAATGAAACCATTTTAATTATTACAATTTCTAAACTGCATTCAAAAGCGATAATAACGGACTTATTCAGCAAAATTTTGAACGATTATAGAATTCCAGTGCTCGCTTGAAAAAAAAAAATCTTTCGGTCGCCGGGAGTCGAATCCATGAGAAGGCAGAGGGGGGCTTGCGTTCTAAATTGTTGACCCCCTTCAAATATCCTTCCCCTGTTTGCCAAATTTACTGTCCCTACCATTGAAACCATTAGGAGGAGTCAATGTGGGCGGTAAACAAAGGTCAGCATTCGTTTTTGGATCTCTATAACTATATCCCCCTCGGGTACCTAGTAACGAATACCCCCCCTCCCCCTATAAAGAAATAAATCAACGGTTAAGCATATCAGATGTTTATATTCCTAGTAACGAATCTCCCCCTTTTGCAAAAAGGGGATACAGTTAAAGAGACCCCGGTTTCTCAAACTACCCGCAATGAAGTTTCATGAATAATAATTGATTATAATGGATTTTAATGGTCTGTCACAATGAAATTTTAAAATAATCGATTTTAATAGACTAATAAGCGATTATAGAACAAATAAAGTGGAAATCAATTTAATCGATTATATTAGATTATATTAGATTGTAATAGATTTTCATGAGTAAGAGCCTGGATTTTCCATAACTTTGAAATCAAATGTCCAAAACTTAAACGTTGCATTCGCTAAATTGTGTTTTACATTTGGCTACAGCAAAAAAATGTAATGTATTGTTTTTACTTGTATTTTTCCTACTTGTCTCCCTCTTGTCTTCACTTACCGCCACCTCCCCTCCCAACCATTTACCCTTTATTGCATTTAACATAAAACCATAAAAACACGTACGGGGGAGGGGAGTGGTGTGTGTGGGTGGGGTACGGTAGGTGGGAGGGGGTAGGTGTCGTGGTAGTTAGATGGGGTGCTAGGTGATGGGGGGGGGGGGGGGTGGGCTGAGGGTGGATTTTGCAAATTTTTACTAAATGTGAGGAGGTTTAGAAAACTAGAAGGCTATGAGTAATTCAGAAAAAGCTGCATAGTTTTCAGAAAATTTTTGCCAAAATTTAAGAGATAAGAATCCATTATAATCAATTATAATGGATTTTGAATGGATTATATTTTTTTTTCTGTAAAAATAATGATTTAAAATTGATTATACTTATTTGCGTAATCCCAAAATGTAATTACAATCGATTATTTTTATGAAACCTAACTGCGGATAAGTGAATCTCACTCAACTAAAGCAGCGAGTGTTAAGCTAATGCAATGGTCATTTTTTGTTTATGTTAAATTCAATTTGAATTTTTCAGACTAATACTTTTTAAAAATTTTGATATATGATCGGTTAAAAATGGTGTTTTTTGATCGGCAAAATTGAACTCTATGATCCAATTTTCACTGATTATAACAAATTTTTGAGAATTTCATTATAAAAATTTTTGTGAATCAAATATAGAATGGATCAATATTTATTAAGTTCAAATGCGGGTGCCGCATTATTTGCTTGATAGAAATTCCTTGCAAGATTATAAGAGCAATAGAAAAAAATTGGGTGATATACTAAAATAGGTGGCAATTTTGATAACTAATTGAGTACCGCAAGTATTTTAATTGAGCACTGAAAGGCATAATATATTCATTTGAATTTCAATCAATTGTGCATGCTACTTAGATAGCTTTTCTAAACACGTTACTCTGCCAGATGAAATTTAATTCTACAGTTCCACATTTACACTACTTTTGCCAAAATATTGGCTTTAAAATGAATTATGAAAACTGTTCAAAGTATAAAACAGTTATTTAAATTGGATCTGTCGTCTATTGTTATATACCAGCAAAAAGTAAACAAAAGTCTTTTATGTAAATTAGTTCGTATATTGAGGAGAGGAAGAAGAACCAGCCTTTTATTGCACTAACTTGAAACATTAGGATTATAATTTTTACATAGTTAAAGTGCATGAAATGTGAATTCGATTATTTTTCCAGCAGCAAAATTGTTTTGCTCCAAGTCCTTTGGTCCCAAAGTCTTTCGGATAATTTTTTATTGCTTTTTTTTCAACCGCTTGAATGGTTTATTTATTTTAAAATGTATCCGTTTTTGGACTAGTGATTTTCGTGGACCTTATAGAGTTTTATTAGAAGGATATCGATATTCTAAGCTAAAATTAAAAAGGTCTTACTTACGACATTTTTGGTTTTCCCATTTTAGCCATCGCCGCCATAATAATTACACTGTTGGGGTCTGAGATTTTTTATAATTAAGCATGGAGAGGCAAATAAGAAAAAATTGAAATTTTTCAACGTTTCAAGAGTTTAAGAGTAATGAACGTAGCAAAGACTCTTTTATAGGTCGTGCTGATTTTTTGTTCTTTTTTTCAGGAAAAGTCTTAAAAGTCTCTAAATACTGCAGATGTGCATTCCTACATATTGCTTCATTTATGAATGCAATTAGGTATATATGCACTTTTTGAGTTCAATTGAAAGTGACGTAAATAGCACTCTCCAAATACGAACGCGGAAATGGCGCTAAAAAACAAAGAACAATTCCGGGTTTCGAAAGTGGAAATAAATTTTTAGATTTCCTAGCGAGCTATTCATAAAAGCAAACAAAAGTATTTGCATTTAACTCTTGCACTAACAAGCATGAAACTTTAAACTAGTTACGCATTTCAATTTTAAAAGGATTCTAGATTCAGATACTTAAGCAGTTATTGCTCATTTTTTCTCATAAAAATTTCTTGCAAAACTGAAACGTCAAAAAGAAAACAACTATGAGAAAAAAAAACAAAGTCAATAGTGAGTTGAGATGAAATGCGGTAAACTCTACTGAAAATAGTTTTGAATGTTATACTTCATTTTGTTTGCTGATGAAGTCTTTGTCTTTTTTTGCTGGGTTAATGCGGTTCGAATGCCGAGCTAATCACAAATTCAGTGCTTTAAAATGTTCTCTAAATTCTCAAAATAAGAGTTCGGAAACTTAAAAAAGGTGTGTTAAATGACCCACCATGTGATTAAATAGAAGTAAAGTTTTGCTGGTATATTTTCTTACTTCACTAGTAAAAAAGTTTGGGGTTTTTTTTACAACCGCACTCGCCCTCAAAATAGTTTATGCCCTCAATCCACTAGATATTTTTGTAAAACTTGGAGAAAAAAATTCAGTTTTTGGGCATCGTGCTTTTGAAAAAAAAAAATTTTGAGCGAAGCGACCTTCTGAAATCACATATCTTATTTATTGCCAGTTTGAGAAAAACGAACACCGTCTTTTGTCTTTTTTCGAGTTTCATTTTTGAAGATTGTTCATTGTTCATTACTGAAGATGTGGAAGAACTCTGTTTTTGCGCGAGTCTTAGCCTGTATTTCAATCATAAAACTGACAGCAATGAGGAATGGTCAAAAAATGAACTGGTGTTCTTTTGATAATCAGAAACCAAAAATTATATAATTTATCGAAAAAGTTTTCTGAAGTCTCCAGATTTATCCCTAAAAAGCAAACTTATTTTTCCAAGTTTCTTCAACATATTCAATTTTTCTTCAGTTTTTGTTTCACAATTAAATCTCTTAATTTGTTTCGCGGATCAATATAAATGCTTTCCCCCAGACAGACCAAGTTAAGATCTTCCAACCCAGAAACTAAACGGGTGTTGGTAACTAAATCCGTGCCCACTAAACAATCAAATTATGTGAACATTGTTTTGTGCAAGTAGGTATACCAGTAAAAAGAGAACATGTTGCCCATCAATTATATACTATGTAAATTAACTTATTTGTTAAGTCAAGCATTTATTTGCTGCCTGGTTATTTGTTTTATTCAACTAACTTTTTTAAGAACTATTTGACTACAATCTAATTTGGATGCCTCAAAAGGTCATCACAACATTCAGGTCTGTCTTGTCGATAAGATAAATTTCTTTATCTATTTATCTACTAAGTTAAAATGAAAACTACTGGTGAAATGCATTTCTTTCTGGTCGGGTTAAAAATCAATCACCTTTGAAGATCTTGGATAGACAACGCAATTGATGTGAACCGTAGTTACCTCGCATCTGATGAAGTCCAATAAAAAAAAGAAATGACAAACGTGGAGCTTAGAGCCCTTCAGCTAAATTGCTGGAATGGTTTCGTTTTGCAATCAGGGGAAACATAAAACACAATGTTTCAACGCAGATATTTCTGCGACGAGAGTGCTCGTTATGTATTTTCTACTGGGCAAATTTTTCAACAATTTTTCAACATTTTCTATATTTTGATCTCAGGCAAAAAATACTGTTGAGTGTTAAAGTTTAGAAGTATGTGTCTGCGAAGGAAGCAATGGTGGATGGTTCATCAAGGATCTACCTTTTGGATGGTACTATCGCAAAAACATTCAAATTTTTCTAGTGGTTTGAGTAAATTCTGTAAAGCACGGTTCAATGGAAGTCCGAATCACGTTTTTGTTTCCCTTTACTGAAACAAACTACCGCTGACTAGGGATAGATTGGCTCAGTCAGACAGAAGTTAGGCATATAACTGCAAGATATGGGTACAAATGTATGCCTCTTGATTTTTTTTCGTAGATTTGAATTCTAGTGCCAGAATCATAAGCAGCATTCAACTTTGCATGCAATTTGCAAAATAACTTTTTTGTCAGTTTGTTATTGGTTTTGTTAGTTCTTTTTACAGTTTCTGCTACCCGGGTTGACCATCCTATCGAAAAACTCCCCTATCTTAGCACTTCTTATAAGATTTGTGGGAAACTTCCGGCATCGTACCATTTTTTCATAGGAAAAGTTCTAAGATAGTAACTTTTTTCCCAAAATTCAAAAAAATCGCTAAAAACATTTCGAAAGTTATGCATATTAAAATGTTCAAATATATGCAAAAATTTTCAAATTTTTCAAATTTGTGAATGTTGAAATTTTCTGATAGTGTTTATAAAGTATACATTTCGAACAAAAAAACGGAAACAAAAAATTAAAACGGTTTTTTGAAGACAATATAAATTCAATTTTCACAAATCATGTCATGGAGAAATCGGACGTGTTGTTTGTGGGGTTCAGGTATATATCGACGAATATCGAGGCTTATATGTCTCTAGCAAGTACTTCAATTGGAGGATACTAACAATTTCTCCAACTGGAGACTGCTGGGAAAAGTCTGCTCAAACAAAGAGCCAAGTGGAAAACTGTTGGTGTTTCTGTCTAATTCTAAGCTTTATTTTGAATGAATACCGTAAAACTACGCAAAAAATCTTTTTAAGATGCCAGCTCAAAGTTCTATTAATTTTTTCATCAGCTCAAATTCTACGAGGTTGTGAGAACAGAAAATTCCTAAAGAAAAGCTCACAACAAAATGCAATTAACTCTATTGCACCCTTCACAGCTAACTTTTCCTGGCTAAAACTTAGGTAAGCTAAGACAAGAATTTGCGCAGAAAATTTCATATGTTCGAAAAAAAATGCTGAAAAGATCTCTCTGAAGCTCTTACCCAAATGGAACCAGTTTAAAACTAGTATTTATAACCTAATATTTTCTTGACAAACCATCTCTGTAAAATATTTAGAACTAACCAGTCATGATCCATAACTAACACTGACAATTATTTGTAATGCTGAAACTATTTGTAGTTTCAGCACCAGAACAACTTTTTTAATATAACTTAGAAGACAATTGTTCTCCTTTGGAACAAGTTCCAGATACCTAACCCGCAAATAACTGTATACGCTAGATGTTTTGAGACTAGAAGATTTAAGAGAAAGATTAAGATCGGTATAAGACTAAGAAGTCGCACGAATTTATCCGGCCGAAAACAAGATAGGGTGACGAACAGACGGTGTACCTTATCTGAAATTACTCTATCGATGAATACGCTACTTCAGGCACAACTCAGAAAGTCGCCAGAATTTTGTTTTTCAATTTTATTGTTATTTAAAAGATTTCTTGATTCTATAGAGTTCATGTTTTCAGTTTTTTTTCCAACGTATTTGAAAATCATGTCCAAAACCTAAACATTCTTCAATTATCACGCGCAAATAAGTAACACATATTATATTTTATTATATTTATCATAACGGGAAGAAAATTCTAATGTTAATTCTAATTTGAGTTACAATTTATCCAAACAATGACGCGCCGCTTGCTTATCAAATATTTAGCGTCTTTTTTTTTTCAATTAATATAGTTTTTGATTTCTGAAATTTTTTGCAGCACAAAATATGCTATTATACGCGTAGAAGAATTCAAAATTTGGAAAACTTTCACTTTAGATTAATTTTAATGTAATATTTTTTTTCGTAAACTGATTTTTTGAACAGAGACTATTTAAAATTTGACCAGCCGCGATTTTGTTTGGTTCAAATCGATTTAATTGTCTGTCTGACAATCTTTTTGAAAGTTTCTGAACCAATCAAACTACACAAGAGTTATAGTTAGATAAGTTCATTGATGAGTACATTCAGTGTAGCGTAGTCTAAAGTCCCACCAAAAGTGATTGTCGTCTTATGTGATTGTTCATTCAGGAAACAAAAAACACTGATAGTAGCACAATAGATTTCTTCAGAACAACTCGAGACAAAGCATTAACTGCGAGCTTTGCGCAACTTGTCTAGACAAGATTGAAATTACGTTAATATAAAATATTCAATTTTCCAGAAACTTGCAAGCACGCACTATATGTTTCAGTTCAGCGGTTGTAATTGATCCCAAACTTTTTTTTTACCTCAATCGTTTTTTGATCTGACGTCATTTTTTATTGTAATTTGAGATATTTTGATATTAACCTGCTTTGACTTATGCTTTCAATTACCATAATGTATTGATGCATTCTGATGTATGCATAGAAGGAAAAGATGTTAATTTATATTCAGTATTTCATCTTTCAGAATTAGGAATCCATTAAAATTGAGTTCTTGATTTCAAGTTAGCGCACTCTCAAATTTCAGTAGCCGAAAGAAAGTATCTATCAACTACCCGGGTTGACCTTCATTAACCTGAGAAAAAATGCTAGTCATAAAAACTGTATAAAATTTTTTCTAAATTTCTAATCTAAATTTGAAAAAAAAATGGTGTTTGGCCTATAAGTCGAGGTATTTTTTGTCTAAGATTAAAAAAAAAATTTTGGCAACAAAAGCTCATGATACAATATCAGAAATGAACCTTGTATGGCTGGTATTTTTTAATTGCGACTACGATATTTTGCAGAGTGGTTTCAAAATTGTCCCACAAAAAATTTTTTGTATCCTTTTAAAACTCAAGTAATCAAGGTCTGTGTATCTTGTGTTCGGTTACAAACAGAACTCAAAAATTTTGAAAAAACATATACAAAAAAAGCACATTTCTGCTTCATGGAATTACGCTAGTCATAAAATTTTCATATATGTTAAGTTAAGAATCAAAGTTTTTTCTAGCTATTTTATATCAATAAGTACATAAACTTGAATGATTTGTATGATAAATTTTCCTTTTATAGAAAATTTATGACTAGCTCTTTTAGTCAACCAATTTAAAATATTTATCAAAATGACACTTGAATCTCCCTTCAATTGACGTTGTAAAACTTCTAACATTTTTCAGATGTCTTGGTGCAGTTAAAATCTTTTTATTTCATATTTTCAAAATAAAAAAACAATTTTGAGACTGCTATAAAATTTTTTAGTCAAGTTTTTTTCCGTTCACACTTATTTTTTATATTCAGAGCTATATTGCGAACAAAATGATAAATGTAGCTTTTAATTAAAAGTCTCCCAATGAGGAATATTCATGAAAACAAAAGACTTTCGGAGCTCAAAAAAAGATCGAGTTTTTTGTTGGTATTTTGAGATTTGGAACGTTCTGGACTAATCTATGCGCACTTTAACCAAATTTCCTTTTGGCAGCGTAACGTGAACTATTTATTCGTGATGATTGATTCCGTAATTCGAACCGTTGTACAATGAACTGAGGTAACATTTTGGTCGTTTCATTAACATTCCAAAAAAGTCGCATATATATAAATATATATATATATATTTAAACATAAATACAAACAAATTCAGAGCTTGACTTTGCAATATTCCGACACCGATTCATCAGATGCTTCTTTAAATTCAACTTCTCTTGATTAATTTTGATAAAACGTTACTTTGTTACAGCTAACTCTTCTTATGTACTATTAAAAGAAAAAAAGAATAGAAGTGCATTAACCTGAAAGTTAAAATATTACAAGCCAGAGAGAATGAAAGTATCACGGTCAAACATAAGTAACTTGTTAAATCAATTAAACTAAAGATTGAACTAAGTAGACAAAATACACAAAAGGAATCACATCATTCCTCAAAGCAGGAAAAAACCTTAATTGCGTTAAATATAACTAAATGCTCGTTTTCTCCACTTCAAGGTAAAGGAAAGTTTAAAAAAATAAGCACAGTAGATTATGCACCAACAAAAAATTGATAGGGAAATTAACTTAAAAAGTTAATTGTGCAGTTAAACAAATCAAATCCACAAAAAATTAAAAAAAAAAACAGAATCCAAAGGATAACATTTTAACTAAACTGTTAAAAAAGTTCCAAATTATAAAAGTGTTGGATGTAATTAAATGTATCATCTAATGGTTGTAAGCAATGAAAAAACAATAAGTCTGAGAATTGTGTAATTGTTATTGGGAAATATAAGTGGAATGAAGGATGAAAGTATAGTCCCTGCAAATATGTAGGGAACATTTTTTACTGCCAAAATAAGGTGTTATATATATATGGTAATCAGCGAATATGAGATTGTGTACGGGTTAACATTGGGTTTTCGAGACAAGACTATCAACGAATTGAGGGAAAAAATGAGTTTTTTTTTTCGTTTTTGTTTCCGCTGAGCAACTTTTCTAACTCGGCATTAAACAGTTCGCTATCCAAATCAGCGTTCTCATTATATGCTTCAATGCCCATTCTTAGGGATTCATCTGTAGAAGAGGGTTTGTATCCGATAGTATGTTCAAATCATCCGAAAGATTTTCGCATACTAATGTTGGTTGTAACTCGTTTGAGCTAGAGTTGTCCAAAATGATTGGGTTGGTAACTCATCCAGACGTTTCGTCGATTTGGTCTATAACATCTATGAAATACCTTTTACTATAGAATTTTGGCGGGTCCACATTTCGGTTTGAACGCTGTAAAAGCGCTTCGTTACCGGGGTTAGAGGATAGCCGTTGATCTAGGGGAGCCTCACCTGAATAGTCGACTAATTCGTAAATCGGAAAATATACAAAAAGTTCCTCAGATTGCGTTGGATCGCTCCTATCCGGCGGATTAGTCTGTGGCTTGAGGTTATTTGAGATATCCACTAAAGTCTTCCTCCGACCACCCGCACTGAGTTTATTGTATAATACTTTTTCTGGCTGTATTATTTGTAAAATTCAAAAAATTTTGAATATAGCCTATCAAAATTGGATCGTAATTTTTTTTTGTCAAATTAAAGAAATCCATTTTAATTGTTTATTGTCAATTATAAAGGAATATAATCTTAATTTTTGTATTTTTTGTAGTTTTTCATAATATTTCAAACACAGTGCGGCACATTAAAAACCAAACAATCTTTTTAGCACAATACCCACTGCTTGAGATAAAACGAGATTATTTTTTTTAGTTTCCCAATGTTTTTTTTGCTGATATTGGTTTTCTCTCGCTGGTCCAATTTATGTCCCTCCCCGCGGCTTGCACGTCATCGTCGTGTCATTGTTTACCCCCCCCCCCACCCGTTTACAAACCCACTTCCCCCTCAAATTTACACACCCTCCCCGCTTACACCACGCTTACAACACCACGTAAACCACCCACCTACCCCCACATTTACAATTCCCCCGTACAACTTGTCGCTAACATCCAATCCCCCCGAAGTGTGCACATCTTTATAACAATCCTGCCGCGCCTGAAACCCATACCCCCTCTTTCTCCATATTTACGGGGAGAGGGCAGTAGTGAGGGGTTGGGAGGTTGGGTTGCAAAAAAACGCAGGGAGGGGGTAAACTCGTGAACGGATAGGGGAGTGGGAACATTTAAAAAGAATAATTTGAATAGAAAAGCTTATTAGATTTAGATTTCTAGTAGGCAGAAAAATTCGAAATCATTGCAAATTATTTTTCAAAAAAAAACGGAGAAAGTATAACCCATTACAATCAATTATAAAAGACTTTAAATAAGTAAGAATCAATTTTTTCTACATAAACATTTTTGATGCATGAAGCTCCTAGAGGGGAAAAAGAGCAAGAAGCTAGCGCGAGTTTTGTTTGTGAGCAAAATAAGTATCTGAACAATTGTTTTCAAGGCCTTGTATGCAATATAATAATTAGGCTTCTCCATTTGAGAACTGGATCCAAAAGATACTTGTTAAACTCCTCGAAAAAATTGGCGCATGGGCAGGAAGGTTCACTCCCTGCCTATTTTGTCGGTTTTTGTTCTGATTTGAGAAAAAAGTGAGAAATATATATGCTTATTGGCGGTTCTTTTATATAGACCAATTTTACAAGAGTTGACTGCAAAATAGGTATCGATTCGGAAAACATACGATTGCCAAGCGAGTTTGCTTGCCACTAGCCTGAATGAAGAGAGAGTTTTAGACACTTTTTAATCTCTTTTAGTTTTTGTACTTAAGAAGACAGTTCAGGGAATTGAGACATTTTTTACTCAAAAGTTCAGACCCAGGGGCCCTTTGGTATTTGTTATGGTCAACTTCCTGAAGCTGGGCTCAATTATTCTTAACTTGGTTATTTTTTTTTAGAAACTGGCAACCGTCAAATGAACTATTAACTTCACGTTCTCAAATCATGGAACAATAGAGAGTAAAAACTTGAATTAAGAACGACAACAAGACTGCTCGTATATCAAGGTGAAACCTTGGATATTTCGACTGCAATGAAGGCCAATAAAAAGTGTTTTTTTTTTAAATTGAATAATTGACAAATTAAGTGAAAAAAAAAGAAAAAAAAACAAATTGTCATTGTTTCTTCATTTTATCCCTCCACACGCTATGTTAAATACTCAGGGTGTGTTTAGCGTCTAGTGTTGTAATATCAAGACTAAATTGCTGGCCACTATTTAATTTTGAACGCACTAATCCGCAGCTTACGCTTGTTATAAGAACGCGAAATATCGCGCGTATTTTTCCAAATTTGCGGAATTAGTAATTTTCATCTCCCCAAAGTTAGGAAAAATGATCACAGGTAATAAATTTTATAAACTTGAGCTGTAGACATCAATATCTTTCAGATGGTATAAGAGTATTTTATCAAAAACGCTTAGTTAAGAAGTTGAAAATTGACTGAACAAAAACACCACGCCATGCATAGATATTCCGCACTGTCTTCAAAAGTCGAAAAAATAGACTGTTCATCCAATGGAGCTGCAACTGTCTATGCGGTACACGTTTTTCAGTTTGATTAGGCATAAATGTATCATGAAAATCACTAGTTGGCTTAAATGTAAAATAAACCCAAGACTGCTCGTATTAGGGCAAAGCCCTGAATGGTCCAACTGCCCATTAATTGATCTAGAATAGTTTTTGCTAAATGAAATATTGACCAACTACAGATTTCATGAAGAAACTATCAAAATTTAAGTGTTAAATTTTGAGTCGTGCATGGAATTATGAAGATCGATTAGGTTGCCTGAATTCAGCTTGGAACGATTATGAGTGCGGTTAATTTGCCACGCATAAATAATTGCGTATTGAAATAAACTACCAAAGTCTTATTTGAGGCATTCGAACTTTAGTGTAGTGCAAGCATACTCGCTTCGCCCTCTAAAGTTTCGGTATCGATACCCATCCGCAGTCAAATTTTCAAAATTGGTCTGAATTAAAGAAAAAAAACCAGTCCGGGCTTTTTTCGAAAATCGGAACATAACACAAGGAGTAACGAAAGAGTCACCAACACTCGCATTTCTGCAGCAGCTGAAAAGTTGAAAAGTAAAAATTACAAAAACATAAAATTTTTCGATATCTAGCAAAAAATCAAAATGATATTTGGAATTTTGTTAACCCCCCCCCTCTTTGCAAAAAAGAAAAAGAAAATTTGATGCAAGGTATAAAATTTTTATAAGCCTTGCCGTTGAATTAGTTTTTTATAGGCGGCTGGAATTTTTTTTAGTTGCATAAACAAATAACAAAAGATGTTTCAGTGGGCGCTGAGGTTGGATTTGAGAGTGACTTCTACTACCTGAATTGCAAAAAAGACAAAGAGGTCATTCTGAATGTACAGAGATACGATGCACTCAACACCAGAGTCTCAGTCGAGTATTCAACCGAGTAAGTTCAAAAAACACTAAAAATATCCAAAAAAAATTATCATCTGGATTATTTTGTTATCACAAAAGTAGGCTTAATCCGCGAGAGTACGATCCATCAATAAAGCAATCAAGGCTGCTGTGGTCTTCATGATCGGCCTAATTAGGAATGTGTTTGAAAGTACTCTCTGGTAAAATCTTGCTGGAAAACATTAAGGTCAACAACTTTCTCAGCTTTAGTCATACCTGCAAAAAAAAATTCAAATAGGAAGATTATGGAAGAGTTTTTTCTTTTCTGCTACAAACCCCTCTCACTCAAAAAAATGTTAATATTTGTTGCAAAAATTTGTCGATTTAAACTACTTAATTTTGATGCACAGTCTGATCCAGTTTCATCGAGAACTTATTATTAAAGACCCCAGTCGAACTCGAAATCAGTTCTTGAAAGTGTAAATTCTGGTGGCTTTAGGAGCAGAAATCATATATAGAGATTGTGCAGATCCTTATTTTAAAAAACTTCTGACTCCATCTTTATTAAATCAATCATCTCCTTAAAAGCGAGAGTAAATAAACCAGCCGAAGTATAAACCAACCAAAAATGCGCGGAGTATATGAGCCAGCCGAATTGTTACATCATATGAATGAATTTGCATAACCTTCGTAACTGTTACATAATCGTTACATATGTAATATATAATACTTACGTAATTTCGGCTGGTTGATCTTTCGGCTGGCTTATTTACTCTCGCTTTTAAGGAGATGATTGATTTAATAAAGATGGGTTCAGACACTTTTTTTAAATAAAGATCCGCACAATCTCTATATATGACTTCTGCTCCTAAAGCCACCAGAATTTACACTTTCAAGAACTGATTTCGAGTTCGACTGGGGTCTTTAATAAAAAAAATCATAATTAAACTGGGTCAGACTGTGCATCAAATCAAAATTAAGTAGTTCATATCGACAAATTTTTGCAACAAATATTAACATTTTGTTAGGGAGGGGGTTTGTAGCAGAAAAGAAAAAACTCCTCCATAATCTTCGTTTTTGAGTTTAACAACCTTAAAAACCTTATCTTATCAGTGTTTGATTAATTTTAATTTGGGATGTTTTGTTTGTTTTCTGCCTCTGGTAGACTTGACTCTGCACATGGGGGAGTGAGTTTGGAGAGTGGGTTAGTGGACTATGTCACTAGCAGTGGTCTGGTGGTGTTCGAACAGCAGGAGACCAACAAACAAATCACAATCAAGTGCCACGCAGTCCCAAAGGTCCCTTCATGAACAGATGTTGAACTTTTTTTCTAGCATACTTTAAAAAAAATTAAAATTAAAGTAGCTATAACATAATGGCAGATTAAGGGCTTAGAAAATGATCCAAAGAACAATGTGTAGCTCTAAGTCCACGCAAAGCTGACCAAAATTTTTGCTCTGGCATATTATCTCTATAAAAAAAAAAAATTTTTATGGATGAGTTTTCTTTTGGTCAAATTTTCTACGGCAATTTTTTATGTATTTTTTTTTGCAATCGCAAACAAAAGGCGTTTGCTTGTCTGATAGCTTAGCTGCTCGTCACTTTGCATGACACCAGGTTTTCATGATGACTTCAATCTGATTTTTTGACTAACGTGTTTGCATCTGAAATTTATGGCAAATTTGATGTGCGGCGTGTGTTCAGAAAGCGTTCTACGTTTTGCTGAAGAACCCTGTCAAGTGTAAAGTGTCGCCCGAGTTCGGAATGACCCATGTGCGTCTGTGTGTGGAGGAGGAGGACCACAAAAACTACTCGGGGGAGGGGCTGGGAGATGTCATGGGGGGCAGTGACGCCAACAGTCGCGTGCTGCGGGTCGTCGGCAGCAGGGGCGGAGACGAAATGGACGGACGGTGCAACGCGTGGATACGCCAAATCAAAGAGTTTGTCGTATTAAATTTATTTTTAGTACTTTTAGGAGTCAATGAACCTAGTTAAGATTCTTATATACGTCGGGATGATTTTTTGTTTTTTTTTCAGGAAAAGTCTTAAAATGTGTTCAGGCTCAAACTTACCTTTTCGCGGTAATAATTTATTTTCGTGTTCACCTCATTTCCTTTGTCAAATGAAGGCAAACACTCCTATCGACCAGCGAAAATGTAAAGGTCACAAAAATGTGACCGACTTCTAATTTAGAATGTTGAATTCTGTTTTCAGTTTTCAAATTTTACTTATCGATCCATTTTACTCAAATTGGGTCAGTTTTATTAAGAGAAATGAACATAGTGAGTACTTTTTTTAGGTCTCTGATTTTTTGTTTTTTTTTTCAGGAAAAAGTCTTCAAATTTGTTCACGCTGTTTTGATTGTTCGCGGTTTAACTTGTGATTTCTTATTAAGTTCAGTTCATTTACTTTGTTAAAAGGAAGGCAAACTCCACTATCGAACATCGAAAGTGTGAAAGTCTCGAAAAACGTGATCGACTTCTGATTTCGAAAATGGAAAATAATCAGATTTCCCAGCGAAATAAAAGTTTTTAGTATTGATCCAGTTTTCTCAAATTGGGTTAATTTTAGCAAAAAAAAATGTCCGTCGTAAATTGTTCTTCAAATTTAAAGAGCTTTAAGGCCATCTATTTTTTTCTTCGAAATTCAAAAGTTGAACACGCTCTTGAAAAAACAATTCAATTTTTTTCCTTAGTTTCCTAGCGTTTTTCCAACTGTTAGTTGGTTAACAGTTGGAAAACTGTTAGTTTTTTTCCAACTATTAGTTGGTTATGTTCAAAAAAGTGTCGATCATAAATGGTTCTAAAAACTCAACGAGCTTTAAGGGTATCTCTTTTTTCTCTTTGAAAGTCGGAATTTGAGATTTTTTTAAAAGAAACCAAGTCAGTATTTTTTCTGCTTACTTGTGTTCATTGATTATTTTCCGACTCATGGATTCTTTTCCGGCTATGTTTTTGCATTATTAGACGAAAAGATGATTTTAAATTGTTATTCAAGTTTTCTTCAAAAAAAAGCTTTCATTCGCAAAAAATGAATAACGAAAGTAGTTTTTTCAAGTTAAATGTGTGGCTTCACACAATCGGTTGAACGTTCATAGTGATTGATTTGTTTTTCCGTCTGTCAGTTAACCGTTAGTTTAAGTTTTTTTCTGCTTTCAGGTCTTTCGAATTCGGAGAGGGAGCTTTCTCTGACGAAGAAGACGAACCGCTAACGATAGTGGACTATATCGGTCACTTTCTATCTTTCCTGTGGAAAGTGATATTCGCAGTGATCATCCCCCCTGCCTCCTATATGGGGGGAACTCTCACATTCTGGCTCGCCCTGGCTAATATTGGGGCACTTGTGTTCCTCGTAGAAGAGGTGAGAATATTGTAGACTTTTGCTCCTTTTTTTAAAAGTAGTTCAAATGTGATCAGCCTTTACTTTTGCCTCTATTTCAAAAATTCTAGATTTGATTAGTTAAAACTGAATAGAGTCAAACTTTGTGCAAAAATTTAGTGGCGTTTTTTCGAGAACGGGAGCGACTCCATAGCCCCCGCTGCACCTAAGACATGCATATTCGTGCGTTTCAGGGCCTCGTTTGATCCAAAACGGAGCCTAAGTGCGTTTTGTTCTTAACTTTGTTGTTAAAATAAGACAACAAAATAGAACAAAAGTTGCTTATAATTTAATCAAAACTGATGCGGTGTAATTTAATTTACGACCGTAAATATTTTGTTACAAAAATGGGGCTCACTTTGCCTCTTTGAAACAAATTAGCGATTACATTGAAGCTTTGGGTCAATTACTGTTTAAAATATATCAAAATTAGCCTCTAATGTAGGCAAAAAATTGAACTTACAAACATCTTTTTGTATTCGACATTGCAAGCGCGTTGAAAAAAATCGAAATAATAATAATTTTTTTTTCTTTTTCTAAGAATATTCCGAATTACTTTGATTAAAGCTTATTCAGATTATACATATTTGAATTAGTATTTGGCTGTCGTTGCTTTCGGAATGTCTCCTTGAGACTATAATACTTGAATTTATTTTTCATATCGTCCAAATAGGCTCGGCGTGAAAAAAGAGAACTTTTTTCGCTGACCGCTCTTTATTTGGCATATTTATTATCATGTTTTAGCAATTTCCTTATATCATAATGCCTTTCATTCCTTGTATCGAAATGTCAGTTCTTTTTTTACCATTGTGTTCAAAAAATATATGGCAAAATGTAATTTTCGGAAGCGATATGTTGACCGTATTTCAAATCAACAATTTTTAATTGGGCTCGCCAAAAGTCGACTCTTTTATTCTTTACTAACAATCTTCGTTTTTAATTTTTATAGAAACTGCAAATTTTGAAAGCAATAATAAACAAATTAGCTTTTAGCTGGCAACAGTGTTCTATGAAACGTAATTAGATCCGTTTTTTAAGCTGGTGCTTTTAAATCACAACAAAAATCTTTCGCAGAGCAAAGAATGATCTTTTGCCCAATACTATTTAAAAATACAACAAAACCTACTTTTGTCAAATTCGCTGTTTCAAAATTTAACAACTGACGAAAAGAAGCCCAAGTAAAATGTCAAACAATTTATTATTTTTTAATTCACACAGCTTTTTTATTCTCTCTTTTGCTAGAGAGAAGACGTTTTTTCAGTTGACGCTAAAAACTCTTAGGATAAAATAACTTGACCTAGCTAAAATCAATAGTGGCAGGGTCAAACAAATTAGTTCGCCGAATTATTTCCTCTAATAATTGTAGAGCGAGTTCTTATTTTAACATAAATGGGGACAAATTAGTTAGTTTATCTGAAAAGTAAGACAAGAACAAAACTTATTCCTAAAATTTTGTTTTTCAAAAAACTTCAGAGACACATAGCGTATGAAGAAAAAATTTACGTATTTTCATTCTTTGATTCTTAAATTTTCCTTTTTTCCAATTTTTTTGACGTAAATGTTTTTGTTTCGAAAGTCTTTTCGAGCTTTTTCTTAAATATATGTGGCAGGGGCGGATTTAGGGGGGGGATGGGTTTGACCCCCTGCCGACCCAAAGGGTCTCCCCTTTGGTACTTTTTAAGAAATCCATTTTTGGCCAACCGACCCTAAAATTTTTCTAATTTTTTTTGAAAATCCGCCCCCCCCCCCCCCCTCGAGAAAATCCTAGATCCGCCCCTGATATGTGGTTTCATTTCTGGATTGTACAAGGTCCCAACCTGAATAAACGATGTATTAGGAAGCATACTTATCAACAATTGTCAGAAAGTCAAAAATTCAATTGAAACAACAATTCAGTTGTAATAACTTTAAAGCTTCTGATATATATAGTGTTTTTAAGAGTCGACGAACGTAATTCAGGCTTTTATATAAGTCTCGATGATTTTTTTTCAGGAAAAGTTTTAAGACTTGTTCAGGTTCAAATTTACTTTTTCACAGTTTGACTTTTGATTTGTTTCTAAATTCAGTTCATTTCCTTTGTTAAAAGGAAGGCAACTGCACAAGCGAACAGGAAAAACTTTAAGGTCACGAAAAACGTGATTGACTTACAATTTAGAAAATGGGAACTTATTTTTCACGCTTCCCAGCGAAATAATTTTTTTCTAATCCTTCAATTTTCTCAAATTGAGTCAATTTTATCAATAAAAAGTTTAACATAATTTGTTCTTGAAATTCAAAGAACCCAAGTTCATTCATTTTCCAAAACAATTAAGCTGCTAACGTTATTTCAAAAAAATGGAAAAGAATCCATCCATTTTTTTTTCAGATTTTTTTTAGTTTTTCTTCTGAGCGTAGAAGAAGCGTCAATTATAATTTTTTCAGTGTGCTTTCCTAGAGAAGTCATTAAAAATTAGGAATGCAACCCTTTTTTCAGAAAAAAAATTTCAATTGAGACGCGTGATAACTCTATGCGCAACAATCTCTGCTCACAGTTTTTGCGCAACAATGAGCAAAAATCTCTGCAGTCTTAATTGAAAATCAATACGAAGATAGTGTAAAAATTGCGTAAAAACATGATGGAGAACCAAAACAAAATTAGTCTTAAATGCCAAAGGTTTTTCAATGAAATTTCTTGAGAAGAAAAAATCAAGTCTGTTTTCTTTACTTTTTTTTTAATTTTTCTTATATTTTTCTTTAATTTTAATCAATGTGCTTCAAAAGTTTTGTTGCGGAAATGATATTTTTTTAAATATTTAATAATAATTGAGAAAAAATCAAATCTAATAAAATAAATCTCTACCTCACATGCTATGCAATGAAGCAAACTAAGAAATTTAAGTTTATTAACACATTGAAAGGGTCAATAAGGGTAGAATAAAAACCAGCCGAAGTATAAACCAGTCGAAGTCTCAATCAGCCGAAACTACATAGGTGCTATATAAAAATTATGCTACAATTATGTAACAGTTACGGAAGTTATTCAAATGTCATTCATGTGTTGTAAATTTTCGGCTGGCTTATATACTCTGCACATTTTTTACATTTTTGTTGTTTATACTTCGGTTGGCTTATTTACCTCAATAAGGTAGCGTTTACTCATTTTAGAGTGATTTCAGATTGCATTTTTGGCGAGCAGCAGTGCAGAAAAATAATTGATCAAAAGTGCTAATAATAGAGGATTTTCGAAAAGCATAACTCAGTTTGTGAACTATAGGCAACTTTTCAAGAATGTTGTACTGTTTTAGAAAAATTGCTCAATCAATTGTTTGTTTATCAAAAAAAAATGACACTTGGGCTGGGGAAATTTTTTGTTAATTAGTTTTGTTCATCAATTGAAATCGATATTTTCGGACTTTTATCTTCAGCCAATTTGAGTTTTACTGCACTAAATTCAAACTTACTGCGCCAATTTGAGTTCATTTTTCAGCTATTCGGGTTGAGTAAATCAGCACTGATAAATACTTTTTGGTTCCGTCAGACAATGTTCAAGTTTCGGCTTTGTTGTTTTTGCCACTAGCTTACGGTATAGGAAAATTTGTGTGCATTAATTATCACACTTCGACTAAAATGGTAATTTGCGAAGCCCCATAACCTTGAAAAAAAATCAGAGCGAAAATATCTTTTCAAGTTTGCGCTATGGGTATCAATATATTTAAAGTAGTATAAAAAATTCCGTCAAATTCCGAAAGGGTTAGTTCAATCAAGAGTAGGACTAATTCAGAAAAAAAAACACCCAGCTCATATAAATGTTTTTAAGTATCGAGAAAACAAATTGTAACAAAAGTCATCAGCTGTTTTTTTTTATGTTTTGAAATTCAATTGTTACCAACCATTGAAAATTTGAGCGTTGTTGTGAATATTTTGTTTCCTCAAATTTATTCTGGGTAAATTTTTCAAACGGGGTAATAATTACAAAATACAATTTCCAGACTAGAATTGAGCGCGTGTTGTTTCGTAGCTGGGAAATCTGTTGGGTTGTGTTGTTGGACTGGAGAATGCGATCACCGGCATCACCATCATAGCCCTGGGCACTTCCCTCCCAGACACTCTGGCCAGTCGGACAGCGGCCCTTCACGAACAGTACGCAGACGCCTCCATCGGAAACGTCACAGGTAAGGAAAACTACCGGGAACAAGTCTCCTTGGCAGAAGGATCGAGTGGTAGAAAAAAACATCCGATCATTTTCTATGAACTGTGCAAATACAGTGACTGAATTGTCACTCACACTTTGTTTTGAATGACTAATGAATAGCACGTGTGAACTTGATTTGAAATGGCTCTTTGGTTCCTATAAAATAGTCTTTTGGTTCAAAATAGGCTTCTCGGCGTCCAAATTTTCATTGTAAAACTATCAAAACAAAATCAATTTCATTTCGGTTGAACTTTCATATTGAGCAGTGCTAAATTAGGCTTTAAATTGTTCAAAAATGCCAACATAAGTTAGATTTGATTGTTGATTCTCCAGCAAATGGTCTAGGAGCTAACTTACCAATTATCTCTGCGCAGGTGCAGTACTGTAAGCAATGAGGTTATCCGAGCTGCAGTTATTGCTAATTGAAAACTACTCCCAATACCCCGCCTAGATGACCTCAGTGTCGTCTAAGGCAATTTATGGGGACCTACAGGTTCTCAACATTAATATGAACAATTAAGTCAAGAAACAACTGGGTTACTTTTTAGTTTGATTATCTTTTAACGATTAGAAATAATCGAAAAATGTTGCCTTACTTCTTGAAAATATTTAGATCTTTGCAATAGCTTAGCTGTTTTTTGAACTTTCGCAAGATCTTACAACTTGCAGCTTTTTTGACCTTTCGGATGTTTGCAGTAAACAAGGAGTAAAGTCTAACATTTGACAAGAATATGTCAAAGTTTGCATCCATGTTCCTCGCTTTTATATCAAAGATCTTCATCACCTTAATGGGCATTCTTAGCTCCCAAAAAGAAAAAAATCAATCGCAGAACCCAAAATAAAAAAGTGTTTGTCATAAGTTACAAAAAGTATTCAACTAGTCAAAAAGTGTAAACCTGTTTTAGGCCATTTTGATAAACATTTGTGACGAGAATTGTTTCATATTGAGTCCTACGCCTTCTGAGGCATGGCTGTTTGGTTGTTAAAACATGATCAAAGGCACAAGAGCATGGCCAAAGTTAAGGAGCCATGACCAAAGAGATTATGATTATAAAAAGAATTGACCCTAGGAGATTTCTTGAGATAATTAAATCGGATGGAAAAAACACTATCTGATCCACAGTCCCTTCGCACCCTTTACGGAAGTGATAGGAACAAATATTCGGCTGGTTTTTCTGATTTTATTTGAACAATATTTAAATAACTGTAGTATTCCTTGGTTAAAAGTTCGACCAATCAAAAATCGAAATGAAAAGTTTTGGGAATTTTAGGTCCAACTTTATATTTTGCGTGCCATGAACGTTGAGTGTTTTCGGAATTGACCATTGTTTTGTAATGTGTGGATCGCTTTAGTCATCGACCCCTCCTTTCGCGCGTTTGAAACCTAGTGACAAATTGCCACCCCTATAATGAATATATTCAACGTTTAAGCATATGCGAATTTTGTAAATAGTAATGAATCACGGCTCTTTTTCCTTCCCCCCCCCCCCCCCCCCCACCTGCAAAGTTTTACAATGAAAAATTTGTTCACATTGTTCGATTGTTATAAAAATTAGCATACGGACTAATAAGGGTATGGCAAACATATTTGCTGTTCATAATTAACCTTGTAAAATCACTCGTTGCACCATAAAAGTGATGCTGGTGTTAGGTGGGGGGGGGGGGGGGGAAGGAAAAAGAGCCTGAATCTCCCCCCTCCTCCCTTGTAGAGATGCCTTCTGGCATTCGTTTTCAGGCAGCAATAGCGTGAACGTGTTCCTTGGCCTGGGAGTGCCCTGGGTGATCTCGACTGTCTACAACCTCTATTTGGGAAGGGGTGCATTCACAGTGCAGACCAGCAACCTCTCCTTCAGTGTCACTGCTTTCCTCGCAGTCGGAGTCCTCTGTCTCGTCATCATCATCGCCAGAAGATTCGTAAGAACAGCACTTTGAGAAACACTGATGGATATACTTAACATTCCCCCCCCCCCCCTCTCTATGGTATCTACAAAAGATGCTCCACCCCAAATAAAAATAGTAAATTGAACCACTAAAAATTTCCGTTGATAAATTCTATTTTTGCTGCATTCTAATTGGTCGAAAACTCTACTAAGTTAATCTACTTAACAATCCCTCTTTCTTGAAAGGGAGGTGGATTGTTAGTAGATCCATATCGATATCATAGGGATATCATCATGACTAATGATTGCAAGCACATGCGTGTTTGTAGTTCGGAAATGGAGGGTCCTGGTAGTTGATATGAATTGAACTACGACTGTCAGGTGACGTCTCGTATGGTATAGCTTACGGTAATTTAGGATCAACCGTACAATATCCCCCCTAAGTATGACCTACCGTAAAATAGGTACACGAGTTTAGAATAGGTACACAATAGGTCACAAATTCTGAAAAAAACTGGCAAAAACTGACAGTCTCAAGTACAAAAATAGTGGGGCCTTACCTTACCTCCGACCTATTATGGCTTGAACCGAACACTTAGAAACTCAATAACTAAAATAATCATACGTATTGGTACTGTATACGTAATGAAACGTCACCCACATTTGCGTCAGATCCGGATACAATCTTATCAAAAGACGCAATCTTATTCTCAGTAGCTAGACGTTCAATATGACCAACCATTGATAAGAATCAAATTGTGTGCTTTGTAACATATGACTTTGAAATGTCTCTTGATTTCTATAAAACAGTCTTTTGGTTCAAAATGAGCTTCTCGACGTCCAAATTTTAGATTTTAAAGATTCTAAACAAAATCTATTTTAATTTTGTTGAACTTTGGCAGTGAACATTGCTGAATAAGGCTTTAAATTGTTCAAAAATGCCAACATAATTTAGATTTGATTGTTGATTCACCAGCAACTGGTCTGGGAGCTGACATATCAAGTATCTCTGCGCAGGTGCAGTACTGTAAGCAATGAGGTTATCCGAGCTGCAGTTATTGCTAATTGAAAACTACTCCCAATACCCCGCCTAGATGACCTCAGTGTCGTCTAAGGCAATTTATGGGGACCCACAGGGTCTCAACATCATTATGAACTCTATAAAACTCTTGTAAAATGGTATTTTCGATAAGCAATTTATCAACTACTGCAAACCTAGCGCAGTCTAAGGTGGTAACTAATGAAATTTTGCACTAAGGTTCCGGCTTAAAATGGCTTCCCCTAACTTTTCAAGGATTTCCCCTGCCCACCCAAAGGGTCGCTCTTTTGGTACTATTTTAAGACATCAATTTTTGGCTCACCAACCCCAGAGAATCTCGGCTATCGTCTTTGGAAGCCAAACAGAAATCGGGTACCTCGACCCGGGAATTATGAATAATACTTGAAAATTTGAATAACTTCTGCTGATACCGAAAAAAAAGATTTTCTTCTAGGATGCGCTCTATTAATATTCTAGGTTATTTATTTTCACGCAACAACTGAAAACCTAAGAAACCTAAATGGAGCTTATGATACCTAGTAACAAACCTAGTAACCACCCCATAAGGAAATCATTCAATGGTTAAGCATAGGTGTGAATTTTGTACCTGGTAACGAATGTCCCCTGAAAAAGGTCACCTTGAAAAAGGTTGTAAAAAGTTAAAGAGATCTTGGAGCTGTTTAGAAGGAAGGTGGACAAGTGTCGAGGAAAACTAAAGGACCCCCTTCTTTTGACGCTTTGGAACCTGATCTAAACTACATTTTATGATTGGATAAATTAGATATTTTACCACTGTAAAGTATTTAATATTAACCAATCATGATCCATCTAACTAACAACCCACTTATTTGTAAGTGCTGAAATTACTTGTAATTTCAGCACCAGAGAGATTTGAATTTAACTTAGAAATTAGTTGACCCTCCAAGCGAACTTCAGCAGCCGCAATAAACCAGTATACCCTAGATCTATTGAGCCTAGCAGAGACTAGTTAAACAACCTGAGACTAGATAGTATAAGAGTAAGATTAGGATCGGTATTAGACTAAGAAGTTGCACGAATCTATCCGGCCGAAAATAAGATAGCGTGACGAGCAGACGGTGTACCTTATCCGAAATTACTCTATGAGTTAACCACCTCGGATATAACTCATCTGGTGCGACCATAAGTCTCGAACAAGACCTTAATAGCTTAGAATTAACCAAAAATAGATTAGAATTTAGACAAAACATTTTTAAAAATGTTATACGACGATAATTTAATCGAATTGTCTCTACGACTCAATAGATCAGAGCCAATATTCCGAACGATAATAGAACTACCCGGAATTGGAAGAATACCTCGAACCAGAGACGACATACGACAAAGTAGAAACTTACCAAATAGTTATATGATAGTACGCCAAAAGCCAACACAAACTTTTATATTTAGAATTTTATTAGCAATGAATTTAGATTTTCATTTGCAAACATAAAATCTTGAAGCCAATCTTCATGATCATTACAGGCGCTAAACAAAATATTAATATACAATAAAGATTGATAAAAATATCTCAGATCGTTTTCCTAAAATTCTGCAGTATTATATAAAACATGTTTGGAAAATATTTATTAAAAATCAAAATAAAAATTAGTAGCATGACAATAAACTGTTAGTAATCATAAAATCATCAGTTGTCTCAGCTTCATCACCTAAAACATAACAGCAATCATAAGCTCACTAATATCATTCAAACACTAAATCTTTTCTTTAACAAATTTAAACCATTTTAAACTTAAATTCATTTAATTTTAAAAAATCAGATCATCAAGGCTTATCCTTGGATCTTAATTTATTTTCTATTTAATTAAATTTTAAAACTTGATCATCAAGGCCTCTCCTTGGATCAAAAAGAACAATTTTGTTCTCCCCCACCAACTTAGCCAGTGTCTAACGACCTCAAACGTCGATTCACTATCCAACCCTTTCTCAAAACCCAAGACTAATAGAAAATTTTCAACAAAACTAACCATTCAAATTAGGATAAACAGTGAAGAACTTCGGTTATTCATCCTTCACTTGAACCCTCCTCTTACAAGACCCAGGATAAATCGTAGACTTAGTAAGTTTAAAATAGTATCTAACGAACTACTCGCGTTCTAATTATACCTGAACCTTGTGGATCGATTTACTATTCTCCAACCCTTGTACACAATCACAATCCTTAAGTAAGATTAAGTAAGTTAACACCTTAGCTTATACTAGCCACGAGAAAGTAAAAAATCATTCTTCGGAATCGATATACTTTTCTCTCCAACCCTGAACAAATAGACCCAGGTTAAGCTAACCAAAAAATCGTAAGGATTAACAATTTAAGAAAATAGAAATCATCTAACAACTTTTTGCATCCGTCATCCTAAACCTTATGTCATTTAAAAATCTAGGAAACAAACAAACAATCGTTTTGCACAACTGTGAAATAGATATCAAAAAATACGACCCTGTAATCACACCTCACACACAAACAGTCGGATATATTAGAACAAAACGACAAACACTAAAAAGAAAAATAATAACTAAACAAAGACAAATAACACGAAAAAGATTTTCCAAAAATAGAAACGCATTCTCAGAATCAGAAGTCAGCAATTTAGACGAACTTTATAAATTAAAAGAATCTATAGGTAAAAATTGCCCCATTCACGATCAATTATATTTTTCCGACTCAGAAACAACTTCGAATTCATCAAAAAGAGGAAAAAATCGAATAAAAAAGCAATATAAACACTAACCGGTACATTTATATAATTGGAATCAACCAATTAGACACATCGATAATTACCTATTAACAGTCAGTAAACGAAAAAATGAGCCAAACACACACTCCAAGTGAAGATAGTCTAGATGATGACGATATCTTCCCCTTCCTCGTAGATGCACCCACTGATAGAGGACAGCATATACTTTGCAAGAATTTACTACTAAATTTATTTGAACCCGGAATCAGCCCATGTAAAGCAGAGTTCCCAGATGTAAAAATCAAAAGACAACTTATTGATCACTATCTGAAAGATATATGTAATTTGACACAACACTACGGAATCTACACCATAGAATTCACCTCACCAAACCCGAATCACCGCAAATATGTAATTCAAACAGATGACCTTGATTTAGAATTTTCAAAAGTATTCTCAGAATACATAAAAAGCATACAATATCATAACTCACAAAGAGTAAACTCCATATTCACTAATGAAGTTTTTGCCATAATATATAGTTATATCTCAATATTAGAGAACGAAATTCCAATCCCAAGTGTCTCACCGACAGAGACATCCAAACATATAAAGGTACGACATGAAATCACACTAATTTCAACTTTTCTACATATAATTAAAGAAAATTTCACTAAAGATGATGTTTCACAACATACAAAACATGACTTACAAAAAATTTTGGCATGGTTTATAATAGATTATTTCACACATAATATAGATTTAATTTCACAAGCTAGAAAAAATTTCAGACCTCAAAATTCAAACAATGATACCGCCATCACAGAACAGTCAGACTACGTTTGGGACCCCGAATGGTCTCATTATGCATTTATAAATATCCCACAATCAATTGCAAGTCAAGCAATAAGTACAATATCTTATACCAGAGATTATGTAAGAGTAGTACCATTAACAATTGATGCAACACCATTAAACTACAATAAATTTTTACCCGATACGCGAAATAACAGCTTAAATTTGACCGTCATACACAATGAAAACCTTAATGGAACTAGAAATCTCACTCAACAAGATATTCAGACACAATCACACTTCATAAATGAAGAAATTGTCCAAACAACCACATCTACACAACAAAGTATTTCACCAATACGTCCAAATTTGACAACACCAAGAAATACAAACACTTCGCTAGCACAGGTAACCTTACAATCAACCGTTAAACCTTCGGTTGCTTCAACATATTCACAAATGGATTACCAAACATATAGACCCATGACAATACCGTCAAAAACACGCAGAACATTCACAAGAAACAATTTTGCGGAACATAATTATAATTATACACATTCATCAAAAACAAACTATCCTCCACGAAATGATAATAATCAAACCAGATCTCGATATTGGAATAACCCAATGGCAACAACACACTCAGTAAATTTTCAAACTAATTCACATCCTCCACAGGATCGTAGTGAAAACTACCCATTCTTTCAACAGAATAAAAATAAAAAGCAAGCATCTCATCAAACGGATTATTTATCCTCTGATGATGATTATCTACAACCAGATATAATTGCACCATACACTCAAGAATATCGTGGACAAGGAGTACAAAAACCGTATACATATCATAGAATTTTTTCTCCACACCCAACAGATACACAAAATCAACAACCAATGCAAATGCAAAACCCAATTAATGCACAATCTTTTCAACCAATTCAGCCACAAAACCAAATGATTACACACTCGTATCAACCAACACAAATGCAAAATGAGATACCACTTCCATATTACCTCCAACAACACGAAATAACAAAAAATCAACTTTCGAATTTTTCACAAATGCCAAATGCAGCAGAATCTTTACAAATGACAATGAATCCATACCTTATGGGTGGATCATCAATAACATCAAACAAACCATTAATGGTATTCACAGGAACAGACCCTGAATATTCTGTAGAAGATTATTTAAATGCAGTAACAGCAAATTTAATTTTAAATATAGGACCTGAACCAATTAATACGCCACTACATCAAAATTGGATACATCGACGCACAGCGTTGATACATACAACCCTAGACGGCGCAGCCCAAAAATGGTTTTCAGTATTGCCTATAGAAATAAAATCAAATTGGAAAAGATTTACACAAGAATTTTCAAAAATGTTTGACTCCGAAAGAAACAAACAACAACAAAGAGTTTTATGTAATGAAATTCGCAGATTACCAAATGAAACAATCAATCAATTAGCAGTACGTATCGAAACACTAGTTCGAAAAGCATACTCACTAAATACACACGACTACAAAAACACAAAAATGACAGAAATCTTAATGATGACCTTAACACCTCAATTAAGGAAAATAGCAATAAAAAAGAGAGCATCCCATCCCTCCTCAATTCGAGAGCCCGATTTAGATTTTCGAAAACTAGTAGACAAACTAGAGCAAGCGGAAATCACAATGAAACTTGAAGAAACAGAAAATCTGAAACTACAATATGTTAACCGTATTGAAACAAATACCACAAATATCAACAATATACAGGAATCAGATACAGACCTCGTTGAAAAAATCACTGAAATACTCAATATTTATGAAAAACACCCAAACTTTAAAGGCAAACCTTTTTTCAAAAAATGGTGTAATTATTGCCGACGATACGGACATAGCATTTCTGAATGTAGACAAAAACAACAAGATAATCAAAACAAACCTCAAAAATATAAAGAACCGAATAAATCATTCTATCAATACATGAAAAAAGATCAAAATCTACCGAACAAAAATGTATATAGCAACACCAGTTCAGGAAAACCACTTCCGAACAATACCAATTACACGAGAACTCAATCACCATATAACTCAAGTTATAGAGGAAGATCACCAGAACGAAGAAATACACAAAATTCGTCACAAAATCATTACAATAGACCAAATAGTCGAAATAACTACTCCAGATCAAATTCAAATACAACACAATTTGTTTCTAGATCTAATTCCCAATCAAGGAATAATTACTATCCAAGCAATCAATCACGAAACTCATCATACAATAGAAATAGAAACTACTCCAATAATCGAAATAGAAGTTATTCAAACAACCGAAACCAGAATTACCCGAACAATCGATCAAGGAATAACTCATATAATAGATCAAACTATAACCGACCAAACAATAATTATCAAAACAGATCACGAAATAATTCACAAAATCGACATCCAAGTTATAATAACCGTTATAGAAATTATTCCCAATCACCACACAGGAATAATAACCATCATAATAATTCTAACAATCGCCAAAGAAGTAGTACACCTAAACATCAAAGAAATATTAATCAAGTACAATCAAACCCAGAAACAACATCAGACCCCCCAGTTATTGATGACACAGGAAATAACGAACTACAACTAAATCAAATAAACTGTGAATCATCAGATTCAGAAAGTGATACAGGAAACACTATTTCCATCAATATGATAGCAGTCGGAAATGACTACGAACCTATTATATATGAACAACCTTTTTCATCACATATATATGAAAATCAATTAGAACTCCTTCACAATTATTATATTGAACCCATCCATTCTACACAAACGGCACAAGAAACTAACGAAATCAACACTACAAGTCAATCCAATGAAAATGACAAAACAAAATGCTTGAATACAAATCACATATATCAAAATATACAAAAAGAACAACCCAAAGAAAAAATTTGGACAATACCATTTCTTTTAGAAAGTCCAAGAAACAAAGAATTTCAACCACCAGATCTTGAAATTGATTTTTTAATTGATTCAGGAGCAGAATCAAACATAATAAACATTCCCACATGGAATGAGATAAAATCATTACACCCAAAACTAACGCCTCTTGAAACCTCCAGTAAACTAGCAACAGCACAAGGATCAACATTAGTAAACTATGGAAAAATTCAATTATTCCTTCTCCCCACAAGAACAATAGTGCAAAATAAAATTTTAAATAAACCATTTAAACAAATATTTCATATCACTGATATTAAACACAATATCATTGGAATACCATTTATCTCTAAATATGTACCAACAATAAACATTTTGAATGGTAAAATACTAATCAAAGATAAATACACAAAAACAAAAGACACATCCCTAACATTTTTTCAAAGATTAAATAAACAACCACCATTCTTTTCAAAATTTTATCCGATATATAATCAACAAAGAAAACACCTGAAACCACTATCAGGAAACATATATAATTTTTCAATAAAACAAGTTCACCAATATGATAAAAAACAAAACAGACAACAACTCTATATGTCAGATTTTGAATTCAAACCTATCCATAAGTTTTTCAAAATCACAATCTCATCCATAAAATATTTAAAAAACTCGAATTCAGATATTATTTCTCTACATGTATACAACAATACACCCTATCAAGTAACATTACCTTTAGGACTTTTAGGCTATTGCGAAACCAACGCTACGATATCACCAATACACGAAAAAGCATACCGCGTAAATAATATACTCCAATTATTAGATATTTGTCAATCCACAATTCTTAATGAAGAATTATCCATAAATAATATAATAAGTAATGAAAAAAGAAATACAGATTATTTCACAAAAACTCCATATTTCAAACCTACATTCAACATAAGTAACTACACAGAGACTCAACAGAAGTTTTTAACAATGTTTAACTTTCAACATTCACAAATAACACAAGACGAATTTGATAAATTAGCTAAACAGCTAATAAAATATTCATCGTCTATGCAACATCTAAATTTGATGTTGGCAAAATCAGTTCATCACTACATCTCCCATTAAAACCTGACGCAGTTTTCAAAAAACAAAGAGCAAGTAAAGTACCAATTCATTTACACGATAAAGTGAACAGATTACTCGATATTTTAGAACAATACAATATAGTTTCACCGGTAAACAAAGAAGATCCACCAAAAGGTAACACATTTATCAACCCTGTTATCATCCTAGCAAAAGGAGAATCATTAAAAATAGTACTAGACGCTAGATATCTTAATTCACTAACAGACGAATCAAAATGCAATTGGCCTATTGAACCAATACAAGTTATTTTAACAAAAATAAACGGAAAATACTTTACAACCGCAGATATGAATAGTGCATATAATCAAATGCCACTAGATGAACAATCGCGACGCTTAACACAATTTGTTATTGGAAATCAGCAATATGAATTCAACCGCCTATTCTATGGAATATCCATAGGACCAGCAGCATTTTCAGCTTTTATGAGCAAAATTTTTCGACCACTAATACTTAAGAAAATCGCAATCACCTACTTAGACGATTTTTTTATGCAATCACAGACAAAAGAAGAAATGTTTAATGTTTTAGAACACTATCACAAAATACTTCAGAACGAAAATCTGAAGGCCGCTCCCGACAAGTCACACTTCTTTTTAACACGAGTTAAATTCTTAGGACATAATATAGAAAGAAAAACAATCACTCCATTAAAATCACGCATTGATGCTATACAAAAGCTCCAACCACCAACAAACAAAAAGAAAATCCAAGAATTCCTTGGAATGTTAAATTTTTTAAGCAAATATGTCTATAAAATGCAATTATACCTAAGACCTCTCTATAATATACTTAGACAACAAAATAATTTTGAATGGAACACAGAACATCAAGCACGATTTGAAGAAATTAAAAAACTCTTAACTGAACAAATTTCGAATACAATTCCAGATCCAAATCAACCATTCTATGCAATGTGCGATGCTTCGAATTTTGGCATCGGCGCAGCATTATTACAATCACACAATGGTACAAACAAAATGAACCTTATATCAGCAAATTCTCGATTATTCGCTCAAGCAGAGCTACGACTCTCAACTCTAATGAGAGAATGTACAGCCATAATATATACACTAACAGAATATGAATTTCTAATACTTGGATCAAAACATCCAACAGTTTTATTCACAGATCACAAACCAATCATTTTTCTCTTTACACAAAAATCTAATCCAAATCACCGAGTTTATAGATTTCAATTAATTCTAATGAAATTCCCAAACTAACATATAGTTTGGACAGCAGGAAAAAATCTTGCATTACCAGACACTTTAAGTCGAAATACACCACCTGAATTACTTACACGTAAAACTACAGTTGAAATACCCAAAAATATAAAATTTTACCTTGCAGAAAACGAAACATCACCCCGACTAGAATGCAAATATGCAGTAAAAACTGACGTTGAACAATCACAGATAAACAACCTACAACACTTTCCATTTTATTTAGATTGCCAAAATAACCACTACGAAGTTGATCTACTTGGAACATCAACTTTTAAACCAATTCCATACTCACAATGGATAAAAAATAACACCCAACAAAAAAGAGTAAAACAACACTCGCATAAAAAAGACCTTTTTCCATTGATTGAAAAAGAAAATCTAACTGATAAAATAAATTTATCAGGACCACAAACAAACTATTCAAAATACACAATAAATCAAGTTTTTGACCTCCATGACCCACTTGATACAATTCCTTTATCTAAATTAGAAATTGAAAACATTTTTCTCCCTCCAACAGAAAAAATTACAATTACAACCTTGAAACAATATCAAAATCTTGACCCAGTAATTAGACAACTAAAATCATGGCACAAGTATAAAACTAAACCCGTAAAAGCAGATACCACGATTTTAGGAAATAAAACACTTCTCCGATATTTTCGAAAATTCAACAATACAACAATTAATGAAAACACAGACCTTCTAGAATACCAATTAAATGAATCAACAGTTCCCTGTCTCCCTTTAAGTATGATTCTCATAGCTTTTAACATCTCGCATACACAAAACATTAAAGGACACTCTGGATCAGAGAAAACATATTCAAATTTCATACAGAATTTTTATTTCCCAAATGCACCAATTTGGATAAAAGTACTATGCAATGATTGTATAGTATGTCAGCTAAATAAACCTTATCCAAATCAAAAACAAATAGCACAAAAACAAGATTTTAAAGGACAAAGTTTGTACTTTAACCACCGTATCTCATTTGATACAAAAGGACCAATTTCACCCTCATCCGAAGGAAACTCCTACATTATGGTAATTGTTGACGCATTTACACATTATGTAGCACTTAACCCAGTACCACATTGTAACGCTTATTACGCTTACACAACACTCTATGAACACTGGATAGCTAAATTCGGACTACCAGAAATTTTAGTTACAGACAACGGTACAGAATTCATAAATAACGAAATCATCACATTATGTCATTTATATAACATCAAACACAAACCACGTACATCTCATGCACCTTGGACAAACGGCTTAGTCGAAGGTATGAACCGTTCACTACAAGAATATCTTAGATGTATCATCAATGGAAATGACACAAAATACACTGAATGGTCAGCAGATGTAAAATTATTTCCCTTAGCATATAATTCAAAAATTACGACAACTCTAGGAATGTCACCATATGAAATGGTTTTTAGTCAAAAGCCACGCAAACCAATTATGTTTACAGCAAACTCTCATAAAAATGCACAAAGTTATTGTCAACCGAATAAAGAATCAATTTGTTACAACTTACCTTTACATACACACGATGAAGATCATTTTCATCACCCACAAATTCTTAAATTAGCCTCCGGTACACACACCGAATGGATTTTAAACAGAGATAAAAAACACAATGAAATTTACCAAAAAGTAACAAAAAAGTTGTTACAAAGACAAAACATTAATGAACAAATAAATTCACGCTTTACACCAGCCTCCGATTTAAAAATTGGAACATTTGTTTTAATACCCAATTTTAACACTGAAAAAGGAATCTCTAAAAAATTACAACCCCTTCGAAAAGGACCATACCAAATAATTGCCAAACCCACTGATGTCACATATAAATTACCGACTCAAACAAAAAAGAAATTGTTCAACACCGAAACAACCTATTACCTTATTACCCAAAAGAATACGCACTACGCGAACTAACTCAATTATATTCTTTCACAGGTTTAAAAGTTATTCAAAATACCCCACCACATACGGAGAATAAAACAAAAGAACAACATGACATTCATCTCGAAAACCAAAATAAAAAATCAACTATAACGAAAAACAACACAAAAAAGCTAGATCAAAATATACCTCAAAAAGAAAGAAAAAATAGGAAATTGACAGAAAAAATAATACCCCAAGAACTAATCGACAAATCAGAACATAGAGAGTCATCACGACTTAGAAATCAACCACGTAAAAACTATAAAACATTCATTCCACAGTCTAAAATATTAAAGAAAGTCGAATTTCAAAAACAGCTTTAATTTTATATTTCATAATCTTTGCACCTCTGAAATATTATGAACTTTCATTTTTCAAAATAACATGCTGACAAACAAGCAACAATTCTAGTTCAAAATTAGCCAATAAGATTCATCCAATCCGTCACCTTCCAACTAGACGAACGACATTAAACTCCAGGCGTATCTATAACTATAACTTTGCGACCTCCAGGTCAAAAATAAGCAAACCACTCCAACTTGACAACTAAAATAAATACCACCATAATATCATAACCCTCCCTTATCTAATAACCCAAAGATCAACATTATTTCCCCAACTCTGATCTCAAATACCCCCCAAACAAATATGTTAAATTAGCCTAAAGTAAAAGAACGACCAATTTAATTAGCCTAAAGTATAAAAATCTCAAAAATACCCCAGATCACTTGACAAATAAAAATAAAGACAAAGAAGACCTCCCAATCACCATAAAATTCGCCCCCAACATTTTTTCACAAAACTCAACCCACTTGTCAAAAAACCAATAAATAATCCGACCACACTTGAAAATTGCCTCAAACAACAAAAAATATTCGATCGAGAAGCCATTTCTTAAATGCTCTTCTCTCGACCAGTCAACTTAATACTCAACATTTTCATAAACTTTTTAACGATATTTAAACTTTTAATCATATTTCTTTTTGATACCTTTGAATCTTTTGTAATAATCTTAATCATTTTTTGCAATATTTTTTTAATTTTCTATTCCATATTTGAACTATACCTCCAGCTTTCAAAAGCTATTGACTATATCCACAGTCACGATTCACAAAACTTATCTAAATGATAAGAACCATTTTTAGTAGAACAGATATTTTTTTACTATTTGTAATTTTTATAACATTTCTATCATCCCTCATCTTGACAATATGCAAATGAATAAAGAAAGCAATCATCACATTCGCCCTAGCAACAATCCTCCTAATTCTTTTTCTAGAAGAATACTATAATAAACATAAATTTTTCCACTAAAAGAATAAATAAAAAGCCATCAAAAATTGTTAACCAACAATCACTCAGTCAGTCTTCACCGACATCATCCCAAGATAACCCAACACCATCTTCAAATACCCAAAACCCCCAAACATCCATACGAATTTCTTTTCAAGATAATCCATATACCTTTGAAGAACGACACGTTTGCTTATCTGAACCGCTAGAACCAGTTCAACGACAAGCACCTTTAAGCGAACCAACATATAACTTATACCCAACACTACCACAAGAATTAAGTAGAATACGAAATCCTAGTCAAAACCAAAATACAGTCGAAATAAATAGACAAATTATACATCCTCGACGAAACAGAAATATTCAAACTCCCCGAGTTCATTTTGATATAGATCAATCCCCATCACAAAGTACTCCAGAAAACCCCATCGGTATATTACCAGAAACCCCTACGCTTCTTTCACAACGTAGCACCTCAAGCCTACCCTCAGATTACTTAGGTTCAACACCAACATCTGAACAAATACGTGAAAATCCCTTTAACCCTACAAACCAAACATCACGACTACCATATTGGACAACACATTCATTCACACAAGGTGAACCAAATTTAATCAATGATCCAATAGATATTTCTACGGACACGACAACATCCTCATCACTACCAGAAACATTATCACTACCATCAACACCATCAATCAGTCAGATTTCACCACCGCCTTTTAACTTAAATTTCCCAAATAACCTCGACGCTAGATATCGAGAATAATCATCAACAAATATTCCTTTAAGGCTAGACTGGAATACATTCACAGGACCTCCACCATTATTTGGACAACACCCTGAAAGTAACCGACTCCACAACTGGGCACTAAATAGACTACAATATAGACAAGACATTCACGAAGACATTCGTGATCATAACATCCAAATACTCCAACAAAATAGTCTACAATTAAAATTCGAAATCACGGTTAAATTAAACAACATTACTCAACATCCCTATCCATTAAACCCACCAAATATAACAGCTCAATCCCTACCACCACCGTTTATAACAACTGAAGTAATATACAAATACGACAGATATACCAAAAAGACAATTGGTTACATCACATTTTATAACCCATACTCAGGATTGTCATACACATGTATATTCTGAAAATTTTAGTTTTTTTCTCCAACTCCTTTTTCTAATAACCTCCAATGAAAACATAAACCCTTCCCCCCGCACAGGACCCCAAGATTTATTAGTAACACATTACGATTGTGAAGAAAACGATCAAAAAACACTACACAAATATGCAATAAATCAAGTATCACAATGCGAAACAGAACCACAAGCCATAGAAACAACAAATGTAATAGCGACACTTTATTCAAAAGCCCGAGCAACAACAGTTATAGGATATAAATTCACAGCAACATTTTCTGAAAAGAAAGTACATTGTTCACAAGTCTCAAACGGAAATAAAAACCGACTTGACCACGAATCATTCTACCAGAGTAATATCGAACGATTTTTACATCTCAATCCCGAAGATTGTAAAAACGAGTTACTAAGACTCAATATCACAAGAAATAAAAACACAGATAGAAAATTAGTATATTTCCAAGTTTTTTCAGATTCTGTACATCAAGCAGAACTTGAAAGATATCAAGGACATATAAAATTAGATGAAAAATACCCATATAACGGCGCACACGGAAGATTAACTTATGATATACACGATAAACACTGGATACCACACATTGGTATAAATGACCCATCAAACTGCAAAGCAGACACAAAAAATAAAGAATATCAAGAAATCATGTTTTTCGATTGGAAAATACAACTCGAAAAAATACAACTCACACGCGATTTATCTGACAACACAATGATCTATCAAGGAATTAGATTACCCTGTAAAAACGATCAAGGCTATTGTGACCCTACAACACGAACACAAGCAACAATTGTTTGGTTCCCCGAAGACACATGTACAACATTTCAAGTAGCAAAAATACATGCTCGTATGATAAAATTTCACGAAAAATATTTTATACAATCAATTCCATATGAACAAGTCCACCCATCACGAAGACAAAGTTCAAATTTTAGAAACATACACAATATAGAAAATAAATTGACACGTTTTCAAATATATCAAGAAACAGAACTTGCATGTAAATACAGAAATCCACTTCACAAAACACAATACTCCGAGATATTAGTTGAATACGGAAAAGGATTCGACATGACCACTGGAAAAGTAAAAATCGACCCATACGCCACAAGTCACCCCATAAATGAAGGAACATCATATATACCAGTTGATTTTCAAAAAAGTATTAGTCAACCTGGTGGACATCTAAAGCCCCATAACACTAGAAGCACACGTTTACAAGAACTATCACTAATGAATAGTACATATTTCGGTAACATCCACTATGATATTCACCTAGATATGAAATTAGACTACACAATTAGCAGAATTTTTCAAGAAATGTCACTCTCTGAATTAGAAACACTTCACCAGCTATGCGAATTAGAAAGGACACAAATCCTACAATCACTTGCACTAGCAGTATTAAAAATACCCTACGCAGGATATTTACTATCAGGAAATAGATCAAATTTTCTAGACTATGAAGGAAACATTTTATGGTTTTATACCTGTACCAAAAAAGTATCACCACTATATGTTTTTGAAGATAAACGATGCTATAAAAGAATCCCTATCTTTTACAAGAATAAAGTACACTTCGTTGACACACTTTCAAGACGAACCTATTTTTGGGATACCGCAGTCCCATGTGGATCAGAAAATAGCCACAATGTAGTTCAACTGAACCCTGATGAAGATAAATATTACCTTCTTACCCCATATCCGACTTTAATGCAATCACTCAAAAAAATTTCACCTGAAAGCATCAGAGCTATTGCTCGAAACCCAAATATTGACCTACAATCAATTGGAATATATTCAAAATCCGATATCCAACATCACATTAGAACACAACAATTCCAAGAATTACTAACACAAATGGACACTATACAAAGATAGTCAATTGACCAAAACTTACGCAAACTTGCCGAAACCGCAGGATTTGCAGATATTTATACACAAGACTATAGCGGATATTTTAAAGACATTAAAGACTATATATATCTAAACGGTGAAAAATATAGACCACAAGATATTTCACCTATAAATATTTTTAGCTTTGTTACACTAAAAAATGAAATTCTCAATTTTCTAGGATGGCCCTACTACATCTTAGAAAAATTAACTATTTTATACGCAATGTTTAACTTTATAGGATTTCTTTTTTCGCTTTTAAAAGGAATCTATAATACATGCGCTATACACACACAAGTAAATAGACAAGCAAGTGTAGCACGCATACTATTTGCAGGATTTTTTGGAATTTTTTCATCATCAATAAACAAAATTCTTTTAGACGCACAAATAAAAGAATACAACACAAAAATAGCAACAAGACAGAACACATACGACGAAGAACATAACAATGTAGACATAACGCCTACAGCACCACAGTTACCACCCTTACCACATAACCATCCACTATCACTAGTCCCACGAAATTTTCGAAATTTAGCAATAACACATAATCCAAATTTTCGACTCACCACATCACAAAGTCCCATTCAACATATAATGACACACCAGTCACAAGATGATAATACTTATGAACAAATTATAGAACAACCCCATACCACCGCTTTTCAGTCTCAAAATAATAATTTTTTTAGCCCACGATGAGCCGACAACTTGGATCCCTACACCGCTCAAATTCCCACCCGACCAACCTCAACACTCCAATTACAATAATTCCACTTTTTGCTTTCCCACCACCCGATTTCCCAACCAATAATGTAACATCAGGCATGATTTCAGACACTAATTCACATATCTCAGTTTTATACTCCATCTCACAACTCAATAACCCAGATATTGAAACCCCTGACGAATTTGCAGACTCTGAACCATCTCCATCCAATAATTTTCAAACCAACTCATCAGTTTTTTCAAAACCCCCTTTTCAACCAATCCCGCCAAATTACCCACTCCCATCGATTTCTACACCCTCTTATGCTTCACAAGTCACCCCAACCTACTCTTCAATTCATTCAGACCGATCATCCAATTCTCCAGATACTCCCCAAATCTCCCAGGAACTAGATAATTTTATCACCCTACAACAACAACCCTTCCACCTTGAACATTCCACTATAAATCAGATTTCATCCACAATAGAATCATCAAACCCACCTACCCCTACACCCTTTTCAGCTTATACCGCATCATTAACACCATCCTCCACATCCACCGAATCATCAAATAGCACTAATAGAGCTTATCGCACTTTTAAAAGAAAATTCCCGAACCATCCATTTCCAACAAAACCAGGAACAGCCCGTGAATATATTAATCATCCAAATCACACTAACACGAACGATTTTTTAGCCATCACCCTGTCTTCATTTCCACAGTATACTTTAAACACCCCTAACGACACTAACAACACACGCAGTTTTGTAGATGAACACGTTTTAATGCCTACACTTCAATGGACATCATATTATCATTTCACTAACCCCCTTTGCCTACCTTTATCTAATACTCACATCGATATAGAAAGAAATAAAGATATGCTATATCGACTCACCACACCATTATCACATAGACAATTTACTTATATAGGGTATAAAAAGTCAATAAAAACAAACACTGCACCTCGTGCTAACGAATTTACAATAGAATATTACGATCACAACATCATCCGAACTAACCAAGACCAATTTTTAGATGATGACCGTTTCGCTAACCCACAAATCACAGAAAAATTTTTCATCAAAACACCATATGTATTTACACTCAATATATTTGATCGCAAATTCGACCACATCATTTCTGAAGCACTAACCGACACACAAGCTTACGAAAGTTTTAAAGAAAAATTTCAATTATTTTCACTAACCTTTCATTTCCTTGCACCACATGAAAGAGATTTGCACTGCTCACACGACATTATGTTACGCACTAAACAAACCCACACATATACATATTATCGCTTCATAAAAAATCACTTTGATCTACACACTCCATCAAGACAACCACACCACCGTTTTCAATTTATTAACTCTAAGTACACTTCACCATTTTTTCTTAACTTCACATATTGCATCAAAGATACTAACCTTCACGGTATTCTTCGCAATTATGATCCCATAACCCAAATGTATATTTTTTGTCCCATCACAAAGACCTTCAACGCAGAAGAATCCAGACCCTTCCTTATCCCACATGAATTTGTTCAACCTATAGAAATCCCCATATTAGAATTCATCCACAACACTAAATATAACCACAAATTATATAATCTCATCCAAAACACACCTTATGATTTTGCAGTTGGCACTGAAGAACTAAAAACCATTAAAGCACTTCAATTGCTTTGGCCACTGCTTCAAACTAAAAACATCATTCGCATACTAGCAAAGTTACTAACAAATTCCGACATAATCCACGACATCTTCCCCCTCGGTTTTTTCCCCGACGACTAACATGTAAGTATAAATTTTCATATTCTTAACTAATAAATTAAAATAAAACACTAACCATTCTTTATTCATGTTTTATTTAGATTTTTTGTCTTCATCTCACGATGATCTGCAAAATACACAAAAGAAAAATAAAAAATAGAAAACTTCTTCAAATTTTTCAAAACTCTAATAATCTTTTGCACCAGCTAAATTAAATAAAGTTCATACCAATGTAGTAATTTAATTTATAAATTATTTCCCTAAAAGCAGTAATTCTAATAATGATGAAAATTTGTAACTTAATTTTTCCCCAAAACTAGCAGTAAAATTGAAATTCTATGTAGTAAATTGATAAGACGAAAATGCAGTACTAACCTTTTGATATTTCCATTCACTCGCACAAAAATTCTATCCAAACTCGCACAGCTCGCCCACGAAGAATTGTTTAAATAATGATTTTCAGTTTCAAGCTTTCACACTCAACAACTCTAACACACGATAACAAGTTTCAAACTTTCCTTTAACCCGGTTGGAAAGGAATTATATACTAAACAAAACTAACCAACGCAGCTTACTAAACACCACAACACATAGAATAACAGCATGACTAAGAAAAGGAAACCAACGGTACCCAAACCGGATTAACCCAGTTTAAACTGGATAATTTATTCTTTTGAAGACTATTATAAAGTCTAAGAAAGAAATAATAAAACACAAAAAAGTCGAAAGACAAACCCATACCAAAAACAATTTGATTTTTGAAAAAAGGACACAACCAACAAAATATAAGAAAAACCACTATAAACCCAACATAAAAAGTTATCACATAACAGGACCTCTCACAGAAACCGCACGAAATCATACTCCCACTCCTGGCCTAACCCACCAGAGAGGACGTCCTGAGCATGCTCTATAGCCGGCCTAACCCACCGCGCTACATCCACGCTTTGTGACCACACTTCTATTTTTAATAAGAGGTACTCAAGGGTGAGTAACTCTTCAAAATAACTGAACTAAAACAAAAAGCTTTTGTGAAAACAACTAACCAAAATCATAATTAAAACACCAAACTAATAAAATTTTATAAAATATAAATTATACCTTGCAGTATATAGATCAGCATACAACACCAAAGACGAACATCCAAAGACAAAATGACTCCACTACACTCGAAAAAGAATGGCCAACCACAATCAATATGCCGCCCACAATCACAACTCAAAGGGTTTAGAGTACGACTTGACTTCGCAGAAAAGGACTTCATTGAACTAAACCAATGACCACCTCGATGTTCAAGTATACGTACAGATCCGAGTAATCAGGCATCCCCTCCACGCACAATCTCCACGCCATTCCCAGACAAGGTCAACCCAAAAGAAGTTCTCTACATGGAACAGAAAAACCTGACATAGCCAACCATTCTGAAATCAGATTTGAGTTTGTTGCGAAAACCCAGTCGTTGTCATGAGAAGACACAGCGATTGAACCTGGAACTTCTCTGACAAGAGAACCCAGAAGAATTATGATGTTCGCCAAAAACCAACGTCCATCATCCATCCTTTGAATTGCAGAAAGACTATTCTAAAAAACTCTGTAAAACCCGGATGGGTGGAACCTGATCTAAACTACATTTTTTGAATGGATAAATTAGATATTTTACCACTGTAAAGTATTTAATATTAACCAATCATGATCCATCTAACTAACAACCCACTTATTTGTAAGTGCTGAAATTACTTGTAATTTCAGCACCAGAGAGATTTGAATTTAACTTAGAAATTAGTTGACTCTCCAAGCGAACTTCAGCAGCCGCAATAAACCAGTATACCCTAGATCTATTGAGCCTAGCAGAGACTAGTTAAACAACCTGAGACTAGATAGTATAAGAGTAAGATTAGGATCGGTATTAGACTAAGAAGTTGCACGAATCTATCCGGCCGAAAATAAGATAGCGTGACGAGCAGACGGTGTACCTTATCCGAAATTACTCTATGAGTTAACCACCTCGGATATAACTCAGCTTTTAAACGCTTTTTGATAGTTCTGAAAAATCGACTTGGTCATCCAGAAAAACCCTTTTGGAGCCCGGGAAAACCAGGAATCCTCCTCAAAAATTATAAACATTATTGAGTCCGTTGTTTCCTCGCTAGCCTAGGTAGCCTTGAACTCGAACGGAACAGACTCAGACTTTTTCGGACATTTACCTCGAGGATAAATGGTCTGAATTTAAAAATATCGTTTTCGTTTCAGATCTTGGGCGGGGAGCTCGGTGGCTCGAAGCCTATGCGATGGGGCTCCTCTGGATTCCTACTTCTGTTATGGATCGGATATACAACAGTCTGCAGCTCAAAAGCTCTTGGATACTTCTGATTGAAAACCTGGAAAACTGAAATTCTTAAAAAAATCCTTTCAAAGTCCTTTCATTTTGAATTCCTTTCAAAACGCGGTTTAGAATTTTTAGAACCATTCTATAAAAAAGTGAACCCGACTCTCCTATAATAACCTAATATGCTATGTCCTCAAAACGATTCCCGTATCAAATATGAATATATGAATAAGTTTTTAATGACCAATTGTGATATCGCCAAAAATTTACCAAAACCAACATTTAATCCTCATCCAGCAAATCAGTATTTGTACAACACGTGCAGTTGATTTGGATGTTAGAAGATTTTGCGGCTTTTCTACTAGTTGTTTAATTTTGCTACAAAAATTCAGTGTTTTATTTTTGATGCGCTAAAACCTACAAAAGGCATTTGATCCATATAAATAATCAGTGCAATGAATATCTTTTTTATCCCAAACCTTTTCCTTTAATTACTGTGTGTTTCAGAAGGCAGTGAATCAAATTAACCCCTTTGCTGGATGAGATTATTCAAAATCAGAAACGATGATTATTGTAATTGCGAATGGGAGTGTTTGCCTTACGTAAATTCGTTTTGATGTGTTTTTATTCTTTTAAATTATTTCAGGCAAATGGAAAACAAATTGATGTCTAAAATGATATCAGTTGCTACTCTCGTTTTTGTTTCACGTTTTTGAAGCCGCCTTCAGAAATAATCACAACGCCTTTGACATGCTTTTTGTTCGAAGATTAATGGTTTCAAAAACTGCAAGAGATTCTGTTTTCATTCCTTCAATTCAAAGCTAATCAAAAAATCAAAAAGCAAATCAAAAGAATGAAAAAAGAATCAAAAACGATCAAAGCCAATTCACTTCAAATCTTTATAAAAAAAATTATATCAAAGCAGCAGCTTTATATGGTGTACTTTTTGTTCAAAAATGTTTATTTTTAATGATGAATGAATTTCAATTGCAATTTCACCTTCTAGAATTATTTTTATCTAGATACAGCCCCACTGCATTAGGAGGCTCTATTCTTTCCCCTTTTTTTTCTAATTTCGAAATTCAAAAACTGATTTAACGCTGTCATACTGCAACGAACTTTGTCATAGTGAATAAATCAACAATTGTGGGCAGATTTGCTCTTCAAAATTTACATGTAGAACAACTATTAGAAAGAAAGAAAATTTGAAAGGTGGGGGGGGGGGGGGGGGTGAAGGAAGAGGAAAAGGAAAAGAGCCCATTGGGAAACATAGGAATAACTAAGAGCAAAGTTAAATCGAAGCAAACAAGGAAGAAACAACTGGAAACCAAAAAAACAAGATGTGATTACCCCGCCCTCAAAAATAGGAAACATCTTTCACGAAATTTAAAACAAAGAGTCAAAAATTTAGAGCAAATTTAAAATTCTTTTAAATTTTATGACGGTGAAAAAGAAGAAAATTTTGTTATCATGCATTGAGAGTTAATTCTAAATTTTTATATGTACATCGAATCACAACTGAAAAGATTTCAAATGTTATATCACTCGACCCGACCTTGTTAAAAAATTAGGACAAAACTGTCTGTGATTAGAATTGATAAAACTTAAACTAAGACTAGTTTAAGACGGTGTGGCTAAGATTCCTACAAATTAGTTGTAGGCTTTTATTTAAGACTAAATAAAAGACTGAGGTATCTAAGCTAAGTTAAGAGATGTTAAAAAAGGTTGAATTAGTTTCGGAGGATTAGTTGCATATCAAAAAGTATCAATGAACAAACTCTCAGTCTACCAAAAGCCGTTGCGCTTTTGGCAGCTATTTTAAATTAGCGTGTTAAGAGGTCACAGCTAAATATAACTCAAAGGTTATAAAATCAACATAAACTATCACATTTGACATTCCCCGCGAAAAATTACTTAACATATACTTTCGCCACGCAAAAGGAATGAACAGACACCGGGATGAATAAGTGGGTGTGCTGGTCCGGAAAAGCCCCACAATTGGGCCCGTTGGGCGAGAAGATAGCACCAAAAGGGATTGATCGAAAGTTTATCCCGTGGTATTACCCAATGGGTGAGAAGAAGATTTAGCATTGACTAATTGTGTTGTGAAATAACTCAAGATTAAAATTTTAAGTGGTTCAGAAATAATCCAATCGTAACGTATTAGGTCAGCACTAGGGGTAACTTTTCAGCTCTAACTGCGATATAATGTTAGGCAAGGTTATATCACCACAAAAATACTAGAAATATAGAGTTTTTCAATGTGAGATTTCTAAAATTTTGAGTTTATATGGCGAGGTTACTAAATTTTTAATTCATCTAAACTGCGTCCCGATTTGTAGCTCTATTGATCGTCCATCTCCTTAGTTCCTCAAGCGTCATTGGTCGTCCCAAGAGTTCCATTGCCGAAATGATAGAAGGAGTGTTTAGCCAGTCCGGATCGAGTACGATTGGTGAAGATGTTGGTTCAGAAGCTTCAGAGGGTAGGCCCGATGGGTGGAATTGGGTAGTACAGATCTCGGGTCTGAATTTAACCTTCTTGCGTGGTGTAATTTGTCTGGCTGTTCCAGAGGACTTTATACCGCTCGGAGACTCAACAAATTTCTTCCACTAAATAAACTGTTGTCGGATGAGATGATGAGGGTGATGTCACGGTTGTTAAATCTACCACGTCGATTTGGTGGCTCTCCATTTCAATAGAGGTTGCTTCTATCGTTAGGTAAGCTGAGGGAGTGTGAATTTGATTGGGTGTTGGTTCGTCTGGATTCTCGTCCGATATATCTATTACGCTTGTAAACACTCTCTCACCCAGCATCGTTGGGGGTTTTCTAGCTCGCATGGGTCTAGTGTTATGTCGTGCATAAATATCGGGAAGTTTCTTGGAGGGCGGTGATTTCACCGGTGATGACGCTTTTCTCTTAGCTGTACCGGAAAATTTCGGTTTAGTATTGATAGGGGCAAAATCTTGTAGCTGTTTCTCCAATTCTGTCGTGGTAGCCGGCTCAGCACTCTTTTCAGTTAGTTCCGTTCTAGTATTTCCGGAGAGATCGGTACTTCTTGGTTTATTTTCTCAACTTCATCGAGGCTGTCCAGGAAGATTAGCTGCGGGGTTATATGTGGGTCTGCACTATTGTCACCTGAATCGAGATCAATCAGCGGAATCTCAGCCTTTTCTACTTTCTGTTCGGTCTGATTCGTGATTTCGGCTTTAGGATCTATTCGGTCTAGTGATAAATGTTCTAATGTCTTTTCGTTTAGGGTTTTGGTCTTTAGCTCTTTTAACGAGATTAGGTCGCTGGCATTGTCGTCTGATTCGTCTTCAGTCGGGTAATTCGTCGCTTGGAGTTCTTTTTCGCGGATTCTATGATGGTCGGGTTTGCCCGACGGGCTTGACTCATGGTCGCTTTCGAGGCCTATAGGGAATCTTAGTCTTTTCCGCTGTTCTTCCTCCTCTCTAAGGAGTGTCTCTCTGGAGCTATTCATGGCCGCGTTCTGCCTCGCTATATCTAGCTCTTCGAATCTTGACTGGAGATTCCGTTTCTTTTGCGTCACTCTTGAATTTTTAAAGCCGACGTTTCTTTGTGGTTTCGCAGTCTTCCTCAGTCCCTTTGTTGCGTAAAATTTGACTAGTTGGTCTCTTTTTCTCGGGCTGGATTTCTTCTGAGCAAGTTGTTTTTTGATAGCTAAATCAGATTTACGTATTATTTTTCCGTTTTTTAAGGTACTGTGTGGTCTGACTCTCTTACAATTTCATCCTTGAGTTCACTATAGAATGGTTCACTCTTCAATCTAACTTGAACTTTTCTATAAATAGTAGTCTTACCCGGCGGGTTGTTCAGAACTGAGTTTTTTATGCCCAAAGCATCTCGTTTTTCTGCACGTGAGAGCACTTTTACTGGGGAGCCAGCGCTGGTTGGGACGTATCTCACTGCATTAGAAACTGCACCGGACAATTTCGGTTTAGTATTGATAGGGGCAAAATCTTGTAGCTGTTTCTCCAATTCTGTCGTGGTAGCCGGCTCAGCACTCTTTTCAGTTAGTTCCGTTCTAGGATTTTCCGGAGAGATCGGTACTTCTTGGTTTATTTTCTCAACTTCATCGAGGCTGTCCAGGAAGATTAGCTGCGGGGTTATATGTGGGTCTGCACTATTGTCACCTGAATCGAGATCAATCAGCGGAATCTCAGCCTTTTCTACTTTCTGTTCGGTCTGATTCGTGATCTCGGCTTTAGGATCTATTCGGTCTAGTGATGAATGTTCTAATGTCTTTTCGTTTAGGGTTTTGGTCTTTAGCTCTTTTAACGAGATTAGGTCGCTGGAATTGTCGTCTGATTCGTCTTCTGTCGGGTAATTCGTCGCTTGGAGTTCTTTTTCGCGGATTCTATGATGGTCGGGTTTGCCCGACGAGCTTGACTCATGGTCGCTTTCGAGGCCTATGGGGAATCTTAGTCTTTTCCGCTGTTCTTCCTCCTCTCTAAGGAGTGTCTCTCTGGAGCTATTCATGGCCGCGTTCTGCCTCGCTATATCTAGCTCTTCGAATCTTGACTGGAGATTCCGTTTCTTTTGCGTCACTCTTGAATTTTTAAAGCCGACGTTTCTTTGTGGTTTCGCAGTCTTCCTCAGTCCCTTTGTTGCGTAAAATTTGACTAGTTGGTCTCTTTTTCTCGGGCTGGGTTTCTTCTGAGCAAGTTGTTTTTGATAGCTAAATCAGATTTACGTATTATTTTTCCGTTTTTTAAGGTACTGTGTGGTCTGACTCTCTTACAATTTCATCCTTGAGTTCTCTATAGAATGGTTCACTCTTCAATCTAACTTGAACTTTTCTATAAATAGTAGTCTTACCCGGCGGGTTGTTCAGAACTGAATTTTTTATGCCCAAAGCATCTCGTTTTTCTGCACGTGAGAGCACTTTTACTGGGGAGCCAGCGCTGGTTGGGACGTATCTCACTGCATTAGAGATATTGTCATAAGATGATGAGTTCTCATCCAGATCTCCGTCTTCAATGTCCTCAGGGGCGTCTCAGTCGTGTCTTCTTTCTCGACTCATGAGTTTTCGGCCCTTATCTATGCATAACAAGGTTTTGCTCCAATCAAGGTTATTTGAGGAAGGTGACTTGACTAAATTATGCCAGATGGTATTTGGGGATCTACCAAAGTGGGCTTCGAAGGGGGAGCAGTTAAGCGACTGTTGTGTTACCGTGCTTAGGCATTTTATTATCTTCAGTAATGCCGATTCTAGTGATGTTTTTGGGCGTTCTTGTGCCATAACCAAGAGCCTTTCCTTAATGGTTCTGATTAAGCGCTCAACTAATCCAGTGGCTCTATGGTCACCCACTGGGCTAATTATAACCTTTATGTTATGTTCATAGCTAAATTCTCTAACTTGCTTGGAGATAAAACCAGATCCCTGATCTGTTCTGATAGTTCTAGGTACCCCATGTAGAGCTATGTATTTGCTAAGAAAGTTTATGATGGATTTTGCCGATGTGCTGGATGTTATCTGAGCAGAAGGGAATTTTGAAAATCTATCCACGCATACCAATATGTATTTTTTTGTTCCCCATACTAGTTTTAAGGGACCGGCGAAATCTAATTCCATTTCTTGGTTTGGTTCTTTGAACGTTGGGAGTTTCCCTAGGGTATTATGATTTGAAAGGGGTTTCAAGTTTTTACATGCTTTAACGCACTCAATGCAGTTTTCGCCGTGCACTTGGATTTCGCGATAAATTTTTGGCCACCAGATGTATTGGGTTGCCAAACTTTTCATTGCAAACTGGCCTGGGTGAGCCTCATGTATTCGGTGGAGCATTGTTGATCTTAGGCATGCTGGGATAACTAGTCGATTGTCCAGATAAAGACATCCTCCGCTGACGTTTAAATTATTCAAGTACGATTTATAGTAATATCCCAATTGTAAAATGTCTTGTTTGCGGTCTTCTTCAATTGCTTTAATTATTTTTTTCATTACTAGATCTTGTTTTGATAATAAGGACATAAATTTTGAATCAAAAATTTCAGGCCAAGAGAAAGGGAATATGTTAATTTTAACTGATTTCTTCTTACTAGGTGATCTTTCTAAGGGGTTATCCGACGGGTTGCTAGTACTTGGTGTTAAAGTATCCATGTTTTCAAATATAGAACGTTCTCTCTGTTCAGTAAGTTTTAGTTGTTCAGCCATATCTTTCAGTATTTTAAAGTTTGTAAAGAAGTCGTTGATTTTGCAGGATGCGTCACAATCTTCCGTTCGCGAGTGAGAATTTTGACACACTGAAATGTTAGAGTAGTTAACTATAGCTTGGAAAGTTTCAGCGGCGTTAGCAATTTGTTTCTCACATTCTATTTCTTGGCAGGTCATATGATCTGTCGACTGGCCAATCGTATTTCAGTGTGTGACGTCATGTGCTAAGAAATGTTGGGAGAATTTATTTCTTATTTGCGACCACGAATATCTCGGCATCAAATGATCAAAACCTCAAAACCTAGGAGTGTACTAATTTGATTTACCGAGGCGATAACAATTTTTTTGTCGTCAAGAGAAACTGGTGCGGGTTCACCCGATGGGTGTCGGGATAGACAATCAACAAATCTCATATCTTTACCCGGTAAATGTTCGACAGTTAAGTCGATTGGTATTAATTTGTCTGCCCAACGGGTTAGACGTGATTGAACAGTTTTAGTGTATTTGTCGTCTTTCAGTGCTCCTATTAAGGCTTTGTGGTCTGTAAGGATTGAGAATTGTTTACCCAATAGATAGTTTTAAAAATGGTCTAATGCCCACACTAGACCCAGCAATTCAAGTTCATTGGTGCTGTATTTCAGTTCAACTATGTTCAAAAATCTGCTTGCGAACGCTACAGTTTTCCAATTCTCCCGATGGTCTTGTTCGATGGACGCGCCCAGTCCTAAATGTGAGGCATCGCATTTCACTCGGGTATTTAGTTTTACGTCGAAATGGTGATTCGTTACCGTAGTACAAATTTCTTTCTTAGTTTTTTCAAACACCTCAACGTGCAACCCGGACCATTTAAATGGTTTATTTTTCTGCATGAGTTCTCTAAATGGTGCTGATAAGGACGCCAAATTTGGTATAAACTTGTTGAATTGGTTAATCGATCCCATTAATGATCTTATTTCTTTGACACAATTTGGTTCTTTCAGATTTCTGATTGCGTCAGATTTATGTATTAGTGGTGTCGTCCCTTTTGCGTCGATTTTAAATCCCAACCAATCTATGTTGTGAGTCAAAAATGTGCATTTTCCCCATTTTATGGCTAATCCCTCGTCGTCTAGCGTTTTTAAAACGTTGATAACTAGTTTTTTGTGTTCATCCTTGCTGCCCACGGTAACAATGGGTATTTGGTAATTTTTCCGTCAAACGGTACATTATACGTTGGAAATCGTTAGGCATAACGCCTAGCCCATAAAATCCGGTTTTAAAAAGGTAGGAGCCTGTTATTTCTCCCCCCACGATGTTGAAATTACATTGGTTACTTGCCTTTTTTGAAAGCGGTATTTGGCTATATGCGTACTTTAGATCGATCGATGAGAACCAAATGTTTCTTTCGTCGTGACCCCTAATCGTAACTGCTACGTAATCAATTAATTCAAATAGATTCGGCATTTGATATTTATTGCGAAATATCTGTTTGTTCAATAGTTTCGAGTTTAAAGCTAATTTAATTGATCCGTCCCTTTTGGCTGTAATTACGATAGGAGAGACAAAACAATCTTCAGAGCATCTAGACAATTTTTCGATGTGCCGTCTCTTAGTAATTGGTCGATAAATAGTTTAACTTTAGGGAGAAGATGGATCAAATGCGTTTCCCGTTCACCTGTATCGGCTGTATTGGTTCGTTAAAATAAGTGTTAACTATGAAGTTCTTTGATCTACCGGTTCTTTTTATGAGATCTGGAAATTGTTTTGATATGTATGTTTTAAACTCATTTACTGATAGTGTCTCTTGGTTTTGGTCTGACTTTCTGTCCGATGCAAATCTTATTTGATTGACGTCTGTCCCGATGGGTGATCCTTTCTGAATTCTCCGTAGCCCTGGCCCGTTGGGTGGAGGTTGTTTTTGGAATACTACTATTCCCAGGTTCGGTAATATGTCGTTTCCGAGGAGATTTCTTTCTGCTCTTTCGGTAATGAAAAGTTTCTGGTCACTAGCGTCCCAGCCCTTCGATCGAATTCTCACCCGAACTCTTCCAATAATGTTGATTGTGCTCCCGAAGCCTTGGTACGCTTTCTTTGTTATTTCATCCACAGGTTCTAACTTTAAAAATCTATCTCGTATCTTCAGTTCATGGAGTAAGTCTTTTTCCATGAATGAGACTGGGCTTGATGAGTCAATCTGGATTTCGGTACAGTAAGGGTTGAAATTTCCCAGAGATACCTTAAACGTCTTTTTTAGTTCTAGGCCTTCGTGGTTAAATACAGTTCTCACTCCACGTTCTATCTTATCTTCCACTGCATTTTTTTGGGTATCTGTGTACCCGCTAGAACTAGAAAATCATCTAAGTTGACGTCAAATTCGGGATTTTCCTGCGGGCTACTCCGGGTGTTTTCGTTTTCCTGGGGTAATTGGTTTTGTTCGACTATGTTTGTTTGGGTTCTCGCTGAACTCCTGCAATGTTTTGCAAAGTGGCCTTTACGTCCGCACGTATTGCAATTTCTATCCCTGGCCGGGCATGTAGTTAAGTGTCCTTTCTTGAACTGCTGGCCACAGTTGCGGCACTTATTGTTTTCGACGATATTTTGGGTCGGTTCATTCTTTATGTATTGTGGTCTCTGTACCGCATTATAGGTGGGAAATTTTAGGTACTGTTGATGGATTTTAGTACTTTTCTCATGGACTAGTACATAAGATAGTACGTTTTCTGGAGTCAGATATTCAATGCATAGTTTCTTTTGAATCTTAACGTTTCGCATATTTGTAATGAAAATGTCTCTGACCAATTCTGACTTGAGTTCCCCCAGTTTACAATTTTTTGCCAATTCGGATAGTGTTTCGTGGAATTTCTCTAAAGACTCGTTTTCTTTCTGTCATCGGCCAAAAAATTTAAATCTTTCGTATGTTAGATTTGTAGTGACCGTAAAAGTAGTTTTCAGTAATTCCCAGAATTCGGCAAAGTTGATGTCTAATATTCTTTTCCCAGAATTTTTATGCGATAAACATTTCTGTCCTTCTTTTCCGAGTGCCAGGTATAATTGTGATTTTAATTTCTTGTCAATATCTCCGATTTGAAGTCCATTGAATTTTGCATTGTCTTCTGCCCTTCTCCTTCTCATTTTTTCGTTGTCATTTAGTATAGCTATTCGGTGGTGTTCTTCTTTTTCGGCCCGACGGGCTTGATCATCGGACGGGTCCGCTGGCTCTGCCATGGGGTATACTAGTTCGGTTCTTACTGGTGGGTTGATTACATCTTCGATGTCCACGGAATCTTTCGCGATGATTGTTACTTGGAACTTTTCCGACCACCTTTCCCAGTCGTGTTGGTTTTCACTCGATGTGTTGTTCCAAAAGAACTCTAGTCCTCGTAGGTTCGACTCGTTTGACTGCGCCTTGTTAAAAAATTAGGATAAAACTGTCTGTGATTAGAATTGATAAAACTTAAACTAAGACTAGTTTAAGACGGTGTGGCTAAGATTCCTACAAATTAGTTGTAGGCTTTTATTTAAGGTTAAATAAAAGACTGAGGTATCTAAGCTAAGTTAAGAGATGTTAAAAAAAGGTTGAATTAGTTTCGGAGGATTAGTTGCATATCAAAAAGTATCAATGAACAAACTCTCAGTCTACCAAAAGCCGTTGCGCATTTGGCAGGTATTTTAAATTAGCGTGTTAAGAGGTCACAGCTAAATATAACTCAAAGGTTATAAAGTCAACATAAACTATCACATTTGACAGACCTGTCTGACGATTATTAGTGGTTCCTAATTTCCGCGGTAAAAATGGTAAAAAAAAACTTTTCACCCCCGAGCACAATTTTTTCCCATTTCGTCGACGTAGAATTATTTTCAAAAGCTTTCAATATTCCACATAATTAGTATCAGATCTTAAGTCAGGTTTAATAAATTGTTTCAACCTGGCTTGTTGATCCATCTTTAACTTGCGTTTTGCTTCCAATCGAGCTGAGTAAGTTTCATCATATTATTCAATAAAAACAACCTACAAAAAATTACCCAGTAGCTGAGAAGCAGCTACCAGTGGCCGAGGACCGCTGTTTATGCCACAACCATCACGATTCAAAATGGGTAGTTCGCAACCAACTCAGCTGAAGATTGGTGAGTCGCAACCATTGAGACTCAAAATGGGCGTGCCAGGATTTTGCGCGATCAACATTCTGTGTGAGACTTTAAGAGACGCAAAAAAATTATGCCGCCAATTTGTACAACCGAGAAGTTTCAGGACTGATTCTACAAAAATTCAGCGCTACTTTCCGCGACCGAATGGACATATGTCGCGACCAACTTTGTGCGACCAACTAGAATCACGTCGCGACTATTCTCTTGTTACGTCATGTAACTAGAATCACGTCGCGACTTGAAAATAAAAATAAAAGAAAGTTAGATAAAATTAGATAAGCTTATATTTTTCACAAATTTTTTTAAGTATTTGATTTTAGTGTAGCGTAAAACCATTTTTTCTCTTGACTTTTACAGTTTGAGTTGAGCAAATCTCTTTCAAAGCTGTTGCTAAATGTTTTAATCTCGTGAACGTTTTCAATCAACTAAGCGATATAACATAAACATAAAAACTATTAGTAAAAAAAATCATAAAAAATGTTTTAAGAAATTATGTCTACCACAATTTTGCAACTCTCGATAAAAGTACTTTTATTCTAGATAAACTGCCAAACGGGACATTTTGATTCACAGAGGCAAAACTGAGCTTCGCACCATTTGCGATAAAAAAACAAAATGCCAAAAATCTCAAACGAAAAGTGAAATTTAAATTAAATCTGTTGAAAAAAACGTAGATTGAAAATATCCACATCAAATTTATGTAATAGTTCTAAAATTCAATTATCAAGAAAATAAGAAGGAAATGAGCCAACCAAACTCCACTCATTTATTTCTCATAACTAAGAGATGGAAACGCTCAGAAAAAATGTTGCTCGAACAATTGACATCCAAAAACTCCTAAAAAAGCTTAAAACTTTGCTTAAGACCTTCCAACCAAACAACTGCATATGCATCAAATTTATCAAACATGATTTTGATATGCAAGGTTAAGAAAACTGGCACACAAAAAAGACAAAACTACTCTATCAGGGCAAAGGCCTGAATTTTCCGACTGCCTTTTAAGGTTTATGGAGCAGTAATAACATAACAAAATTAAATGAAATAAAATAAAGTGAAATTTTTTTTTAAATGGGAAAATTTTTGTGAAAATCATCACCCCACACGCCATACAAAGAACAAAAGGATAGATTTCGTTCCTTTTAACAAATCAATTATGGCAAAAAGCTTGGTTCAACCAATTTGGATCGATTTCTAAGACGGTTTAAATCTCCGCTTACGCGTTAAAAGCGCGAATTATATCGGGCGTTAATTGTCCCAAATTGGTCAAAATGGCCAAAATGCCAATTTTTAAACCCTCATAACTTTACAAAAAATAATCACAGGTGAAATATTTTTCAAATTTAAGCTCAGGATAACAATAATTTTTGAAAAAGTTTTGTCAAAATTGGCAGTTAAAAAGTCGAAATTTGTCTGAAGAAAAAAATACCCCGAGCACAAATATTCCGTTACTTTCGTATCGAAATTCGGAACAATAACATTCAAAAAAGACAAAAATACCCGTAAAAAGAAACAAAATTGCTCGTATCAGGGTGAGGCCCTGAATGATCCGACTGCCTCTTAAGGTCTATGGAGCAGTATTAACATGAAAAAATTAAAAGAAATAAAACAAAATGAAAAAAATTTTCACTAAAATTTGAAATTTTTATGAAAATTATCCCCCCATACGCCATATAAAGTTCAAAAGGATAGATATCGCTCCTTGTAAAAATCAATTATGGCAAATATGCTATTTTCATTCAATTTGGAACAATTCCTAACACGGATTAACTCTCCGCTTACGCGTTAATAGCGCGAAATATATCGCGCGTTAATTGTCCCAAATTGGCCAAAATGCCAATCTTCAAACCCCCGTAACACTACAAAAATGATCACAGGTGAAATTTGTTTTCAAATTAGAGCTCAGGACAACAATACCTTTCGAATGATATTAAAAAATTCCGTCAAAAATGGCTAATTAAAAAGTCAAAATTTGTCTGAAGAAAAAAAAACCCACCCCGAGCACAATTATTCCGTTACTTTCGTATCGAAAGTCGAAACAAAAATCGTTTTCTGTTTCGAAAATTTCAGACAGAAAAAGTCTCGTGCGACAATCTCGTGCCGCAATTGCCAAATATCTTTGTAGACACAAAAATCAGGATGAAATTACAATAAAATTTTTTTGGAAAGTTATAGAATGTTTCGAGAAAAATGATATTTGAAAACGATACGCTATGCCATCAACTTAAATCGAATTCAATCAAAATTTTTGTATACACCAATAAAGTAATCATTAAAACTAGTTCCAGGCTCTTTTAGATACAAAAAGTCAGAAATCTTGAATAAAATAAAGGAAGCTCAATGTAATATAATTTTTGATTTCAATTTTTTTTCTTCTCCAAAAAAGTTTTGACATGTATGAAAACTGCATCTCATGAGCTATATTTACCTGAAAATTTTAGTACAATCTTTGAAAAATTGTTTTGAAAATTATTTCTCGCAAAAGCAAAAACTAAAAATTTTCTTGGCTAAAAATGAAATATCAGAAAAAACATGTACAATTTTTGCTACCAAAAGTTGTTGCAGCTGCTACATTGTGAGCTGCAGATAGATCCACAATTGTTTCAAAAACCTTTTAGATTAGCCTGAAAAGTTTCTGAAGCTGTAAAAACGTCGGTCAAATGTCTATTTTTTTCGTTTGCTGCTCTGACAGATCCTTTTTTGTACTTTTTTGTGCGTTCAGGTGTCTTCTCCATTAGTTTTGAGTCTGCGTTAAACCGGTTTTTTCTGATTACCGTACGAGCTACGGTTGACCGTGTTGATGATGAAGCTCCTCAAGTTGCACAACCGGGGGGGGGGGGAGTGTTATTGATTGGCACAAAGATACGTCTGTCGGCAGACATTTTTTTTTGAAATTCAGCGATTCCTTCGGTAACGAACGTTCGACAAAATTGATGTGAAAAGCGTCCCTAGTATTCCTGTAGTGCGTCGATTTATGTAGACATGTTTCAATTTTTACCCTAACTCCAATATTCAAGATCTTTCATCTTTAACCGAATGAAGAATAAAAAATTGTAGTAGTTTATCATTAAACAGTGTGAAAGCCAACCTGTTCCAATCTGAGTCAAACGGTTTTCTGGCAAATGCCATGTACAGGTAACTACAAAAAGCACACTTGTATTTGAAAGTTTGACTGAAAAATACGGGAATGTTGACACTATCCCCATAGTACAAAATTAGGCCACTTGTTAGGCTACCAAGAGTTTCCAAAGGTTAATCACCGAAGGATTACCAAAGGTGGTGAGGCTGTCGTAGCCCTGAGGTAGCTAGGGCGTCTTTACGTCCGGTCTTCTCTCATAAATTTCCCGGGCTCGATTGACTTAGGCCCTTTTTTGTAAAATCTTATAACGCATTTCAAGAGATGGAAGTTTTAAACTTCTTAAAAAGCAGGATGAAAAGCCCATTGAAAATGTTTCTTTGCTAAACATTGTCAATTTACCTCTCTTACTCTTATTCTCATACTTTTTTTTTCATGAATCCTAATAATTTAAAAAATGAAAACCTTGTGGGTTCGTTGTGGGAAAGTGTTCGGTTCATACTTGTAGTAATTGGTCTATAGTTGTTCACTCACCTTGGTTGATTATCTAACCCTCTCAACTCTCCAAACCTCAAACTCAATCCTCAAAATTTTTTCATCTTTCATCATTGATCGACATTACTTGATAATCATACAAGAATTAGATAGTTAAGAAGGAAAACATTAGCCTAACCCAGCCCAAGCAAAACAAGAAAGTATACATGGGGCTAAATTTTTGAGATAATAAATTGCCGTTTCCAAAGACCCCGCCGGATATTCGGGCTAAATTGGCTCATCCAATTGAGTGAAAGACTCAAATTGAGTCCAAAAATTTAGACTCAAATGAATTAACACGTGCTGTTATCTTTCCGATTTTAATTAGGACTTTGAAAGATTACATTAATTATGCGCCAAACCGACACAGGTTAAACTGGTATATAGGGCAGAATAGTATAGGGTAGATTTGTATAGAATAGATTGGTGTAGGGTAAATTGGTATGTAGGGTATAATGGCATAGGGTAGAATGGTATAGGGTAGTTTGGAATAGGGTAAATTGTCCTGCCACCCAAGTTTCATCAGTCCCAGGATATCACTAGTCATCAGGTCTTGTGTCATTACATTTTGGGCGTTTCTGTTAACTTACATTTTCACTACACAGTCAAATACGCAGCAGTAACCAACATACAACTTTTTGCGACAGTTGTATGCATTTTTCGACTTTTCGAAAGAAATCATGCGCTATTTGTGTTCGAGAGGGTTTGTTCTCCTGGAAAATTGGGACTGTTAAACTAGCAACTACTAATAGTCTGAAAAGTACTGATACTTTGATCTCAAAATCGAAAAAACTTTTTTAAATTATGCTATTTTTTCATAAAACTATGTAGATTTGAAAACTCTCTTTTTGGTCAATCAGGGATATTTAACGCGCAAAATATTTCGTGTTTTTTAAACGTAAGCGGCCAAGGTAAGTGGCTTCAATTAATTGTTTGAAACCCACTCATACTTTGAATAAGAGACTTTGACATCAATTTTGAACAACTCTGTCAAATTTTTTCATGTCTGGCTGATCTTTCGTTGACATTCGATATGATTGAAAGAACTTTTTGAGGCATTCGAATAAATCCTGACTCGCAGAGATGGGATTCAACTAATTTCATCGATTGCCAAAACTTCCGAAAACATTTATTTCAATGGAAAAATGTGCTAATGAATGTCTATAAGATGACGGAAAATATTTGATTTTTTTTAATGCTGAACACAAGCCATTTTAATTTAAATGGAATTAAATATTCAAAAAATATTTGTAAAAACTTTTTTTGATTTTCTAAATAATAATTTTGTCAAGCATTAAAAAAACTTCGAAAACCAAATTTTCTGGAGTAACATTCAAATGAAACAAAATTGAAATAGCTTCAATACGATTACTATTTGTGGTACTGAATTTGTGTGATGAGCAAAAAAAATAGAAAAAAATGAACAAAAAAAAGAACATTGTTTTGTTAAAGAGAACGTAAAAAATTGATATCTGACTAGCTCTGTTTTAGTAAATAGTTTCCATTTGAATAAATTTCCACAAATATTCCTTAATTGGGAGTGACTAACGGAAAAAAACACAAAGCTATTGCAAAATACTCCGAGATTTTTGTTTGGTGTGATTTTTTTGTATAAAATTGTCGGCGGCTAAATGGAAAATTACGTGCTCACTGAAATCAAGGGCCAAATCAATGCAGATTAAATGGTACCATTTATTAAAGTGGGGGCGTGCAAATATGACGTAGATGATTATAATAAACCCTAAACAACAAATTGTTTACCCTAATCAAAGCTTACCACTGCAAAACTCTCATAAGTATTACCACTGGCAGTGCCAGATTGAATTAGTTTTAAATAGTTTTCGAGCTAGAATATTTGAAAATAATCATGGCTTCAAAACAGCGAAGAATATTGGCTCTTGTTCTAGGCCTCAGTCTTTATGTTACAGCTGGGTTAAATGACAATTTTTGGGCAGCATTCTTCCCGACTGAAATGGCGAAGCGGGGCTTGTCCAAAACGACAATCGGAAGCATCGCTTCTGCATACGACTTAGCAGGAATTGTTTTCTCAGCCTCAATGATGTTCATCCAGGCACCCCGAAAGCAGCTGTTTCTGTACTGTGCCGGATCCGTCATCGTAGGCGTCGGCTGTATGTCTTTCGGCCAACTGATACACGTGCCTCAAGGATACATTTTCATAGCCATGTGTTTCCTCACTCGATGTGTGATGGGTTGTGGCTCCACTTTGCTTTGGTGTTGCGGGGCGCCGATTTTGATCTCACTGTTCCCGAAGCATACAGGTCGAGTATGCAGTCTGTTTGAGGGTGCGACCAGTGCCGGGTCTATATTCGGTGCACCTCTCGGGAGCTTTTTGTTCGCATTGGGGGGTTACACACTACCATTTTGGGTAGTTGGAGTTATTCAAGTCATCCTCCCGTTCTTCTATTACATTGGCCATCCTAAAACTAAACCCTGCTATGATGAAATTAGCACCAGTTCAAAAAACGACATCTCAAAAAGCGGCGTTCTTTCTTATATCTCCCACCCGGGAGTGCTGTGTGTTGCTCTCAGCGCCACGATTACAGTGTCGTCATTCGGCTTTTTCAACGTGGCGTTCGCGCTTCATATTCAACAGCAATTCAACATAGGCAGCAAAAAAGCTGGAATATTCTTTCTGTCTTTCACAGTCGCTAGATTGGCTATTGCGCCTGTCTTTGGATTGTTCATTGACAAGGGCTACGGCGGGTTTATTTTCAGTTTGTTCGGCTGTTTTCTCAGCGCTTTGTGCTTCTTTATTTTGGGAATGACTCCCCGATTATCTTTCTTGAACAACATGATTGCCCTGGAGATTCTCCTGGGTGTTATTGGAATGAGTTCAACAGCTGCGGTTTTGCCCATAATTGTTCTTTTTCAGAAGGTGTACACATCAGGAAAAGATCAAGTCACGCCTGATGGAAGTTTGACCAGCTATTCAGCGATAATGACTAATTTGTGCTTCACTTCGGGGTTTGTTTTGGGACAAAGTGTGCTTGGGGGAATATTGTACGACTACTTTGGGTTTTTTTACAGCTGTTTTGTGGAAGCAGCATTGTGTGGTTTTGTAGCACTGTTATCGGGCGTCTATTTGTCCACAAAAGGATTGATGTGCGAAAAAATAAGACAACTGTGATATGAAACAGAAGCTTCATTCATTGAACTGGTCGTATATAATATGAAAATAGACTTCTTGAGGTTGCGTTGAATTGGATTCAGAAAAAAAATAGTGGCTCATATTACATTTTGCAACTGTTTGGAACTGTTAAAAATTTTGTGAGTGGATATGATCGCATTTAATTTGAGGCCGTACAACAAGAATTGTTTTAGAAAGCTTGAGCTAGAAGTTTAATTTTGCGAAATTCCTTCACATCTGATTGGACTGAAAAAGTCAGATCAGATATTAATTAAACTAAACTTGAAAAAAAATATAATGAAAGAGGCTATTTGAATCAATTTACCGAGTGATAAATAATTTTCAACTATCTTTCATTTATAATTTTTTAAAATTTCCATCTCAATTATAAATTTTCTATCGCACGATTTCCTTTTTAATGGCTGAGCATATTTTTAAAATCCCCATCGATATGAGATTTGGCTCAATCTTTTTTACTTTGTTTTTGATTATCCATGTCTTGAATACAGATAAAAAATCTGGTAGATACTAACTTCATTTCTATTTTTTTGTACGAGCAATTGGCAAAATTTCAGGGCAATTTATCTTTCCATCTACATGAAGATAGCCAGCGATTGAAGTATTCAATTGGAAAAATTTTCTCGCAATGTGATATCTCAAATCCGGGTCGAGGTCCCAGACTCATGTCCAGGCTTTGAAAGCCGTTACAAACACAAAAATCATGTTCGTTTTTGTTATTTTTTTTTCAGATTCCGTGTGATTTAAATATAGCTGACACGAATGCAGAAAAAAAAAACGTTCACGAAAGTTTTATATATTTCGCGTAAGACCAAAATAATTGTCAAATACAATGTTTACCAAAGATTGAAACATCATCGCTAAACGAGATGCAGATTTATTCACTGTTTATAGCTCTTGAGTTTTTTAAAACCCATTTTACGAAGTCTCAAAAATTGCATTTGAATAAACCAGATGTTTCGAAAATTTTTTTGATGCAATTCTATTCGAATCAATTTCAAACAATGCTTTAAAATCTTTTTCAAGTTTGGTTCTCTTTCAATTTTTTTACTTTTCTTAGATTGATATGGAACCTTGCAAACTTTGAAATGCTCTCTTAGACTCGAGATTTTCATTTTCATTTTTCTTCTTTAAAAAACCGATGATCTTAGCAAGAATAAAGTCTCTATCCACAAACCTTGAACAAAACAAGTTTTTGCAGATATCAGAAAATATTCTACAATTCAAAGACTTTTTTCAAAATTCAATTTTTGTTTAGTTTAATTGCATAAAGATGTCGTTTACAGCCGGAAAATAACAGAGATTGGAGCATGCTTTGGGGAAAACATGTGAGATAGGGACCAGTTTTGAGTTTATGTAAGTGCTATCAATTGTTCGAGATAGGAACCAGTTTGAGTTTATGTAAGGGGACCTGCTGTCGTGACCTTGCGATCTCTAATGTCCGATGGGATCTGAAATAAAAGAGTGCAGTAAGATTTCGATTTGATGCCTAACAGTTTGTCTACAATACAACTTATCAACAACCTTTTTGATCTTATACAGTTACGACTTTAACATGGCGCAGCCAGCAGAGAAAAAAGGAGGGGGAAAAATCCACTAAATATAATAGCATTTTGGGATACACGAACACCGGAACCTCCAGTTTACTGGGAGGAGTGGATAATTAAATTTCACTGGGGGATGATAGCAAAATACGACATTGATCCCGATGATTTCTATTTTGCGAGTACTCTAAATGCGGCGGCTATCACAGCGTTGCCTGAGGAGGTCAATGGGAAAAACCGTCTCGATTCGGAAAAGAAGTTAAAGTCTAATCTATATCTTTGTATTGGAGACGAGGCGCAACGGAAATTCAAATCACGAAAACCGGCGGTTAATATTAAAACGGTACGGTACCCACGGGTCCTTGATGAGATGCAAAATGTTTTTCAACGTGAGCGGAATGTAACTCATGAACGGGGACTTTTCTACGGACGAAAACAACGTGAGAATGAAACGTTCGAAAAATTCCACGCGGAAATAAGCGCCCTAGCAGGTAGATGTGATTTTGCAAATGCGGCCGAAAATGTTCGTGATATTTTCATTATGAATATGCGGGAATCGGATTGCCAGCGAGAATTATCACGATCAACAAAGTTACCTGAGGAAGTCTTACGGATCGTCTTATCATATGAACGTGGTGAGCGCGCATACAAATCATATACGGGAAAACCAGCTTCAACAGCTCCGGCGATTTCAATAAAACAGGAACCGGTAAATAACATAAGAAGGGGACAAAGATTTTTCCGAGGTCGAGGACGCGGGGGACGTGAAGGATACACCCAAGGACCAAGTAGTGGGGGAAGCGGCAATAACCGTAGGTGTTATAATTGCGACGCACCAAATTTTACCCTTGACCACATCGCAAGCTGTCCTGCAAAGGGAGCAACATGCAACTCGTGCCAAAAAACTGGGACATTTTGAGAGAACATGTCGAGGAGTTAGGAGGGGTACTAACCAATGGAGAGGACGAGGACGAGTCGGCTTAGTTAGAGATGAAAAAGAGCATCATCAGAGTACGCAGAATGTGAATGACTTGAATGAAGATCCAGTGTCGTGGGTGAATCAGCAGGGAAGCGGGGAAAATGAATCCATGACGTCAGGATCGGACAATTACATGGTAATGTCAATAAAAAGGAAGAAGAATGAGACTGAACTGAAGATCCCTGGGGCCCGAGTCCAGGTTGAGGTGTCAGGAAAAAAGATGTGGTTGTGGATAGATAGTGGATCCCCAGTGACAATTTTCAGCATAACGGACCTAAAAACAGCGTTAGGTAAGGCGAATATTCAACTACAGCCTTCAAAAGATGAATTCTTGGATTAAAATAACAACCTAATAATTATACTGGGAAAGGTAGCAGTGATGATGTCGTTAAACGGTTGGGCAGCACCAGCACAAGTGTCAGTAATATCCGGAAATCATCAGCCAATCCTGGGGCGCGATCTCATGGGCACCCTGGGCCTCGAGTTAGTGCAACGGAAGAAAATAATGGGGATCACAGGGGAAGGGAGCAGTCAACAGGAGGAGGAATATGACGGATTGCAAACATACTTCAGTAAGTTGTACCCTAATTTATTTACTAGAATAGGGAAGATCCGGAACGCGAAAGTAAGAGCTGAATTTTTGGAAAATTTGAGGCCATACAACAAAAAGGGCGCAGGGTGCCTATCAGTCTACAAGACAAGGTGGATAAAGAAATTCATCGGCTGATAAACGAAGGGCATATCGTAAAATATCAAGAGTGCTCAGATAAGTATTTCGTCTCCCCTATCGTGATTACAGTAAAAAAAGACGAAAGTATCAAATTAGCGCTGGAATCAAGAGAATTGAACAAGCAGGTACACAAGAATAAGTACCAAATGCCAAATATTGACGAACTAGTAGACGGAGTAAGTCAGATTATCGCGGAAAGAAAAGCGGGGAATGTATATTTTACAACGTTGGATTTCACATATGCGTACGGACAAGTCGCATTAGAACAAAAAACAAGCGAGCAAGGCAATTTTCCACTAGTCGGCGGGAAATCCACGGGAACCTATTGTTTTAAAACGGATTTTAAGGGCTTACGTCAATGCCGGCGGAATTCCAAAAAGTAATTGATAATTTACTTAAGGAATTCCCTCAAGCTAACGCGTTCATAGATGATGTTTTAGTTGCTTCAAAACGAACTAAGATCAAACACATTGCGTTGGTGGAAAAGATATTGAAAAAGCTGGACGTCTCCAATGTTGCGTTAAAATTACGAAAATGTGAATTTGCAAAAACAGAGTGCGAATGGCTCGGATATCGGATTGGGGAAAATAGCATCACGCCCCTAGTAAGAAAAACACAAGCAATAGAGGACCTGAAATCCCTAAAATATCGAAAACAGCTGAAGTCTTTAATGGGTTCACTGCACAGTTTACACAAATTTTTACCCAAACTCGCGGAAATAAGCGCACCTTTTAGACCATTACTGAGTCAAAATAACGATTTTGTCTGGACGGCCGTTTGCGAAAATGCGTTCCAACAATTAAAATCGCTCGTGGAAAATATTGTCGAATTACGGCATTTCGACATTCACCGTGAAACTAGAATTATTTGTGACGCTAGTCACGATGGCTTAGGGGCCGTGTTAGAACAGTATTGCGCATCCGGTTGGCATCCGATTTCGTTTGCATCCCGTTACCTTAATCCGGCTGAGAAAAAGTACTCTACGAATGAATTAGAGTTACTCGCGGTAGTGTGGGCCACGGAACATTTTCAAAACTATATATATGGCCGGTATTTCACAGTCATAATGGATCATAAAGCGCTACTTACATTGTTGAATTCGTCACCGAAGGGAAATAAAACGTTCTTCAGCCGATTAACTCGATGGTATGATCGACTGGTGCCATATGACTTTAAAGTTGAACATAGACAAGGGTCGAAAATGGGGATGGCAGACTATTTGTCTCGGTTTCCGTCCGCAGAGGCACCCGAGACAAGTCATTATGATGAAAATTTCACAGTAGCGAAGATAAGAATGATAAACGCGGCATTGAAGCCCAAGGATAAAATGAAGCCTAGGGGTCAGAAAGTGAATCAAATTAGGCCAAAACCGACGGTAGGGGGCGAGCAGTCATGTTTCGACACAACGAATTCATTTTCATCCAATGAGAATGAAAGAAAAGATGAATATGCAAATATTCACCGTGAGCACGAACGCTCAATAGAGGGCGTGTTTACATGCAACCGGCGGTTAACCAATCAGCGTCGAGATATTTGCATACCGGCGGAAATACCGAAGAAAGAAATTCAGACGTTGTTCTCATTGCTTAAATTACAGTTGTAAGCCTTCCATCTTAAATAATTACAGTGACACTTCTTTTTTTTTTTAAATTACATTAGCAAGCCCTTAATTCTGAATAATTTGAGTAACTTAAACGATAAAAACATGAGTATTTTGCCTGAAAAAAATGATCCACCAACTTCGGCCATCGTCAACACATCGACTAACTCTGGAAATGTGAACCTCAACGTTGTACTGAACCGGTTAAATCAACCTCCCAGTGTTAGTTCGGATTGAGATATTGAAATGATACCACCCGAGAAACTTGATAAAAAACAGACTAGTTTTAAAAAATTAAACACGATCATCCCTTTTCCACACCAGTTCCCCGGTTTATCCTACCCACTTGTACAGAACGACAAATGGATCTATTCTATAGTGCCATCAGACAGTAAAATAGTGAAAAGATTGAACACCCGGAAGTTCTGAGTTTAAAATTGATAGAAGCAAACATTGAAAAAGATCCATTTATGAAGACCATCAGGGATAACATCAGAGACAAAAACCCACGAGCAAAGGAGATAATTACAAGACTAGGACAATACTACGCTCAACACTACAACTATTTTGCAGTACGTGAGAATTGCCTCTGGATGGACGGCTGGTTAGCAATACCGAAGGATCTGTCATCAGCAATCCTCAATCGTCTACACTATAACCCTCATGGGCGTGACAAAATATTTGCAGCCGCAAAAGACGTGTTGATTCCTCTTATGCATCGGAACATCGCTGCTACAGCAAAATACTGCAAAAGTTGCTTAGAAGCAGGTAAAAACCTTAAACCGGACATTCCAAAAAGTGACATGGGGAAACTTATGTGTCTAAGGAACCGAATGATTTAGTCCAATTAGATTTCTGGGGCCCAGTCAATTACATAAGGGGTCGCAAGAAGTACGTACTTGTAGCAGTAGATACTTTCTCGCATTGGCCGTCGGCGTATGTCTGTTCAAGTAACAAGTCTAAAAATGTATTGAAGTTCCTAAGGAAGTACATAAATACTCATGGACACCCAAGGAAATTGCATATGGATCAGGCTACTGGGTTTTTCTCAAATGAAATTCAAAACTTCAGTAACTACGAAGGTATCGAACTTATTAAATCTCCGGTTAGGCATCATCGCGCGACAGGAATGGTCGAACGAACAACTGGGTCGATAAAAAACTACGTGTTAACTTATCTTCAGGAAGATAAGAACTATAAGTTTGGAGCAATGATATCCCGTGCGCTCAGCGCGTTTCGTTTCGCACCACACTATAAGACTAAATTAACGCCTTTTGAAGCCTATCATGGACGAGAAGCAAATACGGCTCTGCGAAATTTAACGAAAAAACCGTCTTTGAAAAATTTAAATTGGAACAATATTGTTAACCAAAAGTTATCTTGTTTAGATAAGGCGGGAAATCTCCCGGATGTAGAGCTCACCCTAGATTGGGAGAAGAGAAGCAATTTGGTGTACGCTCCACAAAATAGGAAAGCTCCAATCATTTTGGATAACGAGGTGGTAGCGGATCCCAAGGCTCAGGAAGTAGTTGACCCCAAGGAAATAAGATCTGTACCTAAAGCTCCAACATGGCTCAAAAAGCACAAGACCAGCTCAACGACCGTTTACCAAAGGAATGGAAAAACGGATCCAAAGGACCCAAGAAGGTATAAACGTTTGCCATTAAAAATTGAAAAATTGACTAAGCATACGGTGCAGATGGAAAAAGGGTCGTTACTAAGGCGGAGTGGTGTTTCTTTTAGATCGGCGGCCGAAGAAAGCTTAATTGAGAATAGAAGCGATGCGTGCATCCCAGGACCTAGTAAAACAGTACATAGTACCCCGGGCCCAAGTGAACCCACAAAGTGTAAGCGAAGAGCCGAGAAGGATCGGGTCGAGATGGAGAACGCGCGAAGATCGACGAAACAACGTATATTAGAGTACAGTGCGGACGAGAGCGAGGACGACGAAGATAGCGAGTGGGAAATCGAACGAAACGAACCGGTGAAGATTCCGGCGAGCGAAGGAGACGATGTACCGTCAGGAACGGCTAGGGAGATATCACCAAGAACCGTCGGTGGAAAACAAAAAAAAGGCGAGTGCGAGGCAGCGACGAGAAAATCAACACGACAGAGACGCGGAATTGCAAAATGGGGGGGGGAGTTATGATCCACCGAATAGAGCACAAGTGAAGACAACAGAAAAAAAAACCTTAAGAGAGGTTTGGCAGGTGTGCCTGAAAACTCAATGTAAACTAAAACTTAACTAGTAACATGATCCAATAGCAAAAGTAACAGTGAGTTGATAAATTTTATATCTACGCTCTAAAATTTATTTGTGGTTGCCCGAGTGAGATAGGGACCAGTTTTGAGTTTATGTAAGTGCTATCAATTGTTCGAGATAGGAACCAGTTTGAGTTTATGTAAGTGCTATCAACTTGTTCTTTCTGTCTGGGGACCTGCTGTTGTGACCTTGCGATCTCTAATGTCCGATGGGATCTGAAATAAAAGAGTGCAGTAAGATTTCGATTTGATGCCTAACAGTTTGTCTACAATACAACTTATCAACAACCTTTTTGATCTTATACACTTACGACTTTAACACATGCTCCAGTTTATTATTTCTGAATTTTTTTCCTGTTTTTGAACACGATGCTTTCGGTCTTAGATGGGAGAGTTTATGATGCTGCTGAGATGTCTTTTTTACTATTTGAACAGCGTATTCAATATTTACATTTTTCCAAAAAAACGTTCAGTCAATAGCTAAACATGATTCCAATTTTTTGACGAGCCTGGATGTTTTGCTTATATTTTGGGTATCTTTCATTTGATTTCTATGATGCTGCAGGATTTGGCATTTTTTTGTTAGTAACTCAAGTTGCAATGTTTTTCATTTCCATGTGTATAACCGAGTTAAACCGACTGTTACGAAATTTCCATGTGTATAACCGAGTTAAACCGACTGTTACGAACTACCAGAAGCCTGTGCCCTATTGGCGCATGATTTTGACCCGCTGTATCGATTTAGTGATTCTGCTAAGTTTTGCTTCAACGCTAATCAAAACGATAAATAAATAAAGTCGGCAACACCATCCAAATGGGAAATAAGAAAACTGGCAGTGTAGAAATCACAGTACAGATGATAGAGATGATTTAAGCCAAGCATACAAAAATCAGGACCTGTTGGACCCTCGACAAAAAAAACTGTTCCCAGAAGTGCAAATTTCCATGTTTGAGAGCAGTAACTAGCGGTGGAAGTAGGATCAAAAATTGAATACTTTTTAAGCCTCCTAATTGAAAGAGGCTTAAGTTCAGAACTCCTGGATCCCCTGAACACCGATTGTAAGCCGATTATTGTACTAGGATCTATCGGCTTAAAAACACTCAAAAAAATGTTAAGGTAAAATTACCCTAAATGAGTTAAGGTAAAAAAAAATTAAGGTAAAATTTACCCTAACATTACCTTAACTTTACCTTAAAATATTGTTAGGGTAAAATTTACCTTAACTGAATTAAGGTAATTTACCTTAACTTAACCTTAATTTTACTAAAAATATTTAGGAATGCATTTAACTAAACAGGAATAAGGTTATTTGAGATAAACATTGGATCTCGTAGCCCACCTATCAAATTTTCAGTTCAACCATATAAGTGATAAAGATTTTTCTAAGTATATTTGTATGTATGTATTTTTGTATGTATGTTTGTATGTATGTATGTATGTATGTATGTATGTATGTATGTATGTATGTATGTATGTATGTATGTATGTATGTATGTATGTATGTATGTATGTATGTATGTATGTATGTATGTATGTATGTATGTATGTATGTATGTATGTATGTATGTATGTATGTATGTATGTATGTATGTATGTATGTATGTATGTATGTATGTATGTATGTATGTATGTATGTATGTATGTATGTATGTATGTATGTATGTATGTATGTATGTATGTATGTATGTATGTATGTATGTATGTATGTATGTATGTATGTATGTATGTATGTATGTATGTATGTATGTATGTATGTATGTATGTATGTATGTATGTATGTATGTATGTATGTATGTATGTATGTATGTATGTATGTATGTATGTATGTATGTATGTATGTATGTATGTATGTATGTATGTATGTATGCTGTTCGAAATTTGCTCTCGGTTATTTCTTAATTTCAAGCAACTTTGACGTGTGCAAGAAGGTTAAACTTAGGTGCGCACTTTTTGTGTTTGCCTACCCCAACAAAATTGAAATTTTTTTTTTACAAAATTCTTTCAGGGATGAAATTATAAAGAAAAAAAATATCGCCACTGGTTGATACGTATTCAGTACTGTTATAGAAGTGTGTTAACAGCAATATTTCTGGATGAAACAATTCATAAGGTCAATTTGAGGGCCTGATTTAGCATGAAATATTGCTTCAAAAAATGTTCTGCCTTTCATATCAAAAAAACTCAATCGTTGGAACTTCAAATTTTAACCGGATATTTCTTGTTTTCATGCAACCTTGATGTGTGCAAGAAAGTTAAATTTCCTAAACTACTTGACAAACGGCCAAATTTGAAAATTATCAAAATAAAAAAAAATCGAAATTACAGAGCTAGTTTTGCTTTGTTGAGAAACATTTATAGTGCGTTTGTCTGTCGATATAGTTTTCTAGTGAGCAATTTTTTTTTCACGGTCTGGTGCGTTCCAATTAATTTTCGTTTTTTAGCAATTTCCAATTAATGGTTTTTTAAAAGTTTTGAGCTATTGTAGTAATGAATAAAAAAAATAGATCGTTTTTGAACACTCTGTTTGTGATATGTGTATATTAGATAAACAACAATGCGGTTTGAACAGCTGATCGAATTCTGCTCTCAATTATTTCTTGTTTTTATGCAACTTTGATGTGTACAAGAAGGTTAATTTTCCTAAACTAATTAAGAAATGGCCAAATTTGAAAACTATCAAAATAAAAAAATCGAAATTTAAAAAACAAACAGTCAAATTGACATGCCGTTTTAGGTGCGCACTTTTTGCGTTTGTCTACCCCAAAAAAAATTGATTTTTTTTACAAAATTTTTTCAGGGATGAAAATATCTAGAAAAAATATCGCAACTGGTTGATACGTATTCAGTTCTGTTATAGAAGTGTGTTAACAGCAATATTTTTGGATGAAACAATTCATAATGTCAGTTTGAGGGCCTGATTTAGCATGAAATATCGCTTCAAAAAATGTTCTGCCTTTCATATTAAAAAAACTCAATCGTTAGAATTTCAAAAGGGCTACTTTTGATATCTAGTACGTTGCTAATCTCAGCGTGGTTGCGAAGATTTTAATTGAAAAAAAACTGTCGCAGGTTTTGTATCATAGAGTTAAGAAAACAATTTTCAAATTTTTTTTTTGCCATTGACAGAAAATTATTAGAGCTAGATTTGGGTATATAATACACTCCTATTCCGAAGGAAATGTGACGATATGGTTTTTTTAAGTAAAAAATTACTTCTTTTCGGGCTTCCGGCTTGCTCCAAAAATTGGCTTCAATTTTATCATTTTGAAGCTGTTGGCTTCCGAAAATTGGCTTCAATTTTACTCTGATGACTTTTAATGTCTGTTGATAGATGTCGGAGTAGCAGTAGGAGAGCTTAAATTTGATACAAAAAAACGTGTCTAAAATCGAAGTGCTTGGGACGATATACGTTTTTTAAGAAGAAAAAATAATCGGGCTTCCGGCTCGCTCCAAAGATTGGCTTCATCTTTATTTTTACTCTGATGATTTTTGCAATCTGTTGATAGGTATCGGAGTAGCATTAGTAGAGCTTAAGTTTGATATAAAAAACGTTTCTAAATTCGAGGTGCTTGTGACGATAATATTTTTTTTATAAAAAAAAATTCGGGCTTCAGGCTCTCTCCTAAGATTGATTTCAATGTACGTTTTAGGTTAATTTTTTGCTCTTGCCCTGTTATTTGAACGAAACTTGTTTTGCGACTCTCAAGTTGTTGAATTTTTCAGATCTTCAATTGGAGCGATTACAATTCTCAAAACGTCGTGTTAGTTTCGATATAGTTTTCAAGTGTCGATAATTTTCATCGATAAATTCTTCAAATTGTGCCATAATTTTCTTGTTTTTATACAACTCTGGTGCAGTTGAGGCCGTAAGATTTTCTACGCTCTTTGATTGTTAAGAAGGAAGTGATTTAAGTTAAGAATGGTTAGTTGGGCGAGGTATAACCCGATTTTCCAGGTTTCTATGAAGTTCATAGCAAGTGATATCATTTTTTCATAATTTTTCGGTTGAAAGAGTCTATTTCATTGCTAAAATATAGTATCTTACTCGTCATTTCAGTTACAGATTATAGTTCGATGCATGGAAGTTATCGAAAATTGAAAAAAAAATCAAGGTTTTCAAAAAACAGTCAATTCGTGACGCCGCTTTGTGTGTGCACTTTTTGTGTTTGCCTACCCCCAAAAAAATTGAGAGTTTATTACAAAAAATTTTCACTGCTGAAACTATCCAGGACACTGATTTGGCAAGTGATTATTTCAATTTCAGTGCTGTTAGAGAAGTCCGTTAACAGCAATATTTCTGGATGAAAAAATTGAAAAGGTCAGTTTGGGCGGCCTGATCTGGCCTGAAATATTGCTTCAAAAATCTTCTGCCCTATATATGAAAAAGTACTGAGTATTTTCTCTGCTGTGTTTTTTGCAATTGTTAGAAATTTTTCGAAGGCTTAAATTTTTTTGTGTTACATTATTAAACTCAGGGTGGTTGTGAAACTATTAATTTTTTTTAAAAAATCACAATTTTTCAAAATCCTTGCTTAATCCAGGTTTTGTGCCATAGAGTTGTGACAACCTATTGGTTTTCAAATCAGGTTTTGCCATGACAGATGAATGAAAGAGCTTAATGTTGGTATATGAGAGGCTCCTAAAATCGAAGGGAATGTGACGATATGTTTTTTTAATGAAAAATTTTCCTTTTTTCGGGCTTCCGGCTCGCTCCAAAGATTGGCTTCAATTTTAATGTTATATTAGTGATTTTTGTAATAAGTTAAAAGCTATCGGAGATACAATAGTGGAACTTAATTTTGTTATATAAAATGAGTGCAAAATCGAAGTGATTGTGACGATATAAATTATTGAATTTAAAAAAAAAAATTTTTTTCGGGCTTCAGGCTCTCTCCTAAGATTGGCTTCAATTGTTCATCTTAGGTTATTTTTGTGCTCTTGCCCGGTTCTCAATTTCGAAGACACTTTTACTGCTCGTCTCGCGCTGTTAATTTTTATAAACTTCAAATTGAAGAGTTTAAAATCCTCAAAACGGCGTGTTAATTTCGATATTGTTTTCTAGTGTTGATAATTTTCATCGATATTTTCTTTAAATTATGCCATAGTTTTCTTGTTTTTATACAACTCTGATACTATTGGGACAGTAACATTTCCTAAACTCATTGATTGTTAGCAGGGTAATCATTGAAGTTGCAGAATGGTTAGTTGGGCGAGGTACAACCCGATTTTTCAGGTTTTTTTCTAATGTTTATTGCACGATGTATCATTTTTTCAGGATTTTACGGTTGAAATAGTCTATTCTGTCGCTGAACTATAGTATTTCATTCGTAATTCTAGTTAAAGAAGTTAATTCGATGCATGAAAATTACCCAAATTGAAAAAAAAATCAAAGTTTTTAAAAACTGTCATTTCGACTTGCTGCTTTGGGTGTGCACTTTTTATGTTTGCCTACCCTAAAAAAAATTTCACAGTTTTTCTTTCAAAAATGTTTCAGGGATGAGATATCCAGAAAAAAATGTCGCAACTGGTTGATACGCATTCAGTTTTGTTATAGATGTGCGTTAACAGCTATGTTTCTGGATGAAAAAGACCATAAGGTCAGTTTGGGGGACCGTATTTGGCCTCAAATATCGCTTCAAAAAATATTCTGCACATTTTTTGTTATAAAGTATTCAGTATTTTTTCTGCAATTTGTTGCAATCGTTAGAACTGCAACAGGGCTGATTTTTGATGTATAATACGTTTCTAAACTCAGCGTGGTTATGAAGATATTAGTTTTCAAAAAAAAAACCCAATTTTTTCAAAATCCCTGCTTGGCACAGGTTTTGTGTCATAGAAATGTTAAAAATTATTAGTTTTCAAATCTGTTTTTTGCCATCAACAGAGGAATAACAGAGCTTAATTTTGATATAAAATACGCTCCTAAATTCGAAGGGAAGGTAACGATATCATTTTTTAAAGTAAAATGTTACTTTTTTTCGGGCTTCGGGCTCGCTCCAAAGATTGACTTAAATTTTCATTTTTTCTTAATATTTTTCGCAATCTGTTTATAGCCATCACAAGAACAACAACAGAGCCCAATGTTGATTTATAAAATGTTTCTTTCTTCGAAGTGAATGTGACGATATATTTTTTTTAAGTAAAAAAAAACATTTTTTCGGGCTTATGGCTCGCTCCTAAGATTAGCTTAAAATTTTGTTTTATATTATTATTTTTTGCTATCTGTTTATAGCATTCGCAAGACCAATAACAGAGCTGAATTTTGATATATAAAACGTTTCTAAATTCGACGTGAATGTGACGATATATTTTTTTTTAGTAAAAAAAACACCTTTTTTCGGGCTTCTGGCTCGCTCCTAAGATTGGCTAAAATTTTTGTTTTACAATGTTTTTTTTTGATATCTATTTATAGCTTTCGGAAGTACCATAACAGAGCTTCATTTTGATGTATAAAACGTTCCGTAATTCGAAGTGAGTGTGACGATATATTTTTTTTAAGTAAAAAAAACATTTTTTCGGGCTTATGGCTCGCTCCTAAGATTAGCCTAAAATTTTGTTTTATATTATTGTTTTTTGCTATCTGTTTATAGCATTCGCAAGACCAATAACAGAGCTGAATTTTGATATATAAAACGTTTCTAAATTCGACGTGAATATGACGATATATTTTTTTTAAAGTAAAAAAACACCTTTTTTCGGGCTTTTGGCTCGCTCCTAAGATTGGCTAAAATTTTAGTTTTATAATGTTTTTTTTGATATCTATTTATAGCTTTCGGAAGTACCATAACAGAGCTTCATTTTGATGTTGAAAACGTTCCGTAATTCGAAGTGAGTGTGACGATATAATTTTTTTAGTTAAAAAAATACCTTTTTTCGGGCTTCTGGCTCGCTCCTAAGATTGGCTAACATTTTGGTTTTACAATGTTTTTTTTGATATCTATTTATAGCTTTCGGAAGTACCATAACAGAGCTTCATTTTGATGTATAAAACGTTCCGTAATTCGAAGTGAGTGTGACGATATAATTTTTTTTAAGTAAAAAAGCCCTTTTTTTCGGGCTTCAGGCTCGCTCCTAAGAATGGCTTAAATTTTTGATTCAACTTAAATTTCTTTGCAATCTGTTTAAAGCTATGGTCATAACAGTAATAGAGCTTCCTTTTGGTATACGAAACAACCCATATTTCGATGTGGTTGTCGCGATATGTTTTTACAAGTAAAAAAAAAAACATTTTTGGGGCTCCTGGGTCCATCAGCTAGCCTAAAATTTTATAAATCTGTTTTTTTTTGCAACCTGTTTGTTGATATGTCTATACGAATAACATAAACTGATTTGCTACAGTTGGGATGATGTTGTTTGCCTCTTAACTTCAAAAACTTTACATTTTATGTCAATAATATGCCGATGTTTTGGTTTGGGTGTTAAACCTGCTCTTGTTGAAATTGAATATTTTTTGAATATCAATAATGTGGAGACATGTTTACATGAGTTGTTTCAGTGTTTGTGTTGTATTAGCGTCGGCCTAATTTGTTCGTAATTTTCAGATTCAATCGAAATGTAGCACTGCATTATATGCTTAGAATTGGATATGGCTGACCTCTATCCATGCAATTATGTCGAGCTTATTTTACAATTACTTAAGTCATTACAACGCATCAAGAAGAATATCGAAAAACAACGTTAGAAGAGCCTACTTCGGAGGAACTGTACTATGAAGAATGTTTTTTTATTTAATCATTTTTGATGAATCTATTCAGTTGCTGAGCAGTAACCTTCAAGATGATTCGTATCTGTCTATCCGAGTTGTACGATCAGTATTGTTTTCGCGGATCATTCGGCATATATCTCAATTGATAAAAAAGAATGAAGTTGCAAACTCTCAAGAATGAATGTCTGCTAACACGTACTGGATTCTTTATATTGTTTAAATTTAATGAATACATAAGTATAATGAGTTTCGATCACACCTTGTTTTAATAGGCCTTCTCGTTTCTGATTTTTCCCCCGTGACAGTACTCCTATGAGCACATTTTAATGCTATCATTCTCATATTTGATATGTTCTGCTTAAGTCTTGAGAAGGAGGAAGCAACTTATGGTTTGATTTGCTTTTTTTATCACTATCAGACTGAAATATCGCGCCTGATTTGTGTACCATTTTAACAAGTGTCTATAAGGCATCCTAGGTAATATAAAACTGAAAATGCAATCCTTTAAACCATAATAATGATCGGTTAGATATCGTTTTCCCATAACCTATTGTACAACCTAACTAAATTGTCATGTCAACTCTGGTATATTTGATGATTTTCCCCCCTTGTTTTTCGAACTTATCTTGGTGTTTCTGTAAGTTGGAACAAAGACACATTCCTGAAACCCCTAAAATCATGTTCACGATAGTTTGTAGTATGCTAGAAAGCGTTTCGACTAATATTGGGCTTCTCTTCAAAAAAATTGAGTTTTTCTGTCGCTCTCTGTTACAAATTTCTTGCGCAGTTTTTTTTTCCATTTTCACGGATACTTGTAGGCTACCCTAGATAGCTCGATGAGCCTAAAGTTCAGTCATGGATCAATCCAGTCCTGTTGACGACCGATGTGGCATCAGTTTTCAGAAAAGGCTATTTATCTTAGCTGACTTGTCATCTCAACTCTGGTACTTCTGATGATTTTCCCCCCTTGTTTTTCGATTATTTTTCGGTTTTTCTGTAGTTGGAACAAAGACATATGCCTGAAAATCCTTTTGACGAAAATTTGCAGTTTGCTTAAAGGCGTTTGTGCTCAAAGTAGGGCCTCTTTTTTAAATTATTTAGCTATTTTGTGTCGCTCTCTGTAAAAAAAATTTTGCGCATGAATTTTTTTCATTTTCACGGATACTTGTAGGCTACCCTAGATAGCTCAATGAGCTTAAAGTTCATTCATGAGTCAATCCTTTCATGTTGACGACCAAAATGTTCCATCAGTTTTTAGAAAAAGGCTGTTTATCTTAGCTGACTTGTCATGTCTACTCTGGTTGTTTTAGATAATTTTTCCCCTTGTTTTTCGAACGTAGTTTTTTTTTCTATAAATTGGAACAATGGCACATGCCTGAAACCCCTAAAAATCATATTCACGATAGTTTGCAGTATGCTAGAATGCGTTTCGGCTCAATATACTGCTTCTCTTCAAAAAATGTGGGTTTTTTCTATCGCTCTCTATAACAATTGACCCAACCTAACATGTGATGTCAACTCTGATACTTCTGATGATTTTTCCCCTTGTTCTTCGAACCTGAGTTGACATGACAATTTAGGTAGGGTAAATAGCTTTTTTCCTAAATTTGATGTCAAATTGGTCCTCATTAATGCTGGATTGATACATGAATGAACTTAGAGCTCATCAAGTTATTTAGCGTAGCCCACAGGTATCCGTGAAAATGGAAAAATCGTGCCCAAAAATTTTGTTACAGAGCGGCACAGAAAAAATCTAACTATTTCCTATAGAGAAGTCCTATATTGAGCCAAAATGCTTCGTAGCATAACGCTGACTAATGTGAGTATGACTTCTTGGGGTTCAGTCGTTTTTCTATTTCCAGCTTATGAGAAACAAGTTAGGTTCGAAAAACAATGAGAAAGAATCATCAAGAGTACCAGAGTTGACATGACATGCTAGCTAGGGTAAATACCCTCTTTCTAGGATTTGGTTCCGATTCCGTCGTGAGCGTAGCCAGAAAATATCTTGGCTGAATTTTCAGCTCATCAAATTATCTAGGGTAGCCTACATGTATCCGTGAAACTGAAAAAAAAATCATGCGCAATAATTTTGTCATAGGTTACGACAGAAAAACAATTGGTTTTAAACAAAAGCACAATATCGAGCCCAAATGCTTTTTCGCGTATCCCAGACTAGCGTGAATATCTTTTCGAGTGATTTGAATTTTGTGTCTTTGTGCCGGCCGACCGAAAAAAAACAAGATATGTTCGAAAAACAAGGGGGAAAATCATCAACAGTACCAGAATTCACATGACTTTTTAGGTCGGGCTAAAATCGGGTTTTGATGAAAATTCAGTCGTTAGCATGGTCAGGTTGATTCATGGATGATTTTTCAGCTCATCAGATTATCTAGGATAGCCTAGAGTTATCCGTGAAAATAAAAAGTCATCCACAAAAACTTCCATACAGCGCTATAGAAAGTTCGTTTTTATAGCATTGTTTTTTCGAAGCTCAGCTGACACGACCATTTAGGTAGGGTGAATAGCCTTCTTCTGAAAATTGATGCAATTTCGGTTGTTAATCTGAATGGATTGATTCATGAATGAACTTTCAGGTCATCAAGTTATCTATAGTAGTACACAGGTATCCGTGAAAATGAAAAAAGTTATGCGCTAAAAATTTGTTACAGCTCTATAGAAAAAAAACCTAAAAACTTAATAATAGAGAAGCGCTGTATTGAGACGAATTGTTTTATAGTTTAATGCAGACTAGCACGAGTATTATTCCTGGGGGTTTCAGGCTTGATTCTAGTTTCCAACTTAAAGAAAAAACAAGATAGGTTCGAAAAACAACAGGGAAGAATCTTAAAAGTACCAGAATTCACCTGACTTGTTAGGTCGGGTTAAAATCCTCTTTCTGAGAGTTGATGACAATTCAGTCTATAGTATGATTAGGTTGATTCATGGATGAACTTTCAGCTCATCAGATTATCTAGGATAGCCTAGAGTTATCCGTGAAAATGAAAAAAGTCATGCGCAACAAATTTAATACAGCGCTATAGAAAAAACCTTTTTTTTTCATAGAGAAGCGCTATGATGAGATGAAATGCTTTCTAGCATACTGAAGACTAGCGCGAGTATGACTTCCAGTTTTTTTGGCTTGTTTTTAGGTTCCAACTTTCAGAAAAAACGTAGGTTCGAAAAACAATGGGAAAAAATTTACAAAAGTACCAGAGTTGACATGACATGTTAGGTATGGTTTATATCATTTTTCTGAGAGTTGATGACAAATCGGTCGTTAGCATGGTCGGGTTGTTTCTTGGATGAACTTTCAGCTCATCAGGTTATCTAGTAAAATGAAAAATGTCATAAGCAAAAAAAAATTGTTAGAGCGACAGAAAAACAAGTCGATTTATAGAGAGGCACTATATGGAGACCAATTTTGTTCTGGCGTACCGCAGATTAGCGTGAGTTTGATTTCTAAAGGTTTATTTTACTTCTATTTGTCTCATTCAATAGAAAAAACAAGATAGTTTCAAAAAATGGAAAAATCATCAAAAGTATCTATCCTTATTTGTCTATTAGTTGGAGCAAAGACATTATTTAAACTTTTAGAAATTGTTCTCACGCTATTCTGCGGTAGGCCAAAAGACATTTAAGTTCGGTTTAGGGTCTCTCTGTGAAACAAGTTATGTTTTTCTGTCGCTCGCGGTAACAATTTTCTTGTGCATGATTTTTTTTTCATTTTCAAGGATACCGGTTGGCTACCCTAGATAACTTGATGAGCTGGAAATTCATACATGAATGAATCTGGCCATTTAAGCGTCCGATTTGGTATCAGTATTCAAAAAACGCCTTTTCACCCCACCTAACATGTCATTTCAAAGCGTTTTTGCTCAAAGTGGGGCCTCCCCTAAAATATTTACTTATTTTGTCGGGACTTTTTGTTGGAACTTTATGGCTGACCGGTCCTCAGTTCTGCTTCTATACCCTGTGGGATTTGCAATTGCGCTTGTTCACTTCATCAAACTGTGAAGTCTTTTCGGACTTCAGTTTGCTTGTTAGAACTGTGCGGTTACCTTCTTTTCTTGTCTGTTTTTTGAGTTGTGTTGGAATGAAGCATTGCGGCTTCGTTCTCTTAAGCAAGTTGTGAAGTCTTGTCGGGATTCAGTTTGCAAGTTGGAACTTTGGCTGTCCGGTCCTCAGTTCTGCTTCTATACCCTGTGGGATTTTCATTTGCGCTTGTTCACTTCAGCAAACTGTGAAGTCTTTTCGGACTTCAGTTTGCTTGTTAGAACTGTGCGGTTACTTTCTTTTCTTTTCTGTTTTTTTTTTGGATTATGTTGGAATGAAGCATTGCGGCTTCGTTTTTTTAAGCAAATTGTGAAGTCTTGTCGGGCTTCAGTTTGCAGGTTGGAGTTTTTTGGCTGTCCGGTCTTCAGTTCTGCTTCTGTACCCTGTGGGATTTGCAATTGCGCTTGTTCACTTCAGCAAACTGTGAAGTCTTTTCGGACTTCAGTTTGCTCGTTAGAACTGTGCGGTTACCTACTTTTCTTTTCTGTTTTTTGAATTGTTGGAATGAAGCATTGCGGCTTCGTTCTTTTAAGCAAGTTGTGAAGTCTTGTCGGGATTCAGTTTGCAAGTTGGAATTTTTTGGCTGTCTGGTCTTCAGTTCTGCTTCTGTACCCTGTGGGATTTGCAATTGCGCATGTTCACTTCGGCAAACTGAAGTCTTTTCGGACTTCAGTTTGCTCGTTAGAACTGTTCGGTTGCCTACTTTTCTTTTGTTTTTTGGATTATGTCGGACTGAAGCATTGCGGCTTCGTTCTCTTAAGCAAATTGTGAAGTTTTGTCGGGCTTCAGTTTGCAAGTTGGAACTTTGGCTGTCCGGTCCTCAGTTCTGCTTCTATACCCTGTGGGATTTGCAATTGCGCTTGTTCACTTCAGCAAACTGTGAAGTCTTTTCGGACTTCAGTTTGCTTGTTAGAACTGTGCGGTTACTTTCTTTTCTGTTTTTTGGATTATGTTGGAATGAAGCATTGCGGCTTCGTTCTCTTAAGCAAGTTGTGAAGTCTTGTCGGGATTCAGTTTGCAAGTTGGAATTTTTTGGCTGTCCGGTCTTCAGTTCTGCTTCTGTACCCTGTGGGATTTGCAATTGCGCATGTTCACTTCGGCGAACTGAAGTCTTTTCGGACTTCAGTTTGCTCGTTAGAACTGTGCGGTTACCTACTTTTCTTTTCTGTTTTTTGAATTGTTGGAATGAAGCATTGCGGCTTCGTTCTCTTAAGCAAGTTGTGAAGTCTTGTCGGGATTCAGTTTGCAAGTTGGAATTTTTTGACTGTCCGGTCTTCAATTCTGCTTCTGTACCCTGTGGGATTTGCAATTGCGCATGTTCACTTCGGCAAACTGAAGTCTTTTCGGACTTCAGTTTGCTCGTTAGAACTGTGCGGTTGCCTACTATTCTTTTGTTTTTTGGATTATGTCGGAATGAAGCATTGCGGCTTCGTTCTCTTAAGCAAATTGTGAAGTTTTGTCGGGCTTCAGTTTGCAAGTTGGAACTTTGGCTGTCCGGTCCTCAGTTCTGCTTCTATACCCTGTGGGACTTGCAATTGCGCTTGTTCACTTCAGCTAACTGTGAAGTCTTTTCGGACTTCAGCTTGCTTGTTAAAACTGTGCGGTTACTTTGTTTTTTGGATTATGTTGGGATGAAGCATTGCGGCTTCGTTCTCTTAAGCAAGTTGTGAAGTCTTGTCGGGATTCAGTGTGCAAGTTGGAATTTTTTGGCTGTCCGGTCTTCAGTTCTGCTTCTGTACCCTGTGGGATTTGCAATTGGGCATGTTCACTTCGGCAAACTGAAGTCTTTTCGGACTTCAGTTTGCTCGTTAGAACTGTGCGGTTGCCTACTTTTCTTTTGTTTTTTGGATTATGTCGGAATGAAGCATTGCGGCTTCGTTCTCTTAAGCAAATTGTGAAGTTTTGTCGGGCTTCAGTTTGCAAGTTGGAACTTTGGCTGTCCGGTCCTCAGTTCTGCTTCTATACCCTGTGGGATTTGCAATTGCGCTTGTTCACTTCAGCAAACTGTGAAGTCTTTTCGGACTTCAGTTTGCTTGTTAAAACTGTGCGGTTACTTTCTTTTCTGTTTTTTGGATTATGTTGGAATGAAGCATTGCGGCTTCGTTCTCTTAAGCAAGTTGTGAAGTCTTGTCGGGATTCAGTTTGCAAGTTGGAATTTTTTGGCTGTCCGGTCTTCAGTTCTGCTTCTGTACCCTGTGGGATTTGCAATTGCGCATGTTCACTTCGGCGAACTGAAGTCTTTTCGGACTTCAGTTTGCTCGTTAGAACTGTGCGGTTACCTACTTTTCTTTTCTGTTTTTTGAATTGTTGGAATGAAGCATTGCGGCTTCGTTCTCTTAAGCAAGTTGTGAAGTCTTGTCGGGATTCAGTTTGCAAGTTGGAATTTTTTGGCTGCCCGGTCTTCAGTTCTGCTTCTGTACCCTGTGGGATTTGCAATTGCGCATGTTCACTTAAGCATTGAAAATAACCATGCACATGAGGTAACAGAAAAGACTGAAATAACAGAAAATGCAGGTGATCAATTAACCTGTATTAGCAAAATATCAACTTGTTTTTTGGACAATGATAAAATTTACAATGTGTCCCAGCAAACTAACTCTGCTCTCAATTTAGATTCAAACATTGCATCTGGATCGCGTAAGTCTTCCAGAAACAGGTTTGCCGCAGTAAAAAGTTTATACAACGATGACTTGTTTACCCTTGATTGTAACATATGCCCTGTACCAGTTAGACTCAGTAATGTAAACTTGATGCAGCATTTCAGTTTGTTGCACAAAAAAGAAGTTACTTTTGACTGTCCTTTGGAGGGATGTGGGAGAAGTTATACGGGTTTTTTTACATTCAATAGACATATTTTGCAGCATGAAACAGAATTGGCTCTTAACCGATGTAAACTAGCCGATGAAGTTTTGATGAATGATAATTTAAATGTTATATGCAATAACGCGCCAATTTTTCAACTTGAAAACAGTGCTGGTTCGAATGGAAGTGAAATCAGTATCATCAAAACCAATGAAATTGTTGAATCAATAGAAACAAATAATTTTCAACTAGTTTCAGAAACATCCTCAGGAACTACGGATTGCTTCAGAACAGGTATGATAACTCAAAGTAGTTCGGCTGTGCAGCGAAAGAGTTATATTTGGACAAGAGCTAAGTTTTCAACTCAAAAAAGGGAAAATCATTCTTGTAAGTTTGAAGGTTGTAGTAGCCGTGCTGTAAGTGTTGCAAATTTTGATCATCATGTTGGCAAATATCATGGAAATGCAAAAAACTGGCCTTGTGCTTTCTGTTATCGAGTGTTTGGTTCTCGTAGTGTTTTGAGAAAACATGTAAGAATACATCGTTCTGAAACTGAAAATGAACCACCTGCATGCGATTTTTCAAGCAAGGATCTATCTTTTGATAAAAGTACACCCAATCCTATTCTAACTGATGAAATGAATATTGATGTATCACAAAATTTTAGTCGTTTCTGTGATGGTTCTTTTGGTCGTGAGCTGCTTTTCAAGTCTTTGCACTGCTCTTCAAATAATTGGAAGCAAAGTTTCGATTTTATGGAAAATGCTCATAATGTAGCTAGTGACATGATTGATAACTTTTTAAGAGCACTGATAGAGATTGGTTCAATGGTACCGAACGTAAATGATTGTGCAATATACACCAATTTGAAAAGTTCTTGTGAAAATTTTTGTTTTTCGTCTGAGAGTAACCAATATCAACTTCTAAAGTTTTTGAAAGATCAAAAATCCTTTGTCATGTCAACCGATTTAAAGTTTGGCAATACATGTGAGTCGAGAAACATAGGAGGTATGACGGTATATCGTGAAGTTCAAAAAATGGTCAGTTCATCTCTATTTCTCAAGTGTTGAAAAATGTCATATTCGAACATGATGAAATTCTTGATGTATGCATTTTGTATAGTAAGTTTTTAGATAAACTAAGTAACGACGGAATTCTTTTAGATTGTATGCAAACGGAAGGACGTTTTAAAGTCAATTCTAATGTGGACGTACTATATTTACCTAATATTGAAGCTTCTGTTTTTGATTCCAATTCTGATAAGATTTTTGACGTGTACCTGCAACTTTATTTTGATGAAGTTGAGCCGGTTAATCCCATTGGCACAAGAACAACCATTCATAAATTAGGCTGTTTTTATTGGACATTAAGCAATCTCCCCCCATGGATTTCATCTGACATGCGCATGATGCATGTTGTTGCGTTTGTTGCCTACCTTGATATTGTAGAATTTGGTTTTAGCGAAGTTTTAAATACAATAAGTGAAGATCTCAAACAACTTGAAAAAGGAATGAAAATTTTAACCAGAAGTGGAAAGGAATTTATTTTGTTTGGCAAAGGCATGACTTTTGTGGCTGACAATTTAGCGTATAATGCAGTTATGGGTTTTAACGAAAGTTTTTCTGCGGGTAGTTGTTGCTCTAAGTGTGTAATTCCTCAATCCATGTTTAAAGATAGACACGAAGAATGTTTTGACGAGTTGAGAACCCCATCCAGATGTATTGAAAATTTCGAGCAGAAGTGTAACGGTGTCAAGCGTGTTTGTGAATTAAAAACAAATTTTTTCAACCCCTACGAAAATTTCACAGGTGATTTACATCATGACATTTTCCAAGGCGGTCTTATGCACACTTTAAGAGTTGTCTTGAATGATTTAATTCCTGATTACCTGACAATTAATGATTTAAATTATAGGATTAATCATTTTGGTTATGGTCGTGATATTGACGGAAAGCCTTCAGAAATAAGTTATGATCGGGTTAAGGATAAAAGTGCCGGGCATTTCAAGCAGAAGTATGACCAAATGTTTACTCTGTTCCGTTTTCTGCCTCTGATAATTGGCGATTTTATCCCGGTTATGGATGATACATGGTTGTTTTTGTTGGACTATTTGTATCTTATTTCTTATCTAATGAGTCCTGCCTTTTTAGAAGCCGACTATCAAGTTCTTGGCGTTTTAATTCGTAAGTTTTGTCTGAATAATTTCTTTTCAGCTAAGAAACTTAAAGAAAAGAAACTGAAGTTATTGTTTAGAGCAACATTTGGCTGCCTTCAGGGAGATGTATCCAGCAGAGTCCATAATTTTCAAGCAGCACAAATTGATCCATTATCCTCGCATTCTCAAATCATCAGGACCCTTTTTGTATCAAAGTGTTCTGAAATACGAAAGAAAGCATATTTTTGTAAAACATATAGCCGATAACACCAAAAATTTTAAAAATATATGTAAGACTATAGCTGTTAGACATCAGTTGAATCAATTTCTTGATTGGCGCGACTCTGTTCCCAGAAAAAGCGAACGTTTCCCGAATGGGAAAGTGGTTAGCGTGTCTGATGAGCTAGCCCATTGTTTTTACCCTGAAGTTTTCCCAAACAATGAGGTCTTTGAATCTCGAAGTGTTTTTATTCAAGGTACCCGATACTCAGTTGACGATGTGCTAATTTTATCCTTAGAAAATGCTGATCCTTTGACTCCAAATTTTTGTCAAATTAAACGTATTTTAAGCTCCAATGATTCAATTTTTTTTGTTTCGTCCAAACTCAAATTAGAACATTATGAGCACCATTCAAGATCGTTTTTAGTAACTCAGTCCCAAAAAGATAACACTCAAGTTGTACGCCATAAAGAATTATTCGATTTTCATCCGCTATCGCTGCATCATTGCTTCCTTGCGTCTTGCTCGTTTTTTCGCGTTGTCCTACGCAATCGTCTTGTTTTTAATAATTACGCATCTTACTTTGAATCCTTCAGTTGTAGCTCTGATTAGCTCGTCTTGTGTTATAAACTTCACCTATTGAATTGTTAATTGACTTTTAGAGTGAAATTATGAGTGTCAGAAAACTTAACTTCCCACCTAAACTACTATCCCCAAAAGAACAGGAAGAGAATGAAATTTTTAGCATGCTGCACTACATGTTTTATATTATAACTGTGAATTATAGTGATTTTTTGGATGACAAAATTCTGTTTGTTGGTGATTCTAATATGAAATACGCATATAATGCTACGAAAGACTTCGATCTCTTTAATAAATATAATATAGCTGTAAACAGTAGATCAGGACGATGCGCTCGACACCTTCAATCTATCTATCCAGAAATCGTTTGGTTTAAATATATTGTAATAATAGTTGGTAATAATGATTTTAATAATACGGACAATGCACAACTAATTAAATATTATAAAGATTTGCGTGACCATATACCCGAGTTAAACATAAAGCAGTATGTCAAATTTGTTGAACTACTTCCGAGGAAAGACCATAATGCGGAAGCTGTGAAGGCATTCAACAGAAAACTGAAGGAGTCTTTAGCCTCTGATATTATTCCAAACAACTCTATTTCTCCTTGTCATTTCAGAGACGACGAACATTACCATCTGAAACCGGAATTTTTTGGCAAATTTGCAAAGTTAATGGCCAACTGTTGTAGAATTATGATGGAAAAAGTTGTTACGAAGGAAATCTAAATATCGCAAGAACAGTCCTCCCTTTAAGAAAAAACAAAAAAGGTAGCCCAAAACGAATCAAAATCTATTTTTCATGTCCATGATTCCAAAACTGCAAAGACTTTATAGGTAAAAAAATCAAAATATTCGTATAGCTGCTTGTTTTCATTCATTCAAAAAAAATCATAAAAAACAATAAATTTGCAAAACTTAAAAAGGCTACTTTTGGCGTTATTTAATTGTTTGTTGTCTCTGCTTTTTTAATCAAGAAAAGTACTTTTAAAATTCTTCAAAAAAATTAGAAAATCAAAAAATTTGTCGGTTTTTCTTCAATTCAAAAGCTACTTCGAAAAAAATTTAAAAAACGTCTAAAAATGAAAAAAAAAATGAAAGTTTTTATGCTTAATCGGATCTTTGTCATAATTTTTGTATTTGGAATATTTTAAATGCTTCTCTCTTTTCTTTTATGTTTTGTACTTTGTGTTATTTGTTGTCTAGTGATTAACTTCAAAGCCTGATTTGTACCTTTTTGATATTGTATCTTCCAGATAGAACAAAAAACTTCGCAAAAAAGTCCAAAAGTTTGCAAAACCTAGAAAAAGCTTACTTTTGGCGTTACTTAATCGACTGTTGTCTCTCTATACTTATTTAATTTGCATGCTTAATCAAGAAAAGTACATAAAAAAAAATTGTCCATTGTTCTTCTTCCATTCAAAAGCTCGTTCAAAAAAAATAAAAAAAAGTCTTTAAAGAAAAAAATTCTAGGCCTAATTCGATCTTTGTCATAATTTTTGTAACCGGAATTTTATAAATGCTTCTCTCTCTTTGGTTTCATGTATTTGTACTTCAATTTAAAGCCTGATATGTATTTTTCTGATATTGCATCTTTTTGATAGAACATCTTTTTTGGGCTTTACGGTCTTACTCTTAATTTGCATCAGTTATAAATTTTAGTTAGATTCTTGTTTGAGGTCGAATCTTTATCGGGTTATCTTGAAATCAGGGTCATTATTTTTTTTTTTTTTCATATTTTGAACCAGATCTTTTGCGATCGTAACTTAAGGGGAATCATGCACATGTTGTTCAGGCTAACCCATATATAATAATTAATAGCTTTGAAATTGGAGTGAATCTTAAAGCCTTTAAATAGCCAAGGTGACTTACTTCAAAGTCTGTCCGAAGTCAGTAGCTTTGAAATTGACTCTGATTTGCTGTTGAAACCTTTTCGGGTTTAATTTCATTCATTGTCAATGCATAACTACAATTTCAATAGCTACTAACTTTGTTGATCTAAATAAACAGTTGAGGTTGAAAATCTTTTCAGTTTAATCATCTTCTGTGTATAATTTTCGTGCTTGTGTTGTGTAGTTCGAATCAGATCCCTTCCCTCTTACTTTAACCGGAATCTTTCTCTTGTTGTTCATTCTATTTCATATTTAATACTTAACCATTTGATGAATAAAGTTGTCTTAAAGCCCTAAAAATCACCAAGCTTGCTAATTTCAAAAGGAAATTTTGTTCTGATCTTTCGGTTTTCCCAAATGTGTCAGAAGTTAGTAGCTTTAGAGTTGACTCTGATTTGGAGTTGAAACCTTTTCGGGTTTACTTGCAATCAGGGTCAATGCATAACCATGATTTGAATAGCTACTAACTTTGTTATTCTGAATAAATAGTTGAGGTTCGAAACCTTTTCGGGTTGATCATCTTCTGTTTATAATTTTTCATGTTCGTGTTGTGTAGTTTAAACCAGATCTCTTCCCTCTTACATTAACCGGAATCTTTTTCTTGTTGTTTATTCTCTTTCATATTTAATACTTAAACATTTGATGAATAAATTTGTCGTAAAGCCCTAATATTCACCAAGCTTGCTTATTTGAAAGTAAAGTTTTGTTCTGGCCTTTCAGTTTTTTCAAATGTGTCAGAAGTTAGTAGCTTTAAAGTTGACTCTGATTTGGAGTTGAAACTTTTTCGGGTTTACTTGCAATCAGGGGCAATGCTTAACCAAGATTTGAATAGCTACTTACTTTGTTAATCAAATAAACAGTTGAGGTTCGAAATCTTTTCGGGTTGATCATCTTCTGTTTGTCATTTTGCATGTTCGTGTTGTGTAGTTTGAGCCAGATCTTTTCACTCTTACTTTAACCGGAATCTTTCTCTTGCTGTTCATTCTAATTCTTATTTTATACTTAACTATTTAATGAATAAACTTAGTCATGAAGCCTTAAATTTAACCAAGCTTGCTTATTTGAAATTGAAATTTTTTCTGGCCTCTCGGTTCTCTCAAATGTGCCAGAAGTTAGTAGCTTTAAACTGACTCTGATTTGGAGTTGAAACTTTTTCGGGTTTACTTGCAATCAGGGGCAATGCTTAACCATGATTTGAATAGCTACTTACTTTGTTAATTAAATAAACAGATGAGGCTCGAAACCTTTTCGGGTTGAGTATCTTCCGATTATATCTTTCAATTTTGTGATGTGAAAATTTAATCAGATCTCTGCCCTCCTATTTAACCGGAATCTTTCACTTGTTTTTCGTTCTAATTCAAGTTTCATAATTAGCTATTCTTTTGAATGTTGTATAAATGTTTTGTGTTTGCTTAAATAATTGCGAATAGGAATTGGGAAAGGAACGTTCTTTTGCTGTTCAAATTAGCAAGTTGGTGATATCATTTGAATGAATAATTTAATTTTGGTGCTTGACTGGAAAGAAGCGTTACTGGAAATTTACCTGGTTAAACTTTTGGATGTCTCATTTTGAGGTAAATAAGCGAACACATTTGTTTCCAGTAGCCTTAATTGTTATGTGCATTTGTTACCTTTAGCGAGCCTTTCCTTGTTCCATACGTGGGACCAACTGTAGAGGCCTTCACGTGGCGGTCCTGTTGAAGTGTCTTACTTCTGTAAGACATGAGCTGACATCTACTTAATAAGTTTTTTTCATAGGTTTCTAATTTCCATCTGTCTTCATATTTTGCCTCAAAATATCCTCGGGGAGTTTGATTGGTTGTGGCTTTTGCAATCAACCGCAAATTTGAGCCCCAATAGAATTTAAATGGATTAAAAGTTGTTTGTTTCATTTATGCGCTCAAAAACAGGTCAAGAATTTTTACCTTAACGTACCTTAAAACACCTTAAAAAGTTAAGGTAAGTTTGCACTACCTTAAGTACACCTTAACTTACCTTAAAACACCTTAAAAATTTACCTTAAATCACCTTAAAAGTTAAGGTGTATCAACCTTAAAAAACACCTTAAAAAAGTTTTTTATAGGTAAATTTACCTTAAAAGTTTACCTTAAAAAAGTAGGTAATTTAACTACATTTACCTTAACATTAAGGTGTTTTTACCTTAAATTTTTACCTTAAAAACACAAAAGTTAAGGTAAAATAACCTCAAATGTTAAGGTAAAAAAACCTTAAAAGTGAAGAGAATTAAGGTTTTTTACCTTAACATTTAAGGTTATTTTACCTTAACTTTTGTGTTTTTAAGGTAAAAATTTAAGGTAAAAACACCTTAATGTTAAGGTAAATGTAGTTAAATTACCTACTTTTTTAAGGTACATTTTTAAGGTAAATTTACCTATAAAAAAAATTTTTAAGGTGTTTTTTAAGGTTGATACACCTTAACTTTTAAGGTGATTTAAGGTAAATTTTTAAGGTGTTTTAAGGTAAGTTAAGGTGTACTTAAGGTAGTGCAAATTTACCTTAATTGTTAAGGTGTTTTAAGGTATTTTTTAAGGTAAATTTACCTTAACTTTTTTTTGAGTGAACTGCAAAAGATAGTAGACACCACCCAGCAAAAACTACTGTTAAATAAGATTTTTCCGATTAACCTTCCAGTTTTGAAAGCCCTCTCCCAAAAAAAGTAACGATTGACTTAAAAATCTACTCACACAAGTCGAGAGGTATTGTCGCATTGACGAAAGTTTGTAGATGTAGGAAACTTTTGAGACTCTCACGTGGATTCTAGAAATTGTTTACTAAAAGTGCGCAAAAAAGCATCAATTTAGAATTGGAAATTGTTCCGTTTACTACTGGGCTTATAGGAACTGTCTAATTTATTGACACAAAGAGAATTATAAAAGAATAAAATAAAGGTTGATTAGTATCAGGAATCTTCACAAAATTTTGCCTTTGAATATAGCATCATTGAAGTAGTGGATTTTAAAAGAGCAAACTGGACAAACAATTTTTTGGTGTTGGTTTATTATCATTGCTGAACACCTGAAATTTGAGGTACTGTCTTTGGTAAGCAGAAGGTTGGGATTAAAAAAAAACCAATTTTTATTGCTATGAGGTGGCGATGTTTGTTTAAACAACGCAGCGAGCCCAAAAATTGTTGTTTTTATTGGCAAAAAAAACTTAATAATCGAGGTATTGTTCGAAGTTACTCTGGGTAGCCACTGCGAAATTTCCAACAGTAAATGTTGCACTAAAAACAAAATACATCAAAGTTAGATACATTTGAGCTTTTCAACAAAAATTGACGGAAGAAAGTTTATATATCTCGTATAGCGCTTGAAAATAACGGTAGTATTACTATATCAATTCGGAAATATAAACGGGTCTAGGACAACATGCCGACAGGACTTCAAGCCGAGAAGACTTCAGCGGAAATTTCAACTTTACAAGCACCTCAAAATGCTATCTGTGAAACTTTGTTTTTCAAAAATTTAGGCAAGTTTAGTCCATAAAAACCCGGGTGGACCTCCATAGACCAAAAAAAGCTAGTCATAAAATTCCAAAAACCAAGTCTATGAAAAAATGCTAGTCATACAAATTTCAGACATTTTGCTAAAAAGGTGTCATCGAATTTTCGAAGAACTTTTTCTTGTTTTGGCATAAATTTCGGTGTATCGTACTAAATAAAAAAGAAAAATTTTATTCAGAAAAAGCCAATCATACGATTTCCATATATGGAAATTGTATGACTAGCATTTTTTTATCTCAACTAAAATTTTGAAAGTTATTTTGAAATTGACATCAAAAATTTTTTGTGGTTTTTTTTCAACCGGAAATTGAATTTTTCAAAATATGCATGCAAAACTTAATTTTTTATTTGTATAACGTAATCCTGGGTACACTAATATTGGTCTTTTTCACCTAACAACTTTTTTCAAAAGCGATGAAAAATCCTCTTTTTTGTATGGCATGTTTATGTATGCCTTGATCATTGTCTGATAATTTAAAAACTCAAATTTCAAACATAATCATTGTTGAAAATTTTTGCCAAAATTTAAAAGTTTGATACTTTCGTTATACTCTTTTTATAAGACAGAGTTAAGACATTTCAGGCCGTTTCCATTGAAATTTTAATGCGGGACGGTCAAACTTTTGGTTAATCTACGTTTGAGTAATCATTATTTTTGTCACTTGCGTTTGTTTACGAACACAAGCAAAAAGTTATGAAAAATGAAAATGTAAAAAATAAATGATTATTTTTGGTTTATGGAAAAATGCCAGTCATACAATTTCCATATATGAAAAGTCTCTAGTCATAGACGTTTCATGCAATTTTCTGTACTTATGGAATTGCATGAAAAGTGTATGATTAGCATTTTTCATATATGAAAATTGTATGATTAGCATTTTTTGGCCAACACGGGAAGCGTTATTCATGACAATGCACCACTTGGGATTGGCATCCGTTAAAAAGTCAGCCAATTTTTCAGAAATTTTTCGAAAAAGTTTCCAAATTAACCATTATTCACTTAATAAGAAAATTGTCGAGTTGAATTCCCTAATTTTACATTTCGGCTTGAAATCCAGTCGGCTTGATGTCCGGCATCCGTCTAAACAACAATATTTGAGTCACTCTCAAGGTTTTCAGAATCTGAATCTTCAACGATAATAGAGTTACTGGAACTAATCAGCGGTTGATGACCGGGGTTTCTAAAAAGAGTTTTCTTCTTTGATAAAATAACGCCCGTTATTAGCCCCGTTACAGCACATGATACCGATATCACTAAACAGCTGACATAGAACCCAAACTTGTCCAGAATAACTCCACCTACTAAACACTGTCCTAAAACAACGCCAATACAGTTGCTGATTCCAAATATAATAATCGCATAAGCATCGAGTAAAACTAAAGGAATGTTATGATTTTTCCTAGTAAACAGTTTTCTCAACAACGGAATACTCGAGTTTATAATGCAAAGGACGCTTAAAGCAGCGAACGCCAGAAGAATTTCCAGAGTAACCAAACTAGTTAAACGAGGAAGAATCCACTTCAGTTGAGACATCGCTAGAAACGTGATTGCCCCAAGCATACTTCCCATAAAACAGAAAACTATTCCTGTATAACCTTTGTCTATAAATGCTCCAATCAAGTTTGACAAAATTGCACAAGTGATAGCGAACGGCAGAAAAAAGTTGCCTGGTTTGATAATCTGGTATGTCTGAGTAAGATGAGCTGCAAACGCTACGTCTATGAACCCGAGAACAGACGCCACCGGCATAATAGCGAAACAAGTTGACAGAACGCCTGGGTCTGCGAGTAAGTCGCGCACCGTTTTCAAACTAGGCTGATGATGATTGGCGTTTTCATGTTGTGGACCATCTGCACCTCCGGGAATTCCAACATAGCATATTGAGCAAATTAAAAGATGAAGACTGGACACGATCCAGAAGGGAAAAGCAAATCCTCCGACGGAATACAAGAAGCCACCAAGAGGCGCCCCGATGATTCCACCAACGTTGAGTCCCAAAGTTATGAGACTGCATACTTTTCCGGTGTCTCGTGGGAATAAAGAAATGAGAAGGGGCGCGGCGCTTGCCCACGTGATTATATATCCACAGCCTAGACATCCCCTGACGATGGTAAAAGCTGCTATGAAAGTTTTCCCCTCATACGCTCTGCAACAAACAGAAATCAGACATGGGATTCGAGGGAATCGAGGGATTCGATCCCCTGCCGACCCAAAAGGTCCCTCCTCCCTTTGGTACTTTTTAAGAAAATCTAATTTGGCCGAACGACCCTCGAATTTTCTAAAGGCGCCTTCCACGCCAATATATATACTAATTTTGAGAGGGGAGCGCGCCGAAAAAAACCCAATTTTTTGGTCAAAATTTTAAAAAAAGTGCCTAAAAACGCCTTTTTTGGACTGTTTTTGCCTGCGGCGCAGAAAATTTGGCCAAAACAGGGACTAAACCATGCTTAGGGAGAGCTCAAAAATTCAATTCGGTCGACCTAAAAAAAGGTCGACAAAATTGTCGAAAATTTTTTGAAAATCCGCCCTCCTCGAGAAAATCTTAGATCCGCCCCTGTCCCCTCTGATACCATTTAAAGACCTCCATTATCGGCTAACTGGTCCCAGTTTTTTTTCTATGGCGCCAATACATATTAATTTTGAGTGGGTGAGCGCTTCGAAAAAACGCGATTTTTTTTGGCCAAAACTTTCCAAAACGCGATTTGGGTTTGATTTTTTTCATAAAATGATTGCGGTTCCTTTGACGCCAATACATATTAATTTTGAGGTGGTGGACGCTCCAGAAAACGCGATTTTTTTGCCAAAACTTTCCAAAACGCGTTTTTTGGTTTGATTTTTTCAAAAATTGATTGCGGTTCCTTATAGTGATTTGTAGATCTGGTGAAATCAGTTTCGTTGACCTAAAAAAAAGGTCAACAAAATTTTCAAAAAAACTGTTGAAAATCCGCGCACTCCAATCCGTTTTTTTTCTGGAGTAAAACTTAGATCGGGCCCTTTTTTGTTTTTGTCTGGACTGGTAAGGTAACTGGTAAGGTAATTACCAAGAAGGAGAACGACGTGGCAAAAGTATTACAGTACTGCAAGTCTAAGGGGACCAAGTTTGCCCCAAAATGCTTGCGATTGTTTTTTTCCAGGTTTTTCATTTATTTTAGGCCCATTTTGGCTGATCAGTGGCTGCCGGAGGCACCTCTGTTTGTATTTTTTAGAGATTGAAATCAATTGGGTGTTGCACTGGGGGGGGGGGATACTTTTTCATGAAAAGTGTTCCTAACCTTTGAACTTTTGAGGTTACGAAAAGTGTTCCTAACCTAATTTGAACTTTTGAGTTTTGCCGAAAAATACCAAAGGAAAATTGCCGTGGCTTATACCTCAGAAACATGCAGTTCAGTGAAGAGTTGAAGAGTGCTGATACCGAGTTGCTACCTCAAATTGGTCCAACACCCAGAATGATACCAATTTTTTTTTGGTAGAATATCGCACAAATTGTCTATTTATCGTTCGGGAAAATGCTCGAAATATTTTTCAAATGCTCCCCCCCCCCTCCCGCTCGAGAAATTCCTACATTCGCTATGCCCCACACTATCATTTTCTTGATTTTTCAAAAAAATTTTCAGGCTAGTAAGGTAATTATCAAGCAACGGGATGGAATTAGCAAGACTATTACAGGGATGGAAATCCCAGCGGACCAAGTTTTTTAACGCTTGCGATTGTTTAGCGAGTAATTGTGGGCTGTCTAATTAATTTGGGGGCATCTTTGAAGTTGTTTTCTTTTCAATTCTAGTTTTTGTGTTCATTTTTTTTTCAAGTCCCTTTGGCTGACTAGTTGATGCCGGAGGTAAATCTCATTAATCGTTTCAAATGTTGAATACAACTGCGGCAGGGACTGCGGCAGGGACTGCGGCAGGGACAAGTGCTTGATTATTGTAGATATTTCGGGATTAGGGAAATTTGATCTTTTTTTGAAATCTATACGGTTTGTACCAAAAACTGTCAAAGTTTTGGCAAAAATTGTCAAACGACAATTCTGACTTATTCCTCAGAAACCAATGGGTTTAAAATTTTGGTGGTAGACTTGTTTTATTTTTGAGGTTTTTTGCCGAGCAATGAAGTTTATTTTTTCTAAGCTTTGTTTTCTTTTGTATATGTCCGTAATTGGCCAGGTTCTGATTTGCTAGCCCTTTAAACTTTTCTTTTCATGAACTAGTAAGGATCTAAAATCGAAACCTAGCGGCAACGTGATGATTCCAAACGGACTCACCAAGGGAGGCCTAGAAAACTCTACTGGCGTTGAATCCAAAATTATAAGACTGCACCTTTGTCCGGTGTTTGATGGAAATGAAAAGAGGTGCGGTGCCTGCCCACATGATTATATATCCTTAACCTAGACTCTCTCTGACGATGGTAAAAACTGCTATTAACATTGTTTCCTCAAAAGTTCTTACACCTTGCTGCCTTGAAAAATGCAACTTGTCTAGCTAAATATTAAGTTAGCTTTGTTTTCCGCGCAATGATGCTCAATTTTGCTTTAAATTTTCTTATAGGTGACCAGAAAACATTTTGAACTATGTTTTAAATGAGAACATTTCGGTGATTTTACAGTGACATGTTTGAAAGTCTCAAAAAAAGGAATCTGATGTTTCTAAATCTTCTGCTTCCTTCTAATGGAAGAAAAAACATTGCCAAATTTTTGAGTCTCTGTACCTCCAACAAAATCATCCACGCAGATCGATGCTCAATTTAACTAATTTTTAAAATTATGAGCTGTTTTTCTACTGACACTGATAACAAGACTTGTATAGCGTATAGCATCTGAAGTTCTCCAATAGAGCCTTTTCAGTGTCCACTAGCAGGAGGGTTTTGCTCAATCCTCCGTAGAGGTTTGCTTAGGTTGCAGAAAATTTAATTCAGGATTGTTTGGTTTTGGTTCTATTCAACCGTTGGCAGTTTTCATAGTTTCCTACGCGTCCGGATTGAATATTTGAAAATCAAAATTTGAAAAAATCAATTTTTACTGATTTTTCGAGTGCCGCGATTGACCGAAAATTCGTTGGTGATTAGATACAATTATGCAAGAATATAATATTGGTCGCGCCGTCTCCGCCTTGGTCTGAAAACTCGCGCCTTCTCCGCCTTGGTCTGAAAGGTCGCGCTGTCTCCGCCTCGGTCTGAAAATTGCGCCGTCTCCGCCTCGGTCTGAAAATTGCGCCGTCTCCGCCTCGGTCTGAAAATTGCGCCGTCTCCGCTTTAGTCTGAAAAGTGGCGCCGTCTCCGCTTTAGTCTGAAAAGTCGCGTCATCTCCGCCTTGGTCTGGAAAATCGCTTCGTCTCTGCCTTGGCCCGCGAAAAATTGATTATTGGTCGTGCCTTCTCCGCCTTGGTCTGAAAAGTCGCACCGTCTCCGCCTTGTTCTGGAAAGTCGCGCCGTCTCAACCTTGGTCCGCGAGGAATTGATTTTTGGTCGCGCCGTCTCTGCTGTGGTCTGAAAAGTCGTGGCGTCTCCGCCTTGGTCTGAAAAGTTGCGCCATCTCCGCCTTAGTCTGAAAAGCCGCGTCGTCTCCGCTTTGGTCTGAAAAATCGCGCCGTCTCCGCCTTGGTCTGGAGAGTCGCACCGTCTCCGCCTTGGTGTGATAAGTCGCGCCGTCTAAGCCTTGGTCAGGAGAGTCGCACCGTCTCCGCCTCTGTCTGGAAAGTCGCGCCGTCACTGCCGTGGTCTGGAAAGTCGCGCCGTCTCCTCTTCGGTCTGAAAAGTTGCGCCATCTCTGCCTTAATCTGAAAAGCCGCGTCGTCTCCGCCTTGGTCTGGAAAGTCGCGTCGTCTCCGCCTTGGCCCGCGAAGAATTGATTTTTGGTCGCGCCGTCTCCGCGATGGTCTGGAGAGTCGCACCGTCTCCGCCTTGGTGTGATAAGTCGCGCCGTCTAAGCCTTGGTCAGGAGAGTCGCACCGTCTCCGCCTCTGTCTGGAAAGTCGCGCCGTCACTGCCGTGGTCTGGAAAGTCGCGCCGTCTCCTCTTCGGTCTGAAAAGTTGCGCCATCTCTGCCTTAATCTGAAAAGCCGCGTCGTCTTCGCCTTGGTCTGGAGAGTCGCACCGTCTCCGCATTGGTTTGAAAAGTCGCGCCGTCTAAACTTTGGTCAGGAGAGTCGCACCGTCTCCGCCTTGGTCTGGAAAGTCGCGCCGTCACTGCCGTGGTCTGGAAAGTCGCGCCGTCTCCTCTTCGGTCTGAAAAGTTGCGCCATCTCTGTCTTAGTCTGAAAAGTGAAGCCGTCTCCGCTTTAGTCTGAAAAGTCGCGTCGCCTCCGCCTTGGTCTGGAAAATCGCTTCATCTCTGCCTTGGCCCGCGAAAAATTGATTTTTGGTCGTGCCTTTTCCGCCTTGGTCTGAAAAGTAGCGCCGTCTCCGCCTTGGTCTGGAAAGTTGCGTCGTCTCCGTCTTGGTCTGGAAAGGGCTTGCCGTCTCCTCCGTGGTCTGGAAAGTCGTGCCGTCTCCATCTTTGTCTGGAAAGTCGCGTAGTCTCCGCTTTGTTCTGGAAAGTCGCGCCGTCTCAACCTTGGTCCGCGAGGAATTGATTTTTGGTCGCGCCGTCTCTGCTGTGGTCTGAAAAGTCGTGCCGTCTCCACCTTTGTCTGGAAAGTCGCGTAGTCTCCGCCTTGGTCTGGAAAGTCGAGTCGTCTCCGCCTTGGTCTGCGAGGAAATAATTTTTGGTCGCGCCCTCTCCGCAATGGTCTAAAATGTCGCGCAGTCTCCGCCCTGATCTGGAAAGTCGCTCCGTCACTGACGTTGTCTGGAAAGTCGCGCCGTTTCCTCTTCGGTCTGAAAAGTTGCGCCATCTCCGCCTTAGTCTGAAAAGCCGCGTCGTCTCCGCCTTGGTCTGGAAAGTCTCGTCGTCTCCGCCTTGGCCCGCGAAGAATTGATTTTTGGTCGTGCCGTCTCCGCGATGGTCTGAAAAATCGCGCCGTCTCCGCCTTGGTCTGGAGAGTCGCCCCGTATCGTCCTTGGTGTGAAAAGTCGCGCCGTGTAAGCCTTGGTCAGGAGAGTCGCGCCGTCACTGCCGTGGTCTGGAAAGTCGCGCCGTCTCCTCTTTGGTCTGAAAAATTGCGCCATCTCCGCCTTAGTCTGAAAAGCCGCGTCGTCTCCGCCTTGGTCTGGAAAGTCGCGTCGTCTCTGCCTTCGCCCGCGAAGAATTGATTTTTGGTCGTGCCGTCTCCGCGATGGTCTGAAAAATTGCGCCGTCTCCACCTTGGTCTGGAGAGTCGCATCGTCTCCGCCTTGGTCTGAAAAGTCGCGCCGTCTACGCCTTGGTCAGGAGAGTCGCACCGTCTCCGCCTTGGTCTGGAAAATCGCGCCGTCTCTGCCGTGGTCTGGAAAGTCGCGCCGTCTCTGCCTTGGTCTGAAAAGTCGCGCCGTCTCCGCCTTGATCTGAAAAATCGCGCCGTCTCTGCCTCGGTCTGAAAAATTGCGCCGTCTCCGCCTTAGTCTGAAAAGTCGCGTCGTTTCTGCTTTGGTCTGGAAAATTGCGTCGTCTCCGCCTTGGCCCGCGAAGAATTGATTTTTGGTCGTGCCGTCTCCGCGATGGTCTGAAAATTGCGCCGTCTCCGCCTTGGTCTGGAGAGTCGCAGCGTATCGTCCTTGGTGAAAAGTCGCGCCGTCTAAGCCTTGGTCAGGAGAGTCGCGCCGTCACTGCCGTGGTCTGGAAAGTCGCGCCGTCTCCTCTTCGGTCTGAAAAATTGCGCCATCTCCGCCTTAGTCTGAAAAGCCGCGTCGTCTCCGCCTTGGTCTGGAAAGTTGCGTCGTCTCCGCCTTCGCCCGCGAAGAATTGATTTTTGGTCGTGCCGTCTCCGCGATGGTCTGAAAAATCGCGCCGTCTCCACCTTGGTCTGGAGAGTCGCATCGTCTCCGCCTTGGTCTGAAAAGTCGCGCCGTCTACGCCTTGGTCAGGAGAGTCGCACCGTCTCCGCCTTGGTCTGGAAAATCGCGCCGTCTCTGCCGTGGTCTGGAAAGTCGCGCCGTCTCTGCCTTGGTCTGAAAAGTCGCGCCGTCTCCGCCTTGATCTGAAAAATCGCGCCGTCTCTGCCTCGGTCTGAAAAATTGCGCCGTCTCCGCCTTAGTCTGAAAAGTCGCGTCGTTTCCGCCTTGGTCTGGAAAATTGCGTCGTCTCCGCCTTGGCCCGCCATGAATTGATTTTTGGTCGTGCCGTCTCCGCGATGGTCTGAAAAATCGCGCCGTCTCCGCCTTGGTCTGGAGAATCGCACCGTATCGTCCTTGGTGTGAAAAGTCGCGCCGTCTAAGACTTGGTCAGGAGAGTCGCGCCGTCACTGCCGTGGTCTGGAAAGTCGCGCCGTCTTCTCTTCGGTCTGAAAAATTGCGCCATCTCCGCCTTAGTCTGAAAAGCCGCGTCGTCTCCGCCTTGGTCTGGAAAGTCGCGTCGTCTCCGCCTTTGCCCGCGAAGAATTGATTTTTGGTCGTGCCGTCTCCGCGATGGTCTGAAAAATCGCGCCGTCTCCACCTTGGTGTGGAGAGTCGCATCGTCTCCGCCTTGGTCTGAAAAGTCGCGCCGTCTACGCCTTGGTCAGGAGAGTCGCACCGTCTCCGCCTTGGTCTGGAAAATCGCGCCGTCTCTGCCGTGGTCTGGAAAGTCGCGCCGTCTCTGCCTTGGTCTGAAAAGTCGCGCCGTCTCCACCTTGATCTTAAAAATCGCGCCGTCTCTGCCTCGGTCTGAAAAATTGCGCCGTCTCCGCCTTAGTCTGAAAAATCGCGTCAATTCCGCCTTGGTCTGGAAAATTGCGTCGTCTCTGCCTTGGCCCGCGAGGAATTGATTTTTGGTCGTGCAGTCTCCGCGATGGTCTGAAATTTCGCGCCGTCTCAGCCTTGGTCTGGAGAGTCGCACCGTCTCCGCCTTGGTGTGAAAAGTCGCGCCGTATACGCCTTGGTCAGGAGAGTCGCACCGTCTCCGCCTTGGTGTGGAAAGTCGCGCCGTCTCTGCCGTGGTCTGGAAAATCGCGCCGTTTCCGCCTCGCTCTGAAAAATTGCGCCGTCTCCGCCTTAGTCTGAAAAGTCGCGTCGTCTCGGCCTTGGCCAGCGACGAATTTATTTTTGGTCGTGCCTTCTCCGCCTTGGTCTAAAAAGTCGCGCCGTCTCCGCCTTGGTCTGAAAAGTCGCGCCGTCTCCGCCTCGGTCTGAAAAGTCGCGCCGTCTCCGCCTTAGTCTGAAAAAAGGCATCGTTTCCGCCTTGGTCTGGAACATCGCGTCGTCTCTGCCTTGGCCCGCGAGGAATTGATTTTTGGTCGCGCCGTCTCCGCGATGGTCTGGAAAGTCGCGCCGTCTAAGCCTTGGTCAGGAGAGTCGCGCCGTCACTGCCGTGGTCTGGAAAGTCGCGCCGTCTCCTCTTCGGTCTGAAAAATTGCGCCATCTCCGCCTTAGTCTGAAAAGCCGCGTCGTCTCCGCCTTGATCTGGAAAGTCGCGTCGTCTTTGCCTTCGCCCGCGAAGAATTGATTTTTGGTCGTGCCGTCTCCGCGATGGTCTGAAAAGTCGCGCCGTCTACGCCTTGGTCAGGAGAGTCGCACCGTCTCGGCCTTGGTCTGGAAAATCGCGCCGTCTTTGCCGTGGTCTGGAAAGTCGCGCCGTCTCTGCCTTGGTCTGAAAAGTCGCACCGTCTCCACCTTGATCTGAAAAATCGCGCCGTCTCTGCCTCGGTCTGAAAAATTGCGCCGTCTCCGCCTTAGTCTGAAAAATCGCGTCGTTTCCGCCTTGGTCTGGAAAATTGCGTCGTCTCTGCCTTGGCCCGCGAGGATTTGATTTTTGGTCGTGCAGTCTCCGTGATGGTCTGAAAATTCGCGCCGTCTCAGCCTTGGTCTGGAGAGTCGCACCGTCTCCGCCTTGGGGTGAAAAGTCGCGCCGTATACGCCTTGGTCAGGAGAGTCGCACCGTCTCCGCCTTGGTGTGGAAAGTCGCGCCGTCTCTGCCGTGGTCTGGAAAATCGCGCCGTTTCCGCCTCGGTCTGAAAAATTGCGCCGTCTCCGCCTTAGTCTGAAAAGTCGCGTCGTCTCGGCCTTGGCCAGCGAAGAATTTATTTTTGGTCGTGCCTTCTCCGCCTTGGTCTAAAAAGTCGCGCCGTCTCCGCCTTGGTCTGAAAAGTCGCGCCGTCTCCGCCTCGGTCTGAAAAGTCGCGCCGTCTCCGCCTTAGTCTGAAAAAGGCATCGTTTCCGCCTTGGTCTGGAAAATCGCGTCGTCTCTGCCTTGGCCCGCGAGGAATTGATTTTTGGTCGCGCCGTCTCCGCGATGGTCTGGAAAGTCGCGCCGACACAGCCTTGTTCTGGAAAGTCGCGCCGTCTCCGCCTTGGTTTTGAAAGTCGCGTCGTCTTCGTCTTGATCTGGAAAGGCTTGCCGTCTCCGCCTTGGTCTGGAAAGTCGCGCCGTCTCCGCCTTGGTCTGGAAAGTCGCGCCGTCTTTGCCTTGGTCTGGAAAGTCGCGCCTCAGTTTTTCGGTCGCGAAAGTCTGGAAATGGCAACTCTTGGTCGCGAGAGTAGGGCATACCAAATACGAGTCGCGATATTTTGGTCGCTCCACCTCCGCTCCGGTCGCAAAAGTTGGAACGGATCATCATGGTCGCGAAAGTCTGGAAATGCCTAGTTTTGGTCGAAAAGTCTGGTCATGCCTAATTTTGGTCTGGAAAGTCTGGAAAAGCCAAAATTTTGTCGCGAAAGTCTGGACATGAGTCTGGGACCTCGTAACGGAAATTGATCAAGCCGAGAGATGTTTTTTGCTCGAAATGCTATGGATCGAATAATCCTTGAAAAGAAGTGGCAAAGGACGACGGAATGGTTTTAAAATACTTGGTCTAGCATATAAAATTCCGGTTCGTATTGAATTGCTGTCTGATATCTCAGAGCTCAAGATGAGTTGGAAGCATGACTCATCGAACAGGAAGGAAAAAATTTGGAAAACAACTTAACCTAAAACACGTTTGTTTTTCCTTTATTGCCGCCTTCGTTCATCTCTGATTAATCAGTTTGAACATCCGATGGGTTGGAACTTTCATAATCAAACAGTATGAAGGCTGACGTTGTAATGTTGAGGAGATTGGCTGCAAGGAAAACTGATAGTGGACGCAGGCTAAGTTTCTCTTCGAGAAAAGGGAAGGATCGGTTACATCGTAATTGGAAATATGAGAACAACGAGTCGAAAACTCTTTACAAAGCTAGATGTCTGCGTCTCTGACATGACCTGAAAAGCTTTTATTTTGTCCTCATTTGATAGTTGCCTCTTCCTAATTACCAGATTATATAATGAATCCGGTAAAATCATTCCTTCATCTGAAAAATGTTTGCTTTGCGACAATTCGTCAAGCATTGAATCTTCTTATAGTTTCCAGGTTTTTCCAGTCTATTACTTTTGCAAATTAGCGGTTTTTGCAGTTCAGCGGCTGCTTTTGTTTGAACACTATTGTCAGCTGGGTTTTGATGGGACGGAAAAAGTTTCACTTTGCCGGATAAGAGCAAACGTCTGTTGGAAATTTGCGATATCTTTGCCTGCAGAAGCCAGAGTTCGAATCGGAGCTAACTATTGTTAAATCAAACGAGGCAATCATATCAAATAACTGTTATTAACCACCATAAGTTTTCGTTGACTCCCTAAACATCTCAAAAAATTAAGACCAACAATGCTGAATAACTTTCCATTCACGGCATGTAAACTATAAACTGTCCTTTTCGAACCTCGTTTTAAATGTGGGCCCCTGACGCTGATGTTACCCAGTTAAATATTGCTACTTCATAGGCCATCGCCGAAGTTTCATAAAAGAAACGGAGACAGACCTAGTGAAACTATCCGTCGCCAAATTTTGAGTCCCAGTTATCAGAGACAAAAAAAGCTCAGGCTCACCATCCGTTGTGGAAATGGGATTTGCTCAGGGTATATGCAGTTTGTCGCCTAATTCCAAAGCTCAAACTCTTTTTTGACGCAAGTTAGGCAAAACTAGTCCGTAGCGACTGAATTGAATTGAGATAGTCTGGCGAGTTGAAAGTTTCTGATTTTCTGATTTTGAAAATTTCTGATCTGCGTAAAATTTGTTCGGAGTTAGTCAGCGTTCAACTTTTTTCAGGCACCCGGTGATAATAAGGTTTCTGATTTAAGACCTCCCGAAACTTTATTCTTTATTAGCTGCGTTTTCGGTAGCAACGTAGAGTTTCATTGGGTACCTTGCAGGGTTCAGAATTTTTCTTCTACGGGAACTAAATTTGCTCACTTTTTTACTAAGATGCTTTGATCCTTGTCGCTTTGTAAATTATGATAAGTAGATTCCACTATTTCGATGCGCATGAAAAAAGATACAATCGGAGACTTGCTGCCAATTAGTTTTAAGAAAAACTTTCGAGCTAATTTTGGGTATATCATTTAATAAAACCTCATAGTTGCTCGCCCTCTTCCAAATCTGCAAAGAAATTCTATCTCTGATATCTTTATATTCGGACGCAAATTGATGACGCTAATCCACGAAAATAAGTACCATCTTTGTAATCACCCCTAAGAGTAGTTCTAACATCTCCAGCTTGACATAATTTAATTCCACGTGTTATTTTTTTTTTGGTTGCTACAAATTCTGATATAATGAGTTTCATGACAAATGGAAACCTAGCATGCTGATTTTTAAACTTATTTGAAAAAATTGATTAGTTTTAAGTCAAAACATGGTTTTTCCCAAAGTACGGGCTCTAATCACGCTGCATTTTGAGGCGGAAAAGTAGTTTTCAGAAGAATTGAATATTACGTACCTGTCAAGTTGGCCAATCAATGCTGTAGCTATTGCGGTGACCAATCCTCCAATACTAAACAAGAGTTTTTGTTGTCCGAAGTTTTTGAAGAAAAAGAGAAGGTAAAGCAATGAAAACATAGCAGTGACTCCAAAGGCACTGTAAGTAGCCCCAATAACTGAGGCTGATATCCCTTTGGCAGATAGTTCGGAAGGCAGAAAGGGCTGTGCGAATGTCTGGGTTATACTGATCATAACAAACAATAACAAATTTAAAAGCAATATAACAACTTTTCGCGAATTTGTTAAAAACTCCGGCGCGTGATTTTGACATTCACTGGTCATTTTTACGGAAAAACTTTACGACAACGACTATAGTTGATTCAAAGTAGTTTCTTAGCCGTTGCTACAAATGAGTTTGTTAATATTGCACTAGTTGACTTAGCGTTGTGTACTAATTGAAAACAAGTTTTTTCAAATCAACCAAATTTGGTTACAAAAAATAAACACGGCGTTAGCTTTCATGTATATTCACAAAATAACTGAAACAGACTGTTTTTTAATCTTGAATTTGAATGCGATTCTATTTTTCGAGAATTGGCTGGTTCTTACCAGAAATATGACAAATAAAAGTAGATTTTAATACCATGCAGCTGCATTGTTTCCGTCAAAAAGCGTTTGTTCGTTCTTGACTATTTCTTTTTTTAAATTTATCTTGAAGATAAATATTTTTGAAAGATTTTCTTTTATCATAAAAGTTTTTTGTCAACTATAATGCAATAGTAAAAAAGGGCTGATCTAAAAAAATTTTCGAGGGGGAGCGGCGGATTTTTCAGGAAATGAAATTTTTGCTGATATTTTTTTAGGTTGACCAAATTAAATTATTGAGCTTTTGCAAACCACAAAACAGATCCTATATCGACCCACTTTTTTGCGCCGCGGTCAATTTTTTTCAAAAAAAAACAGACCGAAGGCATTTTTAGGTTTTTTTTGGAAAATTCTGTGAAAACTTTTTTGGATTTTTTTTTTTAAAACAGGCGGGCCAAAGGCGTTTTTAGGTTTTTTATGGAGCAATTCCCCCTATAAAATAGTTTATATTGGCGTCAGTAAAAAATGGATATCTCAAAACGGTACAAAGAGGTACCCTTTGGGTCAACAGGGGGGTATAGCTCGAATCACTTAGGAGGGGAGGGGGCGTCCACCCCCATAATATTGCACAGCCTTGTTTTTTCGGCTGTTTTTATCCCGCCCAAGGTTCATTTTAATTTCCCAAAAATTGTTTTAGTTTTGGTTTTAATCTGAAAACTTTATTCTAGCTGTGTAATCAATGGTGAATTTAGGATAAGTGGGTGGAGAATTGGTGGATGCCCCAAACATCTCACTAAATTGACCCCCGCTCCAACTAAAGGGTCCCCTTTTGGAATTATTTTATGACATCCATTTCCGGCAATTAACCCTAAAAGTTTTCTACCGGCACTTTTGGCACAAACATATAGTAATTTTGAAGAGCAGCACGCGGAGAAAAAACCCGATTGGTCAAAATTTTTTCAAAAGTTCCCAAAAACTATCTTTTATACTGTTTTTTAAAACTTCACTTATGGTGTTAGTTGAAATAGGATCTTCATAATGTTCTGGAAGCCCTCGAAAATTTAATTTGGTCGATTTAAAAAAAATGGACAAAATTTTCAAAATCTTTCGGAAATCTCCCCCTCTCGAGAAAATCCGACTAGATCCGGCTCTGTGTTATAAAAAATTCGCTTCTTCTACTGTGGTCGAAATATTTGATAATTTGAGTTTCTTGCACAGAAACTGGATACACTGACTTTTTGGCTGTTAGTAGTCAGCTACAAACTCATGTTAAAATTTCACGCGCAAAGTAAAAAAAATGATTAAAAATGATTTTAAAGTTTTTTTTATTAAATTTAGCTGTAATCAAGCATTTATTTCCGAACACCATATGCTTTAGCCGCTTTTGTAATAACAAGGATCGAAAGTAGGGAGGTGCTTGAGTTTCGACTTTTTTCAAGGTCAGGTTTACCACGACCACCGAGAAAAAGTCACTGTATCCCTCCCAACAAAATTCAACACAGAAGCGAAGCTGCGCTTCGCAGACACTTGCGAGAACAGGATCAAAAAGCAATTCTATCAAGTGACATAAGGAAACGTAGAAATAAGCATCGATTTTGCAAAAACTCGAGACTTAGTAAAAACTCGAATTAGTGAAAAACTGGGACTTGGCAAAATTGAGTCTCACGCACTAGCAATTCAGCCACGGGTGCTTCAAATCCCCAAAAACTAGCCACCAATAACGCAGCTACATATGCTATTAAATTGCCAATTTGAAGAAGCAAAAGTAGCATCAAATACAAAAAGATACAATTTGCATGTAAAAAATTGCAAATCAAAAAGCCACATTATGTATAAATTGGGCATTTCAAACGTTTACGAGTTGCTATTACGAGTTGCTATTACAAAAATTACGATAAATTTCTGAAATCCAGATTTTATGATTGTTACGCTGTTTGAAACAAATAGCTTTCTTCGGTTCACTTGATGAATTAAAAATGCATCAACCCAGTAGATTTATAACTATTCGAATGCCAAGACAATTTGAAATTTGAGCATTTCCACAAAACATAATATACTATGTTTTGCGTTTTGCTCAAAAAATTCTAATACAGCTTCAAAAAACAAAATAGAACTTTTTTTAAAAAAAAATTATTCTTTTAATCTAAAAACATAACCAATACAAAGTTGGATTAGACAAGATTCTATGAACGTTAAAAAAATGAAAAAAAAACTGACATAGTCTTTTGGAAAAATTTTTGAATTTCAAAGAAAAAAATATAGCCTGAAAGCTTTTTGAACTATTGACAACTTTTGATAGATTTGGAGTGCATGACAACTTTTGATAAATTTACCTAACTTGAGAAAGTTGGATCAATAGGTAAAAATTCAGTCCGATGGGAAACCTGAACAAGACTGCTCGTATCAGGGCAAAGCCCTGAATGTTCCGACTGACAATTAACTGATCTCGAATAGTTTTTGGTTAATCGAACATTGACAAGCTATAAATTTTGGGCTGATATTATCCTCTTTTAATGGTTTAAAATTTGAGTTGTGTATGAAATTAATGAGAACAATTAACTTGCCTCCTTTCTATATGATACGAATTTGTGGTGCTAGAGAATTCGCCCCGCGTACATAGTGTGTGTTACATTTTCATCATCAAAGTACAAAATGAGCAGTTTAGATAGACTCGTTTATGAACGATCACAAAAAAAGGTTAGTATTATGATGATCCGGCTCGTGATCCTGATGATGAGCGCAATCTTTCTGAGAACATGGTTATCAAGGTACCGATCTCAAGTGAGAACTTTATTTGAAAACGGGTTTGAATTAAAAACGATCATGTTTATTCTTTACTGTCTTTGAAAGCTGGAGCAAAAAGAAACTCCACTTTCGAAACTAAAAAATGATCACTTTTTTCGAGACGTTTGTAATGAAAACAAAAAAAATAATCAAGACCTATTTAAGAATTTTCACTACGTTCATGATCTTTAAACAGTCATTCAAATTAGAATAAAGGTTGATTTTAATCATTCTAGAAAGATAATGACATCAGCAACTTAAATAGTTTAATTAAACGAAACATTTGCAAATTTTTTTTTTATTTCCATGATAAATTTGCATACAGCAAGGATATATTGTGGAATGGTTGATTCAAACAAGATTGTGTTAGCCTAATTGTTGTGATAAACTTAATAAATTCTTTCAGAGCAATGAAAATGATCGCTTGAATTTTCGAGCGAACGAAAGCAATTCTTTACGTCTGAATTTCAAGTGTCAAATAGAAATGACTGCAGAAAGAGTGATAACAATTTTGGATTCAGCGAGTTAAGACCCAAATGTTGAAGAATTATTCTAACTATTGATTGACGAAAACAAGGAACTTGCGAAATCTGTTGTTCAGCTACAATCCAGTGTGCAACAGCTTAGTATTAAAACGAATGAACTAGAGAGATATAACTCCAAAGATTCGGTGATATTCAACAACTTGTCCCTGTGAATTACTGGGACTTTAATCGTAGACGTATAATACTTTTGTTCGAAAGTGCTGAATATATCGGTTACAGAAAACGATCTCAAGGCCTGCCACCCTTTGTATTCTGTTCAGGACTTCAACAGACCGCCTCCGATTATTTCGAAATTTATACGATTTAACAAAAAGAATAGTCTGTGGAATCGAAAACCTTTGCTTCGAAACTTCGTCAATCCGTGCAACAATAAACCGGTATATATTAACGAAAGGTTATCAAAACATAATTCGAGATTGAAAATTGAAGCTGAATCGAGAGGCATGATAGTTTTTACATGTAATTCTACACTTTTTTTGTGAAAGTTTAAGATATCGGAGGAAAACTCAAAACTGTCAAGGTGGATACTATGGAGGAGTTGGAGGGCCTCAGCAACACTGCGGCTAGCAAAGTCAACACCATCAGGTCAGCTAAAACTAATTCGAAAGTTTTGTATAGTAAGGTTTTGAAGGACAATATAACACCGGCTAAAAAGCGTTTTCGCTTTCAAGTTTCACCATCGCCAGCATCTACAAATAACGAAGAAATGCAAACTCTGATATGTGATTTGGTCAAGCATATGGATGATGATAATGACTTACTGGATTTCATTAAAGGATTCGTGGGTGGTACTATGCAGTCATATGAAACAGTAAACGAAGAGTAAAGTACTTTCAACATAGAAATTAACTTAACCTTAACTCAACCACTTAATTTTTTGCCTTATATTTTGTTGGACTTGGGAAACTTAATGAAGGCAAATACTGGGGGGAACTGAGAGCGTTTTTTTCCTTAACATAAGATCACTTAGAATACATCATGACCAGCTTTGTGTTTTGGTTGATTCACTCAAGCAAAAACCTTTAGTTTTAGCTTTATGCGAAACATGATTGACCGAAAATGATTGCTTGGAAATGTTTCAGTTGGATGGTTATCAGGAAGGGGGTTTTAAAGTTAGGAAAAAAAGGGGTGGTGGTGTAGCTTTTTTTGTAAAAACTAGAATTGAATTCATTCTTCAAGATCTGAAATCAGATTTGAAATATCTATTTATAACCGTTTGCAGCAATTTAACTGAGTTTTTTTACTTGCGTTGTCTACAGACCACCTGATCACACGCGACTAAAATTTGTGGAAAATCTAGATACTCTGTTCAATGAACTTCGATTCTCAAAAAGAACACCTATAATTGTTGGAGATTTCAATATTGACATATTTTCGAATGATAGGAAACCAGAAGTTTTAAGTTCTAAATTGCTTCTGAAATCTTTTTACTTGGATATTTTCTTGAGTGAACCAACCAGAGTCACTAAAAATAGTGCCACCTGCATTGATCATTGGTTAATAGAAGAATTTTTTCCAGTGACAGTTATTAAATCAACAATTAGTGACCACTATGCTTTGTTTGGTGAATTGCCATTTACTATCGCTAAAGCTGATAAAAAACGGTTTGTTATGCCAAAAATGTTAAAATACTGAATCATGACGACAACTTACTTAAACTACTATTTCTCCTACATATTGAATTGGAAAAATTGGGCGTAGATATTTCCGTTAAAAAATTCAGTTTTTAATTCGGCCGATGATTAATATTTTCGATAGGTTTTGCACTTCTAAATTAGTTGATATCAAAAAACTTTCGAAAAAAAAAACGTGGATAACTAAAAATATTCAAAAACTGTGCAAAATTAGAGATACTGCGCATAAAAAAAGATTACTTATCCCAATGATGAAGCAAAAAGAAAGTTCAAACGATTGAGGAATGAAACCAAAAAAAAACAAATTGCGATAGAAAAGCGAAAGTTTTATGACAATGAATTGGGTAACTCTACTGATTCAGTAAAGATGTTTCAAGTTTTTAATAAGTCTTGCGGATAAACGAAAACTAGTTCGAATAAATTATAGGCGAATGATTTGAATAATTTTTTTGTAACCATTGATCCTCAACTGTCGAAAAAATATTGGGGATTTCAAATATGTTGATAGAATCTCTCGCAATTGCGGGACTTTTGTTTTCTTTACCACTGACATTGACGAAATGGCAAACAATGTTAAGAACTTAAAAAACAAACATTCGACTGGTCATGATGGGTTGAGTAATATGATGGTTGAACTTTGTGCACCAGTCATTATAAAGCTCATGGTTGTTTGCTTTAATGAAAAGTTCATCAAAGAGACTTTTCCTGATGTTTGCAAAATTGCCAAGGTAATTGCTTTATTCAAAAAAGGAAGTCACATTGATTTTAACAATTACCGGCCAATTAGCCTTCTTTCAACAATTAGCAAAGTTTTTGGAAAACTCATTTACCGACGAAATATTTTACAGAAATTCAAAATACTTTGTCCTGAACAATTTGGGTCCAGGCTAAAGCACTCATGTATACATGCAATTACACGAATAACTGAATGTTTGCGCACATTTTTGGAGAAAAAATATTATGGAATGGCCCTCTTTCTGGATTTTGAAAAAGCATTTGACACTGTTGACCATGATACTTTCATCATTAAATTAGATTTTTAATTTTTGAGTTTGTTACAGAACTATTTAACTAACAGGGTAGAATATATGACTGATGGAACCATAAACTCAATTATTAATGAAGTAACTGAAATAAGTTTTTTTGCTGATGACACTGCAATTGTAGATTCTGGAAAAACACAAATGATTGTAAAAGAATTCAGCAAAGATGTCCAGAGCATAAATGACTGGTGCAATGTCAACAAGCTATCGATTAATACAGACAAGAGTAAACTAATGGCTTTTGGAAAAAACTATCGGATTGCAAAATTTCAAGTGCTGGCCAAACTATGGAAAATATGGATAGTTTTAAATATTTGGGTATCGAAGTTGACAAAAAACTGAATTTTTTTAATCAAACTTAAAAAATTTGCAAAAAGGTGTCGAAATTCAAGGGTGTTATGTACCGAGGAAAATAATGTTTCTCTAAACAGTCATTAGTATGGCATACGTGATGCCGAGAACTTCCTATGGCTTGATAGCGTACGGATGTACTTCGATACAGAAAAAAATTATAAGAACCATTTTTTTTTTCGTAAGTGTGATCATGTGTCCTAGTAATTTTCGAAATATCAGCTGCAAAACGTGTATAAAATAATCATCATCTAATTATGTTCTGAGGCAACGTTTCAGTTCTTGGAAATGTCCCCCTTAAATTTTTTAAATCTTCAATCAAGAAAGATGGGTAGACCCACGCGCAGGGGTAGTTTAGGATGTTTGTCACTACCTTTAAGAAAAACAAAATTAGCTCAAAATTCGGTATCTTACAAAACTCTGAAATGTTTCAACTTTTTGTTGTCAAAAGATTTGTTACCCCTCAACCTTAACGAATATTCTGACAAGCAAAAGAAAGATTTTTTGTCAAACTTAAAAATATATACCTGCATGACAATCGATTGGTTGTTGACATGCTAATAGGATGATTTTATGTGGTATCCAAGGGTGAAACGCTAATAACTCTGTTTTTGCCTTCACTCATTTACCTAGGTTTCTCTCGGGTTACTGCCAGTTGGGCTGTACTGCCCGTACAGTAACCCTGATGCAGTTTGTTAGTTCATTAAGGTTCTCTAAACTGATTCTAAATTCAAATTCAAAAGTTTTATGATTTTGATTTCCTTTGAAGATCAATTTCATGTTTAATTCACAAATGGTGTTAAAAAGGTCAAGCTGCTCGAATACGACAACCGGCAGTATTAAGAAACAACTAGTTGTACACCAAGATTGAAAAAAAAAGAACCCTCTTTTGATGAACCTACTACTGATAATTTAGAATCATCTACGAATTTATTTTTGTTACTATGTACACGTACAACAACAGTTCAAAAGAACTCTAAGCGTAAATCAAACCGTTAAAACGACTCTAGTTTTTACAGCAAAATTTGTCATTCAAGGAAGGTTCTGGCACACCAGTTTAATCTCGAGCATCTCAGCAAAGTTTGATAGGTCTTTCCAATAAAACTGTTTTCAATTCGTTTGCAGTTTAATTATATAGAAGCCAAGTAGAGCTTTATTTCTTTTGCGATGAGGATTAAAATAATTTGAATTAAACCAAGTTTTTAAAAAGTTTGACTAACAATATGTCCTAAAAATTACTACAAGTTGAGTTAGGACCGATGTGGTTAACTCATAGAGTAATTTCGGATAGGGTACACCGTCTGCTCGTCACGCTATCTTATTTTCGGCCGGATAGATTCGTGCAACTTCTTAGTCTAATACCGATCCTAATCTTACTCTTATACTATCTAGTCTCAGGGTGTTTAACTAGTCTCTGCTAAGCTCAATAGATCTAGGGTATACTGGTTTATTGCGGCTGCTGAAGTTCTCTTGGAGAGGCAACTAATTTCTAAGTTAAACTCAAATCTCTCTGGTGCTGAAATTACAAGTAATTTCAGCACTTACAAATAAGTGGGTTGTTAGTTAGATGGATCATGATTGGTTAATATTAAATACTTTACAGTGGTAAAACATCTAATTTATCCAATCATAAAATATAGTTTAGATCAGGTTCCACCCATCCGGGTTTTACAGAGTTTTTTAGAATTATCTTTCTGCAATTCAAAGGATGGATGATGGACGTTGGTATTTGGCGAACATCGTACTTTTGTCCGGTTTCTCTTTTTTAGAGAAGTTCCAAGACGCTGAAGTGAGGGGCATCAATCGTTGTGTCTTCTTATGACAACGATGGTGTTTCCCAATGAAATCAATCTGATTTCAGAATGGTTTGCTATGACGGGTTTTTCTGTTTTATGTAGAGAACTTCTTTTGTGTTCGACCTCGTCTGGGAATGGCGTGGATATTGTGCGTGGAGGGAATGCCTTGTAACTCGGATCTGTACGTATACTTGAACATCGAGGTGGTCATTGGTCTAGTTCAATGAAGTCCTTTTCTGCGAAGTCAAGTCGTACTCTAAATCCTTTGAGTTTGTGATTGTGGACGGCATATCGGTTTGTGGTTGGCCATTCTTTTTTAAAAGTAGTGGGGTCATTTTGTCTTTGGATGTTCGTCTTTGTTGTTGTGTGATGATCTATATACTGCAAGGTATAGTTTACGTTTATAAAATTTTTATTAATTCAGTTTTTAATTATGATTTTGGTTAGTTGTTTTCACAAAAGCATTTTGTTTTAGTTCGGTTATTTTGAAGAGTTACTCACCCTTGAGTACCTCTTATTAAAAATAGAAGTGTGGTCACAAAGCGTGGATGTAGCACGGTGGGTTAGGCCGGCTATAGAGCATGCTCAGGACGTCCTCTCTGGTGGATTAGGCCAGGAGTGGGAGTATGATTTCGTGTTGTTTCTGTGAGAGGTCCTGTTATGTGATAACATTTTATGTTGGGTTTATGGTGGTTTTTCTTATGTTTCGTTGGTTGTGTCCTTTTTTCAAAAATCAAATTGTTTTTGGTATGGGTTTGTCTTTCGACTTTTTTGTGTTTTATTATTTCTTTCTTAGACTTTATAATAGTCTTCAAAAGAATAAATTATCCAGTTTTAAACTGGGTTAATCCGGTTTGGGTACCGTTGGTTTTCTTTTCTTAGTCATGCTATTATTCTATGTTTTGTGGTGTTTAGTAAGCTGCGTTGGTTAGTTTTGTTTAGTATATAATTCCTTTCCAACCGGGTTAAAGGAAAGTTTGAAACTTGTTATCGCTTGTTAGAGTTGTTGAGTGTGAAAGCTTGAAACTGAAATTCATTATTTAAACAATTCTTCGTGGGCGAGCTGTGCGAGTTTGGATAGAATTCTTGTGCGAGTGAATGAAAATATCAAAAGGTTAGTACTGCATTTTCATTTCATCAATTTACTACATAGAATTTTAATTTTACTGCTTGTTTTGGGGAAAAATTAAATTACAAATTTTCATTTTTTATGAAATTTACTGCTTTTGGGGAAACAGTTTATAAATCAATTTACTACATTTGGTATAAATTTTATCAGTTTATCTTGTGGAAAATATTAGTGAAGTGAAGAATTTTAACAAGTTCATCTTTTATTTTGCTTTTTTGTTTCTTCAGATGATCCTGGTATGAAGAGTAAAGATCTAAATGAAACATGAGTAAAGAATGGTTAGTATTTATTTCAAATTTATTAGTGAAAAATATGTATAAATTATACTTACCTGTTAGTCGTCGGGGAAAAAACCGTGGGGGAAGATGTCGTGTATTAAGTCGGAGTTTGTTAGTAATTTTGCTAGTATGCGAATGATGTTTTTAGTTTGAAGCAGTGGCCAAAGCAATTGAAGTGCTTTAATAGTTTTTAGTTCTTCAGTGCCAACTGCAAACTCATAAGGTGTGTTTTGAATGAGGTTATATAATTTGTGATTGTATTTAGTGTTGTGGATGAATTCTAATATTGGGATTTCTATAGGTTGGATAAATTCATGTGGGATAAGGAAGGGTCTGGATTCTTCTGCGTTAAAGGTCTTTGTGATGGGACAAAATATATACATTTGGGTTATGGGATCATAATTGCGGAGGATGCCGTGAAGGTTAGTATCTTTGATGCAATATGTGACATTAAGAAAAAATGGTGAAGTGTATTTAGAGTTAAGGAACTGAAAACGGTGGTGTGGTTGTCTTGATGGAGTGTGTAGGTCAAAATGATTTTGTATGAAGCGATAATATGTATATGTGTGGGTTTGTTTAGTGCGTAACATAATGTCGTGTGAGCAGTGCAAATCGCGTTCATGTGGTGCAAGGAAGTAGAAGGTTAGTGAAAATAATTGAAATTTTTCTTTTAAACTTTCGTAAGCTTGCATGTCGGTTAGTGCTTCAGAAATGATGTGATCAAATTTTCGATCAAATATATTGAGTGTAAATACATATGGTGTTTTGATGAAGAATTTTTCTGTTAATTGTGGGTTAGCGAAGCGATCATCATCTAATAATTGGTCTTGGTTAGTTCGTATGATGTTATGATCGTAATATTCTAGCGTAAATTTGTTAGCTCGGGGTGCAGTGAATGTTTTTAGTGATTTTTTATATCCTATATAAGTAAATTGTCTATGTGTTAGTGGTGTGGTGAGTCGATATAGCATATCTTGATTTCTTTCTATATCGTCATGAGTATTAGATAATGGTAGGCAAAGGGGATTAGTAAAATGATAATATGATTCCAATGAATAGGTAGGCATTAAAACATGTTCATCTACAAAGCTACGTGTGTCGTTAGTGTCAAGAGGGGTGTTTAAAGTATATTGTGGAAATGAAGGTAAGGTGATTGCTAGAAAATCTTTCGTGTTAGTGTGATGTGGATGATTAATATATTCACGGGCACTTCCTGGTTTGGTTGGGAATGGATGGTTTGGGAATTTTCTTTTAAAAGTGCGATAAGCTCTATTAGTGCTTTTTGATGATTCGGTGGAAGTGGATGATTGTGCTAATGATGCAGAATAAGCTGAAGAGGGTGTAGGGGTAGGTGGGTTTGAGGATTCTATTGTGGAAGAAATCTGATTTATAGTGGGGGTGTTAGGGTGTAATAAATGTTGTTGTAGGGTGATAAAATTATCGAGTTCTTGGGAGATTTGGGGAATATCTGGAGAATTGGATGATCAATCTGAATGAAATGAAGAGTAGGTTGGGGTGACTTGTGAAGCATAAGAGGGTGTAGAAATGGATGGGAGTGGGTTATTTGGTGGGATTGGTTGAAAAGGGGGTTTTGAAAAAATTGAGGAGTTGGTTTGAAAATGATTGGATGGAGATGGTTCAGAGTCTGCAAATTCATCAGGGGTTTCAATATTAGGGTTATTGAGTTGTGAAATGGAGTATAAAACTGAAATATTTAAATTAGTGTCTGAATTCATGCCTGATGTTATATTACTAGTTGGTAAATCGGGTGGCGGGAAAGCAAAAAGTGGAATTATTGTAATTGGAGTGTTGAGGTTGGTTGGATGGGAATTTGAGCGGTGTAGGGATCCAAGTTGTCGGCTCATCGTGGGCTAAAAAAATTATTATTTTGAGACTGAAAAGCGGTGGTATGGGGTTGTTCGATAATTTGTTCATATGTATTTTCATCTTGTGAATGATGTGTCATTATATGTTGTATGGGACTTTGCGATATGTTTGGTCTAAAATTTGGATTGTGTTATTGCTAAATTTCGAAAATTTCGTGGGACTAGGGATAATGGATGGTTATGTGGTAGGTGTTGCAACTGTGGTGCTGTAGGCGTTATTTCTATATTATTATGTTCTTCGTCGTACGTGTTCTGTCTTGTCGCTATTTTTGTGTTATATTCTTTTATTTGTGCGTCTAAAAGAATTTTGTTTATTGATGATGAAAAAAATCCAAAAAATCCTGCAAATAGTATGCGTGCTACACTTCCTTGTCTATTTACTTGTGTGTGTATAGCACATGTGTTATAGATTCCTTTAAAAGTGAAAAAAGAAATCCTATAAAGTTAAACATTGCGTATAAAATAGTTAATTTTTCTAAGATGTAATAGGGCCATCCTAGAAAATCGAGAATTTCCTTTTTTAGTGTAACAAAGCTAAAAATATTTATAGGTGAAATATCTTGTGGTCTGTATTTTTCACCATTTAGATATATATAGTCTTTAATGTCTTTAAAATATCCGCTATAATCTTGTGTATAGATATCTGCAAATCCTGCTGTTTCGGCAAGTTTGCGTAAGTTTTGGTCAATTGATTGTCTTTGTATAGTGTCCATTTGTGTTAATAATTCTTGGAATTGTGTTGTTCTAATGTGATGTTGGATATCGGATTTTGAATATATTCCAATTGATTGTAAGTCGATATTTGGGTTTTGAGCAATAGCTCTAATGCTTTCTGGTGAAAATTTTTTGAGTGATTGCATTAATGTGGGGTATGGGGTAAAAAGGTAATATTTATCTTCATCAGGGTTCAGTTGTACTACATTGTGGCTATTTTCTGATCCACATGGGACTGCGGTATCCCAGAAATAGGTTCGTCTTGAAAGTGTGTCAACGAAATGTACTTTATTCTTATAAAAGATAGGGATTCTTCTATAGCATCGTTTATCTTCAAAAACATATAGTGGTGATACTTTTTTGGTACAGGTATAAAACCATAAAATGTTTCCTTCGTAGTCTAAAAAATTTGATCTATTTCCTGATAGTAAATATCCTGCGTAGGGTATTTTTAATACTGCTAGTGCAAGTGATTGTAGGATTTGTGTCCGTTCTAATTCGCATAGTTGGTGAAGTGTTTCTAATTCAGAGAGTGACATTTCCTGAAAAATTCGGCTAATTGTGTAGTCTAATTTCATATCTAAGTGAATATCATAGTGGATATTACCAAAATAAGAATTATTCATTAGTGATAGTTCTTGTAAACGTGTGCTTCTAGTGTCATGGGGCTTTAGATGTCCACCTGGTTGACCATTACTTTTTTGAAAATTAACTGGTATATATGATGTTCCTTCGTTTAGAGGATGACCTGTGGCATAAGGGTCAATTTTTATTTTTCCAGTGGTCATGTCGAAACCTTTTTCGTATTCAACTAATATTTCAGAACATTGTGTTTTGTAAAGTGGGTTTCTGTTTTTGCATGCAAGTTCTGTTTCTTGATATATTTGAAAACGTGTCAGTTTATTTTCTATATTGTGGATGTTTCTAAAATCAGTACTTTGTTTTCGTGATGGATTTACTTGTTCATATGGTATTGATTGTATGAATAATTTTTCGGGAAATTTTATCATTCGAGCGTGTATTTTTGCTACTTGAAATGTTGTACATGTATCTTCGGGAAACCAAACAATTGTTGCTTGTGTTCGTGTTGTAGGGTCAAAATAACCTTGATCGTTTTTACAAGGTAATCTAATTCCTTGATAGATCATTGTGTTGTCAGATAAATCTCGTGTGAGTAGTATTTTTTCGAGTTGTATTTTCCAATCGAAAAACATTATTTCTTGATATCCTTTGTTTTTTGTGTCTGCTTTGCAGTTTGATGGGTTATTTATACCAATGTGTGGTATCCAGTGTTTATCGTGTATGTCATAAGTTAATCTTCCGTGTGCGCCGTTGTATGGGTATTTTTCATCTAGTTTTATATGTCCTTGATATCTTTCAAGTTCTGCTTGATGTACAGAATCTGCAAAAACTTGGAAATATGTCGGTGTTTTTATTTCTTGTGATATTTAGTCTGAGTAACTCGTTTTTACAATCTTCGGGATTGAGATGTAAAAGTCGTTCGATATTACTCTGGTAGAATGATTCGTGGTCAAGTCGGTTTTTATTTCCATTTGAGACTTGTGAACAATGTATTTTCTTTTCGGAAAATGTTGCTGTGAATTTGTATCCTATAACTGTTGTTGCTCGGGCTTTTGAATAGAGTGTCGCTATTACATTTGTAGTTTCAATAGCTTGTGGTTCTGTTTCGCATTGTGATACTTGATTTATTGCATATTTGTGTAGTGTTTTTTGTTCATTTTCTTCACAATCGTAATGTGTTACTAATAAGTCTTGGGGTCCTGTGCGGGGAGAAGGATTTATATTCTGATCGGAAATTACTAGAAAAAAAAGTTGGAGAAAAATTAATATTTTTAGAATATACATGTGTATGATAATCCTGAATATGGGTTATAAAATGTGATGTAACCAATTGTCTTTTTGGTATATCTGTCGTATTTATATATTACTTCAGTTGTTATAAATGGTGGTGGTAGTGATTGAGCTGTTATATTTGGTGGGTTTAATGGGTAAGGATGTTGAGCAATGTTGTTTAGTTTAACCGTGATTTCAAATTTTAATTGTAGACTATTTTTTGGAGTATTTGGATGTTATGATCACGAATGTCTTCGTGGATATCTTGTCTATATTGTAATCTATTAAGTGCCCAGTTGTGGAGTCGGTTACTTTCTGGGTGCTGTCCAAATAATGGTGGGGGTGCTGTGAATGTATTCCAGTCTAATCTTAGAGGGATATTTGTTGATGATTGTTCTCGATATCTAGCGTCGAGATTATTTGGGAAATTTAAAGGAAAAGGTGTCGGTGAAATTTGGTTTATTGATGGTGTTGATGGTAGTGATAATGTTTCTGGTAGTGATGATGATGTTGTTGTATCGGTAGAAATATCTATTGGATCATTTATTAAGTTGGGTTCACCTTGTGTGAATGATTGTGTTGTCCAATATGGTAGTCGTGATGTTTGGTTTGGGGGGTTAAAGGGATTTTTGCGTATTTGTTCAGATGTTGGTGTTGAACCTAAATAATCTGAGGGCAGACTTGAGGTGCTACGTTGTGAAAGAAGCGTAGGGGTTTCTGGTAATATACCAATTGGGTTTTCCGGAGTACTTTGTGATGGGGATTGGGGTATATCAAAATGAACTCGGGGGGTTTGAAAATTTCTGTTTCGTCGTGGATGTATAATTTGTCTATTTATTTCAACTGTATTTTAATTTTGACTAAGATTTCGTATTCTACTTAATTCTTGTGGTAGTGTTGGGTATAAGTTATATGTTGGTTCACTTAGAGGTGCTTGTCGTTGAACTGGTTCTAGTGGTTCAGATAAGCGAGCGTGTCGTTCTTCAAAGGTATATGGGTTATCTTGGAAAGAAATTCGTGTAGATGTTTGGGGATTTTGGGTAGTTGTAGGTGGTGTCGGGTTTTCTTGGGATGATGTCGGTGAAGACTGACTGTGTGATTGTTGGTTAGCAATTTTTGAGGGTTTTTATTGAATCTTTTAGTGAAAAAATTTATGTTTATTGTAGTATTCTTCTAGAAAAAGAATTAAAAGGATTGTTGCTAAGGCAAATGTTATGACTGCCTTTTTTATACATTTGCATATTGTCAAGATGAGGGATGATAAAAATGTTATAAAAATTACAAACAGTAAAAAAATCTCTGTTCTACTAAAAATGGTTCGTATCATTTAGATAAGTTTTGTATCTCGTACCCGTGAATATGGTCAATGGCTTTTGAAAGTTGGAGGTATAGTTCAAATAGTGAATAGAAAATTTAAAAAATATTGCAAAAAATGATTAAGATTATTACAAAAGCTTCAAAGGTATCAAAAAGAAATATAAATAAAAGTTTAAATATTGTTAAAAAGTTTATGAAAATGTTGAGTATTATGTTGACTGATCGAGAGAAGAGCATTTAAGAAATGGCTTCTTGATCGAATATTTTTTGTTGTTTGGGGCAATTTTCAAGTGTGGTCGAATTATTTATTGGTTTTTTGACAAGTGGGTTGAGTTTTGTGAAAAATTGTTGGGGGCGAATTTTATGGTGTTCGGGAGGTCTTCTTTTACTTTATTTTTATTTGTCAAGTGATCTGGGGTATTTTTTAGATTTTTATACTTTAGGCTAATTTAATATGGTCGTTCTTTTACTTTAGGCTAGTTTAACATTTTTGTTTGGGGGGTATTTGAGGTCTGAGTTGGGGAAATATTGTTGATCTTTGGGTTATTAGATAAGGGAGGGTTATGATATTATGGTGATATTTATTTTAGTTGTCAAGTTGGAGTGGTTTGCTTATTTTTGACCTGGAGGTCGTAAAGTTATAGTTATAGATATGCCTGGAGTTTAATATCTTTCGTCTAATTGGTTTGTGTTAGAGTTATAGGAGGTGACGGATTGAATGAATCTTATTGGCTAATTTTGAACTAGAATCGCTGCGTGTTTGTCAGCATGTTATTTTGAAAAATGAAAGTTTAAAATGTTTCAGAGGTGCAAAGATTATTGATTGTAAAATTAAAGTTGTTTTTGAAATTCAACTTTCTTTAATATTTTAGATTGTGGAATGAATGTTTTGTAGTTTTTGCGTGGTTGATTTCTAAGTCATGATGACTCTCTATGTTCTGATTTCTCTAATTGTTCTTGGGGTATAATTTTTTCTGTCATTTTTCTATTTTTTCTTTCTTTTTGATGTATATTTTGATCTAGCTTTTTTGTATTGTTTTTCGTTGTAGTTGATTTTTTATTTTGGTTTTCGAGGTGAATGTCATGTTGTTCTTTTGTTTCATTTTCCGTATGTGGGTTATTTTGAATAACTTTTAAACCTGTGAAAGAACATAATTGAGTTAGTTCGCGTAGTGCGTATTCTTTTGGGTAATAAGGTAGTAGATTGTTTCGATGTTGAACAATTTCTTTTTGGTCTGAGTCGGTGATTTTATATGTTACGTCAGTGGGTTTGGCAATTATTTGGTATGGTCCTTTACGAAGGGGTTGTAATTTTTTAGAAATTCCTTTTTGAGTGTTAAAATTAGGTATTAAAACAAATGTTCCAATTTTCAAATCGGAGGCTGGTGTAAAGCGTGAATTTATTTGTTCATTAATGTTTCGCCTTTGTAACAACTTTTTTGTTACTTTTTGGTAAATTTCATTGTGTTTTTTATCTCTATTTAAAATCCATTCGGTGTGTGTACCGGAGGCTAATTTAAGAATTTGTGGGTGATGAAAATGATCTTCATCATATGTGTGTAAAGGTAGGTTATAACAAATTGAGTCTTTATTCGGTTGACAATGACTTTGTGCGTTTTTATGAGAGTTTGCTGTAAACATAATTGGTTTACGTGGCTTTTGATTAAAAACCATTTCATATGGTGACATTCCTAGAGTTGTCGTAATTTGTGAATTATATGCTAAGGGAAATAATTTTACATCTGCTGACCATTCGGTGTATTTTGTATCATTTCCATTGATGATACATCTAAGATATTCTTGTAGTGAACGGTTCATACCTTCGACTAAGCCGTTTGTCCAAGGTGCATGAGATGTACGTGGTTTGTGTTTAATGTTATATAAATGACATAATGTGAATTCTGTACCGTTGTCTGTAACTAAAATTTCGGGTAATCCGAACTTGGCTATCCAGTGTTCATAAAGTGTTGTGTAAGCGTAATAAGCGTTACAATGGGGTACTGGGTTAAGTGCTACATAATGTGTAAATGCGTCAACAATTACCATAATGTAGGAGTTTCCTTCAGATGATGGTGAAATTGGTCCTTTTGTATCGAATGAGATACGATGGTTAAAGTATAAACTTTGTCCTTTAAAATCTTGTTTTTGTGCTATTTGTTTCTGAATTGGATAAGGTTTATTTAGCTGACATACTATACAATCATTGCATAGTACTTTTATCCAAATTGGTGCATTTGGGAAATAGAAATTTTGTATAAAATTTGAATATGTTTTCTCTGATCCAGAGTGTCCTTTAATGTTTTGTGTATGTGAAATGTTAAAAGCTATGAGAATCATACTTAAAGGGAGACAGGGAACTGTAGATTCATTTAATTGGTATTCTAGAAGGTCTGTGTTTTCATTAATTGTTGTATTATTAAATTTTCGAAAATATCGGAGGAGTGTTTTATTTCCTAAAATTGTGGTATCTGCCTTTACGGGTTTAGTTTTGTATTTGTGCCATGATTTTAGTTGTCTAATTACTGGGTCAAGATTTTGATATTGTTTCAAGGTATTAATTGTAATTTTATCTGTTGGGGGGAGAAAAATGTTTTTAATTTCTAATTTAGATAAAGGAATTGTATCAAGTGGGTCATGGAGGTCAAAAACTTGATTTATTGTGTATTTTGAATCATTTGTTTGTGGTCCTGATAAATGATAGATTTTCTTTTTCAATTAACGGAAAAAGGTCTTTTTTATGCGAGTGTTGTTTTACTCTTTTTTGTTGGGTGTTATTTTTTATCCATTGTGAGTATGGAATTGGTTTGAAAGTTGATGTTCCAAGTAGATCAACTTCGTAGTGGTTATTTTGGAAATCTAAGTAAAGTGGGAAGTGTTGTAGGTTATTTATCTGTGACTGTTCAATGACAGTTTTTACTGCATATTTGCATTCTAGTCGGGGTGATGTTTCGTTTTCTGCAAGGTAAAATTTTATATTTTTGGGTATTTCAACTGTAGTTTTTCGTGTAAGTAATTCAGGTGGTGTATTTCGACTTAATGTATCTGGTAATGCAAGATTCTTTCCTGCTGTCCAAACTATATGTAAGTTTGGAAATTTCATTAGAATTAATTGAAATCTATAAACTCGGTGATTTGGGTTTGACTTTTGTGTAAAGAGAAAAATGATTGGTTTGTGATCTGTGAATAGAACTGATGGATGTTTTGATCCAAGTATCAGAAATTCATATTCTGTAAGTGTATAAATTATAGCTGTACATTCTCTCATTAAAGTTGAGAGTCGTAGCTCTGCTTGAGTGAATAATCGAGAATTTGCTGATATAAGGTTCATTTTATTTGTACCATTGTGTGAATGTAATAATGCTGCGCCGATGCCAAAATTTGAAGCATCGCACATTGCATAGAATGGTTGATTTGGATCTGGAATTGTATTTGAAATTTGTTCAGTTAGAAGTTTTTTAATTTCTTCAAATCGTGTTTGATGTTCTGTATTCCATTCAAAATTATTTTGTTGTCTGAGGATATTATAGAATGGTCTCAAATATAATTGCATTTTATAAACGTATTTGCTTAAAAAATTTAACATTCCAAGGAATTCTTGGATTTTCTTTTTGTTTGTTGGTGGTTGAAGTTTTTGGATAGCATCAATGCGTGATTTTAATGGAGTTATTGTCTTTCTTTCTATATTATGTCCTAAAAATTTAACTCGTGTTAAAAAGAAGTGTGACTTATCGGGGGCGGCCTTCAGATTTTGGTTCTGAAGTATTTTGTGATAGTGTTCTAAAACTGTAAACAATTCTTTTTTTTTGTCTGTGATTGAATAAAAACATCGTCTAAATAGGTGATTGCGCTTTTCTTGAGTATTAGTGGTCTAAAAATTTTGCTCATAAAAGCTGAAAATGCTGCTGGTCCTATGGATATTCCATAGAATAGGCGGTTGAATTCATATTGTTGATTTCCAATAACAAATTGCGTTAAACGTCGTGATTGTTCATCTAGTGGCATTTGGTTGTATGCACTATTCATATCTGCGGTTGTAAAGTATTTTCCGTTTATTTTTGTTAAAATAACTTGTATTGGTTCAATAGGCCAATTGCATTTTGATTCGTCTATTAGTGAATTAAGTTATCTAGCGTCTAAAACTATTTTTAATGATTCTCCTTTTGCTAAGATGATAACAGGGTTAATAAATGTGTTACCTTTTGGTTGTTCTTCTTTGTTTACCGGTGAGATAATTTTGTATTGCTCTAAGATATCCAATAATCTGTTCATTTTATCGTGTAAATGAATTGGTACTTTACTTGCTCTTTGTTTTTTGAAAACTGCGTCAGGTTTTAACGGGAGATGTAGTGATGAACTGATTTTGCCAACATCAAATTTGGATGTTGCATAGACTGATGAATATTTTATTAGCTGCTTGGCTAACTTGTCAAATTCGTCTTGTGTTATTTGTGAATGTTGGAAGTTAAACATTGTTAAAAATTTCTGTTGATCCTCTGTATAGTTATTTATGTTGAATGGAGGTTTGAAATATGGGGTTTTTGTGAAATAATCTGTATTTCTTTTTTCATTACTTATTATATTATTTATGGATAGTTCTTCGTTAAGGATTGTGGATTGACAAATATCTAATAATTGGAGTATATTATTTACGCGGTATGCTTTTTCATGCATTGGTGATATTGTAGCGTTGGTTTCGCAATATCCTAAAAGTCCTAAGGGTAATGTTACTTGATACGGTGTATTATTATATACATGTAACGAAATGATGTCTGAATTCGTATTTTTTAAATATTTTATGGATGAAATTGTGATTTTGAAAAACTTATGGATAGGTTTGAATTCAAAGTCTGACATAAAGAGTTGTTGTTTATTTTGATTTTTATCATATTGGTGAACTTGTTTTATTGAAAAATTATATATGTTTCCTGATAGTGGTTTCAGGTGTTTCCGTTGTTGGTTATAAATTGGATAAAATTTTGAAAAGAATGGTGGTTGTTTATTTAATCTTTGAAAAAATGTTAGGGCTCTGTTTTTTGTTTTTGTGTACTTGTCTTTGATTAGTATTTTACTGTTCAAGATGTTGATTGTTGATATATATTTCGAGATAAATGGTATTCCAATGATATTGTGTTTAATATCAGTGATATGAAATATTTGTTTAAATGGCTTGTTCAAAATTTTATTTTGCTCCATTGTTCTTGTGGGGAGAAAAAATAATTGAACTTTTCCATAGTTTACTAATGTTGATCCTTGTGCTGTTGCTAGTTTACTGGAGGTTGCAAGAGGCGTTAATTTTGGGTGTAATGTTTTGATTTCATTCCATGTGGGAATGTTAATTATGTTTGATTCTGCTCCTGAATCAATTAAAAAATCAATTTCAAGATCTGGTGGTTGAAATTCTTTGTTTCTTGGACTTTCTAAAAGAAATGGTATTGTCCAAATTTTTTCTTTGGGTTGTTCTTTTTGTACATTTTGGTAGATGTGATTTGTATTCAAGCATTTTGTTTTGTCATTTTCAGTGGGTTTATTTACAGTGTTAATTTCGTTAGTTTCATGTGCCATTTGTGTAGTATGGATGGGTTCAATATAATAATTGTGAAGGAGTTCCAATTGATTTTCATATATATGTGATGAAAAAGGTTGTTCATATATAATAGGTTCGTAGTCGTTTTCGACTGCTATCATATTTATGGAGATAGTGTTTTCTGTATCACTTTCTGTGTCTGATGATCCACAGTTTATTTGATTTAGTTGTAGTTCGTTATTTCCTGTGTCGTCAATACCTGAGGGGTCTGATGTTGTTTCTTCATTTGATTGTACTTGATTAATATGTCTTTGATGTTTGGGTGTACTACTTCTGTAGCGATGTTTAGAATTATTATAATGGTTATTATTTCTATGTGGTGATTAAGAATAATTTCTATATCGATTATTATAGATTGAATGTCGATTTTGTGAATTGTTTCGTTATCTGTTTTGATAATTATCGTTTGATCTGTGATAGTTTGATCTGTTATATGAATTATTTCTTGATCGATTGTTCGGGTAATTCTGATTTCGGTTGTTCGAATAACTTCTATTTCGATTATATGAATAGTTTCTATTTCTATTATATGATGAGTTTCGTGATTGATTGTTTGGATAGTATTTATTTCTTGTGTTTGATTGGGAATTGGATCTAGAAACAAATTGTGTTGTATTTGAATTTGATCTGGAGTAGTTATTTCGAATATTTGGTCGATTATAATGATTTTGTGAAGAATTCTGTGTATTTCTTCGTTCTGGTGATCTTCCTCTATAACTTGAGTTATATGGTGATTGATTTCTCGTGTAATTGGTGTTGTTCGGAAGTGGTTTTCCTGAACTGTTGTTGCTGTATACATTTTTGTTTGGTAGATTTTGATCTTTCTTCATGTATTGATAGAATGATTTATTTGGTTCTTTATATTTTTGAGGGTTGTTTTGGTTATCCTGTTGTTTTTGTCACATTCAGAAATACTATGTCCGTATCGTCGGCAATAATTACACCATTTTTTTAAAGATGGTTTGCCTTTAAAGTTTGGATGTTTTTCATACATATTTAGTATTTCAGTGATTTTTTCAACGAGGTCTGTATCTGATTCCTGTATGTTATTGATATTTGTTGTGTTTGTTTCGATTCGATTAACATATTGTAATTTCAGATTTTCTGTTTCTTCAAGTTTCATTGTGATTTCCGCTTGCTCTAGTTTGTCTACTAATTTTCGAAAATCTAAATCGGGTTCTCGAATTGAGGAAGGATGAGATGCTCTCTTTTTTATTGCTATTTTCCTTAATTGAGGTGTTAAGGTCATCATTAAAATTTCTGTCATTTTTGTAGTCATGTGTATTTAATGAAAATGCTTTTCGAACTAGTGTTTCGATACGTACTGCTAATTGTTTGATGGTTTCATTTGGTAATCTGCGAATTTCATTACATAAAACTCTTTGGTGTTGTTTATTTCTTTCGGAGTCAAACATTTTTGAAAATTCTTGTGTAAATCTTTTCCAATTTGATTTTATTTCTATTGGCAATACTGAAAACCATTTTTGGGCTGCGCCATCTAAGGTTGTTTGTATCAACGCTGTGCGTCGATGTATCCAATTTTGATGTAGTGGTGTATTAATTGGTTCAGGTCCTATATTTAAAATTAAATTTGCTGTTACTGCATTTAAATAATCTTCTACAGAATATTCAGGGTCTGTTCCTGTGAATACCATTAATGGTTTGTTTGATGTTATTGATGATCCACCCATAAGGTATGGATTCATTGTCATTTGTAGTGATTCTGCGGCATTTGGCATTTGTGAAAAATTTGAAAGTTGATTTTTTGTTATTTCGTGTTGTTGAAGGTAATATGGGGGTGGTATTTCATTTTGCATTTGAGTTGGTTGATACGAGTGTGTGATCATTGGGTTTTGTGGCTGAATTGGTTGAAAAGATTGTGTATTAGTTGGATTTTGCATTTGTATTGGTTGTTGATTTTGTGTATCTGTTGGATCTGGAGAAAAAATTCTATGATATGTATATAGTTTTTGCGCTCCTTGTCCGCGATATTCTTGAGTATATGGTGCAAAAAAATCTGATAAGTAATCCGTATGATGAGGTGCTTTTTTATTTTTATTTTTTTGAAAGAATGGGTAATTTTCACTACGATCCTGTGGAGGATGTGAATTAGTTTGAAAATTTACTGAGTTGGTTGTTGTCATTGGGTTATCCCAATATCGAGATCTTACCTGATTATTATTATTTTTTCGTGGGGGATAGTTTGTTTTTGATGAATGTGGGTAATTATAATTGTGTTCTGCAAAAGTGTTTCTTGTGAACGTTCTTCGTGTTTTTGACGGTACTGTCATAGGTCTATATGTTTGATAATCCATATGTGAATATTTTGGAGCAACCGAAGGTTTAACGGTTGATTGTAAAGTTACTTGTGCTAGTGAAGTGTTTGTATTTTTTGGTGTTGTTAAATTTGGACGTATCGGTGAAATACGTTGTTGTGTAGTTGTTGTTGTTTGGACGATTTCTTCATTTATGAAGTGTGATGGTGTTTGAATATCTTGTTGTGTAAGATTCCTAGTTCCATTAAGGTTTTCATTGTGTATGACGGTTGAATTTAAACTGTTATTTCGCGTATCAGGTAAAAATGTATTGTAGTTTAATGGTGTTGCATCAATGGTTAATGGTACTACTCTTACATAATCTCTTTGATAAGATATTGTACTTATTGCTTGACTTGAGATTGATTGTGGGATGTTTATAAATGCATGATGAGACCATTCGGGGTCCCAAACGTAGTCTGACTGTTCTGTGATGGCGGTATCATCGTTTGAATTTTGAGGTCTGAAATTTTTTCTTGCTTGTAAAATTAAATCTATATTATGTGTGAAATAATCTATTGTAAACCATGCCAAAATTTTTTGTAAGTCATGTTTTGTATGTTGTGAAACTTCGTCTTTAGCGAAATTTTCTTTAATTATATGTAGGAAAGTTGAAAATAGTGTGATTTCATGTCGTACTTTTGTATGTTTGGATGTCTCAGTTGGTGAGATATTTGGAATTTCTGTTTTTTCTAATATTGAAACATAACTATATATTATCGCAAAAACTTCGTTAGTAAATATGGAGTTTGCTCTTTGTGAGTTATGATATTGTACGCTTTTAATATATTCTAAGAATACTTTTGAAAATTCTAAGTCAAGATCGTCTGTTTGAATTACATATTTGCGGTGATTCGGATTTGGTGTGCTGAATTCTATGGTGTAGATTCCGTATTGTTGTGTTAAATTACATATATTTTTCAGATAATGTTCTATAATTTGTCTTTTAATTTTTACATCTGGGAATTCTGCTTTGCATGGGCTGATTCCGGGTTCAAACAAATTTAGGAGTAAATTCTTGCAAAAGGTGATGCTGTCCTCTATTATCGGGTGCATCTACGAGGAAGGGGTAAATGTCGTCGTCATCTGGACTATCGTCACTTTGAGTGTGGCTGTGGCTCATTTTTTTGTTTAATGATTGTTAATATATAACTACCGATGTGTCTAATTGGTTGATTCCAATTATACAAGTGTACTGGTTTGTGTTTATATTGCTTTTTTATTCTTCTTTTTCCTCTTTTTGATGAATTTGAAGTTGTTTCTGAGTCGGAAAAATATAATTGATCGTGAATGGGACAATTTTTATCAATTGATTCTTTTAATTTATAGAGTTCATCTAAATTGCTGGCTTCTGATTCTGAAAATGCGTTTCTATTCTTTGAAAATCTTTTTCGTGTGATTTGTCTTTGTTTGTTTGTTATTTTCCTTTTTATTGTTAGTCGTTTTGTTCTAATATATCCAACTGTTTGTGTATGAGGTGTGATTACAAGATCATATTTTTTGTTATCTATTTCACAGTTGTGTAAAACGATTGTTTGTTTATTTCCTAGATTTTTGAATGACATAAGGTTTAGGATGAGGGATGCAAAAAGTTGTTAGATGATTTCTACTTTCTTAAACTGTTAGTCCTTACGATTTTTTGGTTAGCTTAACCTGGGTCTATTTGTTCAGGGTTGGAGAGAAAAGTATATCGATTCCGAAGAATGATTTTTTACTTTCTCGTGGCTAATATAAGCTAAGGTGTTAACTGGGACAACTGATGATTTTATGATTACTAACAATTTATTGTCATGCTACTAATATTTATTTTGATTTTCAATAAATATTTTTCAAACATGTTTTATATAAGACTGCAGAATTTAAGAAAACGATCTGAGATCTTTTTATCAATCGTTATTGTATATTAATAATTTTGTTTAGCGCCTGAAATGATCATGAAGATTGACTTCAAAATTTTATTTTTGCAAATGAAAATCTAAATTCATTGCTAATAAGATTCTAAATATAAAAGTTTGTGTTGGCTTTTGCCGTACTATCATATAACTATATGGTAAGTTTCTACTTTGTCGTATGTCGTCTCTTGTTCGAGGTCTTCTTACGATTCCGGGTAGTTCTGTTATCGTTCAGAATATCGGTTCTGATCTATTGAGTCGTAGAGACATTTCGATTAAATTATCGTCGTATAACATTTTGAAAATGTTTTGTCTAATTTATAATCTATTTTTGGTTAATTCTAAGCTATTAAGGTCTTGTTCGAGACTTATGGTCGCATCAGATGAGTTAGGACCGATGTGGTTAACTCATAGAGTAATTTCGGATAGGGTACACCGTCTGCTCGTCACGCTGTCTTATTTTCGGCCGGATAGATTCGTGCAACTTCTTAGTCTAATACCGATCCTAATCTTACTCTTATACTATCTAGTCTCAGGGTGTTTAACTAGTCTCTGCTAGGCTCAATAGATCTAGGGTATACTGGTTTATTGCGGCTGCTGAAGTTCTCTTGGAGAGGCAACTAATTTCCAAGTTAAATTCAAATCTCTCTGGTGCTGAAATTACAAGTAATTTCAGCACTTACAAATAAGTGGGTCATTAGTTAGATGGATCATGATTGGTTAATATTAAATACTTTACAGTGGTAAAATATCTAATTTATCCAATCATAAAATATATTTTAGATCAGGTTCCAAAGTCATTCTCTAGGACAAGGTCGAATCCAAAAGAAGACACACTGCAACAACACATACTGCAATTTTTTTTCAATTTTTAATAAATACTATGCAATGAATATTTAGACAATGGCAATAAGTTAATTATCTATCTTTTTGTTAATTATAAGGAAAATTAAATGAAAAACGTAGTACAAATCACATATAAATAAGGAAAGGAAACCTGATAGAAAAATAGACACCAATAGTAAAGAAGCCACAAAAAACCGAAAATGGAACAGCCAAAAAACGAGAAAACTTTTTACAATTTGTAATTACTTATTGAACAAAAAAAATCAATCCGATCAGTTTGATCAGCCAAAATTGGGACTAAACATAATATTTCCAGACGAAGCTTAATGATATGAACAAGAAACTCGCAGTTCACTAGTAGGTCCCCCAAAAGGCATGAAAATTGGAGTACAGGGAGCTTCTATAGATATATAAAGCAAATTGATTGTTATACCAGCTCAAACTGAGCAGAAATTTATGAGCAGTTCCAATAAAAGTTGTGTCAAAAGTGTCTAATCTGCACCGCGTAAATTTGCGACAAAACACAGGTGGATTTTTTTTATTGAACAATAACAAAAAACTCATCAGTTTTACACAGCAGCTTCCTCATTTATACCGTTCTAATTATGCCTTATTAATATTATTTTTAGGGAAACTCTAATTGAGGACAATTGTCACTCGGATGGGAGCGGCTATTTTCAAGGGCGAAAAAAATAATGGGCGAAGGACTCATAGGCGATGGAACAAAAACAGCCGAAAGTCAATTATTTGAATGAATCAATTGCCCTACAATTCAAAGGATTTCAATGAAGCAACATTTCGCCCCTCTTATAATGAAACCATTGAAACCCAAAAACTGTTTCAATTTGATGGCGGTCAGTGAAAATTTGAAGTTTTGTATAATTCTGCTGATTTTAGATTCAGCTAATAATAATATTAAGTCCCTGGAAGTATTTACTTTCTTTGCAATTTCTAAGCTTTCCTTTGAAATTGTGGGATACTTAAGTTTGACTGGCTGATTTGTTTCACCCATTCGTTCCTTCGCCTAAGAGGGATTCTACCCCACAAGTTTTTGTTAGCTGAGTTATTTCAAAAAATGCAGATACCTGATAAGATACTAATAGCTGATCGCACAGGAAAAAAGTATACAAACAAAATACTGTCTCATTTTTTGAAATCTCAGCTTTCGAATTTCAAAGAAAAAAATAGATGTCCTTGAAACTCTTCGAATAGGTAAAACAATTAATGATTGACACTTTTTTTTGATAAAACTAACCTACAAAGAGTTGTACAAAGTTCGGACAGACAAAATTAATTAAGAAGAGCATCTGTCTAGACATCAACGGAAAATAAAATTGAAATAAACAAAGTCGAAAGTTCATAAAGCAGTTTCGGGATCTACTTAAAAAAATTCAAGAAAAGGGAGGAGTTTGTTAATTAAATTACTTGCAGCGATTTTTCGACCAATCAGAATGCAGCAAAACTGAGTATACAGAAAATGGTTTAATGCGAGTTTACTGTTTTTATTTATAGGGGTGATTTTTTAGTAGATACAATAAGGAGGGAGATTGTTAAGTAGTTCCGAGTTTCGCTCAAACTCTATAGCCACGGCGGGCAATTGCATCCGAAGCCTCAAACGATTGTATAGTAAAATCTGGATGTTCGTCGGAGTATTCAAAAACTAGGCTAGCATAATCATCGGTTAATTGACGATCTCGCATTTAGTCTGGCAAGACACTCAAGGTTGTTCGGCTTCCGATTTTGCATGCAAAAAAGCGTCGAAAACAATGATTGCTCATTTTAATTAGTTGTGTGTCCGAACTTTTTGTTACTAATTATAACATGATAAAACTGGATCAATAAGTTAATTTTTTATTTCGCAGGGAAATCTGAAAAGTAAATTCCTCTTTCGAAACTAGAAGTATATCGCGTTTTTCACTTTTCCTTTTCGATAGTGGAAATGGAATGAACTGAACTTCAAAGTCAAAACAAGAAAAAGTACATTTGAGCTTGAACAAATTTGAAGACTTTTCCAGAAAAAAAAACGAAAAAAAAATTGCGTCCTATATAAGTCTGAATAAAGAGAAAAACTTTTCAAGTTGACGCAACGCGTTTCGGTTTCATCGGATAATGCCGGTTTTGCTATATTTCAACCTTATTAACGCAACAACAAAAAGAGTGACTGAAAGGTTTGTCAGATAGCAATGCAGTTGTATAACACAGGTCAACTTAAACTTATTAGGGTAAAAACAAATAGACCCAAAAATTGATCTGCTTCTTACTCCTTCTTCGACACAGGTATTCAAGAAAATGTTTTGCAAGTGGCTGTATTGAAGTCATGTTCGTACTCAATAATCTGCCAATCTCAATCCACTACCATCATAACCTTTATCAACATTTCAATCGTAAATCATATTAGACGAAAAGCTGCAAGTACGAAACAAACAACAACAGCAGTTAGTCATTGAGTTCACATTCTGTCCATCATTTTCCTTTTGCATCTCCAATGGCGCCTTCAACTGCAGTTCCGTTCTGCTCAGAGGTCGAGGCTTGCTCCGGCTTCATAGCTGGGAACAAGAGCACTTCCTGAAACAAAACGTTTATCATGCATCTGAATCCTCATTTATTTGCGAAGTACACTATTTTGGGGAACTAGTTCAACAGAATGATTAATATTTTCTAACGCTTGATATTAACCATGCTTTGATCATTTAAATGCTCTAATGCCGATATTGAGCTTTAACTTGCAGTATCTCAGCCATGGCTCCTGCATTTTAAAGAAAACTCAATGCTCTGTTTTTCCTTTCCTAACCTCGCCTGCGAGCTTTTACTTGTAAAACTTACGTCCAGAATCCAATTATCACCAAAATTAGCAACTAATTATGCAATTTCAAGCATTTAAAAGCTCGTGCCTTTGTTTCTCCATAAAATTGATGCTGATGTGAGGTGGGAGGAAAGGAAAAAGAGCCCGACATACTTTGATGTTGTTCTGATTTGTAAGGAACATAGTGAGTCGGTCTATTCCCAGTCCCCACCCCGCAGTCGGGGGGAGTCCGTACTCCAGCGAAGTGCAGAAGTTCTCGTCCACCAACTGCGCCTCGTCATCTCCTGCGTCCTTCTGTTTTGCCTGCTCCTCAAACCTCTCTCGTTGCACTACTGGGTCATTCAACTCAGTGTAAGCATTGCATAGTTCTTTGCCCAGCACGAATAGTTCGAATCGTTCAGTCAGCCCAGGTTCGGAACGGTGCCTGGTTAAAACAAAACGATTATTTCGTGTTACGAGAGAACCATTTGCGAGGGGTAGGAAAATGTCACAACTCTCAATAAAATATATTGACAAAACTCTTAGTTTAGTCCGCTTAAAGGATCTTGTTAACTATCATACTCCCCCCCTATTTCGATTTTCCGAAACTCAACTTTGGCGGCCAAACTTTCAATATAGCTTAAGACATTTTTCAGAAAATAAATATAATTAAAATTTTTTACGTAGGTATTATATAAATAGTGAGTAATACAAATACGAACGCGCTAAAATGAAAACCCATTTAATTGATGACATTTTTGAAATGCATATTTTATACAGAAATGGTTGTCAAAAATAATACATATGCATAGGGGGGGGGGGGGGGGGTGGGGGAATAGTTAACAAGGTCTAAAAGGGGGAAAATACTTACCAAGATCCCGCTTAAAATATTAGTTCATAAGTTTTTTATATTGTTATTTGGCATAATTATATTTTGTAGCAAACTATTTTTCAATTTAATCATCTGGATTGTTTCTTGCAGGGTTACCAACAGTTTTGTAAAACTCTACGCCTTTGGATGAGCAACTGATGTTCCGATAGCCCTGGAACTCAATGCGGGTAGTTTTAGCAGTAGGGGCGTTCCAAAACGGTCGCAAGAGAATCGCGAAAACAGGAAGGGGATCATTAGCCAAAATTATTTCACTGAAAAACTCTCATCCCAACTTATCGGTTGAACTTTTTTGCGCTATCAATATCTTTAGACGAAGTATTTTGTTGCAATTACATTTACACTCTTTTCTAAAAACATTAACACCACAACAGGATGATGTTGATGTGCACTCCATTTTTCTCATTTCTCCATAGTTCGTATTCAATATATTCTGTTTTTAGATTATAGCTCCAAGTCTATCAATTCGAGTATAACTTACCATTTGGCCAATGGTGACATGACATGTGGATGACCCAAAAGGAAGGTAGGATTGACGAAGGAAGGTTCCAGATACTCACCGACTAGCTAAAAATTGAACCATTCAACTCTCAAAAAACCAAACTTGAATCAAACGTTAATGCTTCTAACCTTGTCCAGCAATCTAGCGGTGGTTCTAGGGTTGCTGCAATCAACTTCTCGCATCACGCAGATATCATCCAAACACTTACGCGCCTCTACAAAAAAAAGATTCCATAGTAATGATTTTTAACACAAGCTGACAATTATTTAGTCACATCACCCTTTGATTTCAATAGAGCAAAAATAAATACAAATTTTTTCAAAGAAATACAAAAACTTTCAGATTTCCTCCAGGTAAAATGTTATTAATAGGTTAGATTAATATTTTAACTTACAATTCACTTTTACTCAAACCTTTATTGGACAAGGGATGTACAATTTTTATCTGGAGTACCATTGTGCTCAAATCGGGAGGGAGACAAACCAGACTCAAGAAACACTGAAATGGTAGTATTTTCGATTCTTTTCTCTTGTGTATCTGCTTATGCAAGCGAGGGCGAATTCACGCTAGCTGCATTCAAAACTAAAGTAGGCCTAATCTTTTCCCTGATTTCTAATACCTTCAGTGTGGAAAGTGGTGGCATCAGGAAAAGTGACACCTAGGATCTTCTCCAGGTCTCGGATGATGTGAACTCTTTTGAAGGGAGGCGTGAAATCTACTTCCTTCGGCCCCATCTCTTCTCCCTCTGGGTAGTAGGACACTGTCGACTTGCCAAACAAAGCTTTCACTAGACCTATAGAAAATAAACAGATGGATAGAAATTTTACAGATTAGTGTCAACTATACTCATTACAGCATCCCATTCAGCAGCAACTACAAATTAAAAAAAAACATTAGGCTGAAGAAGAGGTAACTTTGGACTTTACTTCCGTTTTTTATTCATTTCTAAAGGACAGAATTGAAGCAAGCAGAATTTGAGCAAATTATGTAATTCTATCCGAAACAGAATCTCCACAAAATCGTCCAACGTCTTTAAATTTGAACAAAATAACAGAAAAAAAATCAGCAATCAATCGGCAATTTAAAAAAATACCACAAAAAAATTCATGAAACAAACCATGTAGAAGTTGCTCTGTCATCTTCATTAGATCTTCATAATCCGCGTAGGCCATATAGAACTCACAGGTAGTGAATTCGGGATTATGAGTCATATCGATACCTTCATTTCTAAATTGACGTCCAATCTCATAAACTCTATCGAAGCCACCCACTACCAACATCTTCAGGTACAACTCGGGGGCGACTCGCATGAACAGATTCATGTGCAGGTCGTTGTGGTGTGTTACGAAAGGCTTAGCTGTTGCGCCACCCGCAATCATGTTCATGAGGGGAGTTTCCACTTCTAGAAATCCCATGTTGTCCAGGAAGTTCCTGACGTAAGAAATGATTTTTGTTCGAGTTATAAAAACGTCTCGCACAGATTCGTTGATGATCAAGTCTAAATATCTTTGTCTGAACCTAGTTTCCTAAAACACAACATTAACACAAAGGCGAAGCTGAGCTTTGCACCAGTTGCGATACAACAAGTATAGGATTAAAACAGCATAACGCTGAATAAGTAGCAAAGATGACTTCGAGTAAAGAAAAAATTGAGAAAAGAACTAGAAAAACAGAAAAATTAAAAACAAAACGAAAAATCACTATTTCACGATTATATTTAAATTTCTTAAGCGGTCCTTTTGGGGTTGAGTTTGAGCATTCGAAATATGGAGCCAGAGTCTTATCGATCAAGAAAAATATAGCAGCAAATTTGCAGGAAACAAAATATTAGCAGGAAGCAAAACTAAAGCAAATAGCGATGAAGATGAAAATCAACCGAAAAGTTCTAACCACATAATGCCCATGAGTGCTTCCTATGTGGTAAATTCAAGGTGGTATACCAAATTCGAAAACTAAACCAACAAGAGTTTAAGTCGACAACCATGAAGCAGAAAAATTGCGATACAACACATAGCACAAACTAGCAGACAGAAATTGAGACAAAACCGTTAAGTGAAAAAATTTGAAAAAAAAGATAGTTTCGGGAAAACATAGATTTACTAACATTTCATAAATTTGTATCAGGGTGTCTGAAAAAAAATTAGACAATTTTTCGGGAAAACAAATAAATTTGTCTGGCAAAATGCCAAAAAGGACTACAACGTTATATTTGCATCGGAACAGCAAATGTAACAAGACGATAATGCTAATTGCAAGAAGAAAAACCGCATGTGATGTTTAAGTGCTCATTGATCGACAAAACAAAACTTTTCGAAATATTTTACTTCAATTACTTACACTAAAATCATTCAGAAAAAGAAAAAAGCTGAATCTTCAAAAGGAATCCGTACAACTCAAACCAAACCAAGACGGACGATAGCGCAAAAAGCAGGAAAGTTCTTCATTTGAGAGAAAAGAAAACAGGTCCTGGTCGAGTAGGACAACAAGCCTTTGTCTCAAGTGTATGTGTTACCTCTACACCAGTTGCGCTGGATAGTTGATTAAATTTTAATTAATTTTGATAAATAAACTAAGCAGGAAAATGATTTTTCAACTAGCAGGCCCACTGCAGATAAAACTGCACCTAATAATTGGCAACGTTCATCGTTTAAAAAAAGGGTTGAATAGAGGGATGCTTAGCTGGTTGTATAGGTGGCTGGACGAATGAACGAATGGATAGCTGGATGGACGCATGGATAGCTGTATATATAGATGGCTAGATGGATGGTTGAAGGGAGGGATAGCTTAATTGATGGCTGCATCGAACGATGATTGTCTGAATGCATGGATGGCTTTCTGGATGACGGGTTGAATGGATGGCTAAATTGATGAGAGGATGGATGATGGATGGATGACTGATGGGTTGAGTGCCGGACAGATTTGTGGCTGGATATATGGCTGACTGGGTCGCTAAATGATAAGATGGCTGGCTTGTTGGATGGAGAGATGGCTAGGTGGAAGAATGGCTAGATCGTATATGGATGAATGATGGGATGCATTGACGGCTAGATTGATGGATGGACTGCCGGATGATTGCTGGCTGGCTGAGATGGAGGATTGTTGGATGGATGACAAGGTGGCACGATGGGTGGAGATCTAGATTGGTAGATGCATGGCTGAATTGATGGACGGATGGAAGGCAGGATAGATGAATGGCTAAATAGATGGATGGCTTCATGGATGGTTGGAGGGACGGACAGAGGGGCGGGCAGATGGCAAGATAGATATATAGCTGGTTCGATGGATCAATCGATGGCTAGATGGATGGTGGTTCGATGGATCAATCGATGGCTAGATGGATGGTGGCTTGATCGATGACCGATTGCATGGAAGAATGGAGATGGGTTAGACGCGTGAAGATATCGATGGATGCATGGATGGCGGACAGCTGAATGAATGGATGGCTTGATGACTGGTTGGAGTAATATATAGAATGAGTGATGGCTACCTGGGTGGATGGATGTCTGGCTGTGTAGATGGATGATTGGGTGGTTGACAGGCGATTAGCAGGATAGATGGCTGATCAGATGAATGGCTCAACGAGGGATGGATGGCTTTTTGGGTGGATGGATAGTTAGATGGATGATTGGCTAAATAATAAGTCGATTCATGAAAAATTGGCTTGATGGCTGTCAAAATGAAAGCTAGATATAAACCTTCCGAGATTACCTTGACAAAACCCCATCATGGAGCTGAGAATTTCAAAATTAATGATGCATTTTAAAATCCAATTTAAAACTTAGATTTGAGACGAAAGTTCAGACGAATTGTAAAAAACGGCATATCTCAAAAATATAAGGTTTTGGGCAGTCATATTTGGAGGTGAATTGAAACCCCTTTGAGTCCATTGAGTCTCCTTGATATTTTGAAGGACTTTTTCGGCTTCTGCCAATTCTTTTTCTGTTTCTGACAGTTCGCGCTTGAGGACTTTGACGATCTCCGTTGGTAAATACCAATTTGTCGACGCAACTCGTTGCTTTTCACTTTCAATTTGTCTTCCTCTTTCATGCGCTGCTTCTCAGATTCCTTATAAAGATGGCTTGCTGCAGACATCTGATTCAGAAGAATTTGGGACTTCTCATGTTGCCCCAACTGAATCGCACCATTGCGCACACTGATCAACTTCCCGTCTAACGAGCACTTTGCCTGTTCCGGCCGACCGGGCACAGCCGCAGCCCATCGGTATTTTTCTCGCATCTGCTGAGAGAAGACACATGGCATATCTGAAACATATTTAACATTGGTAGGAACCCTGATTAAAGCAGAATGTCAATGAAAACTTTGCCCAGCAATAAAATACAGACCAATGAAAAAAAAAAAAAACTTTTTACAGACTTTACAGACCGGTCTGTAATTACAGACCAAGTGATCACCCTGACCTTGACAGCACCCAACTATATGGTTGAAAATTTCAAATTATTAGATATTCATGAAATCAAAAATGATGAACGTCAAATCTTAGAAACTAAAAAAATTTATGTATTCATAATTGGAGGCCAATTCCGCAACCCCTGGGACAACCCTGATAGCATCCCATCATAGGGTTGCTTATTTAAAACTTGGCGAAATAAAACGCTATGACGAAAAACGTCTGTTACAAGATGAATCCAACCTTAACACTACACTGCCTTCCTTTCCTCCCATGCTGGCATTCTACCTACAGCCTTAGATTCGGGCTTTTCAATTGGCCTAGCCTTCATAAACTGGAAAATCGAAAAAATTCTTAAGCATTGCATTATACGATGTAGCTCTAACGGGTAAAAATTCTTTCGTTGAACGTGCAAAAATTAATAAGTTTAAATATGGTGAGATACTTGTCACATGCATTTTAAAGAAACAGTATAGATAGATAGATATAGAACGATTTTTTTAAAACTCAAAAAAATTAACAATTTTTCATGATACATTTCCTTATTTTATTCGGAGGGCTTATGATAATGATTTAGATTTAGACAAACAAAAAATTAAAAGAAATAGGGAAATTGGCCGACAGAATTAAAGCCGACCGACGTGTACCGAAATCAACCAAAAAAATTCAAATCCAATAAAAATTATTTTGCTATTATTAACGTACACAAGACATATGCAGCCAAAATGCAGTAACCGTTCTACTAATTAACCCTGCAGCGTTAATCCTGCATTAACCATTGTAAGCATTATACTGATTAACATTTGATCATTATGTGAGCAGAGTTATTTTCGGAGAAAAAGTATAATACCCGATTACAATACCCTTTCTTATCGCAAGGGTAATTATTTACCGAAACTTCAGACGGCTTGGATGTCTGGCTGTGTAGATGGATGATTGACAGGCGATTAGCAGGATAGATGGCTGATCAGATGAATGGCTCAACGAGGGATGGATGGCTTTTTGGGTGGATGGATAGTTAGATGGATGATTGGCTAAATAATAAGTCGATTCATGAAAAATTGGCTTGATGGCTGTCAAAATGAAAGCTAGATATAAACCTTCCAAGATTACCTTGACAAAACCCCATCATGGAGCTGAGAATTTCAAAATTAATGATGCATTTTAAAATCCAATTTAAAACTTAGATTTGAGACGAAAGTTCAGACGAATTGTAAAAAACGGCATATCTCAAAAATATAAGGTTTTGGGCAGTCATATTTGGAGGTGAATTGAAACCCCTTTGAGTCCATTGAGTCTCCTTGATATTTTGAAGGACTTTTTCGGCTTCTGCCAATTCTTTTTCTGTTTCTGACAGTTCGCGCTTGAGGACTTTGACGATCTCCGTTGGTAAATACCAATTTGTCGACGCAACTCGTTGCTTTTCACTTTCAATTTGTCTTCCTCTTTCATGCGCTGCTTCTCAGATTCCTTATAAAGATGGCTTGCTGCAGACATCTGATTCAGAAGAATTTGGGACTTCTCATGTTGCCCCAACTGAATCGCACCATTGCGCACACTGATCAACTTCCCGTCTAACGAGCACTTTGCCTGTTCCGGCCGACCGGGCACAGCCGCAGCCCATCGGTATTTTTCTCGCATCTGCTGAGAGAAGACACATGGCATATCTGAAACATATTTAACATTGGTAGGAACCCTGATTAAAGCAGAATGTCAATGAAAACTTTGCCCAGCAATAAAATACAGACCAATGTAAAAAAAAAAAAAACTTTTTACAGACTTTACAGACCGGTCTGTAATTACAGACCAAGTGATCACCCTGACCTTGACAGCACCCAACTATATGGTTGAAAATTTCAAATTATTAGATATTCATGAAATCAAAAATGATGAACGTCAAATCTTAGAAACTAAAAAAATTTATGTATTCATAATTGGAGGCCAATTCCGCAACCCCTGGGACAACCCTGATAGCATCCCATCATAGGGTTGCTTATTTAAAACTTGGCGAAATAAAACGCTATGACGAAAAACGTCTGTTACAAGATGAATCCAACCTTAACACTACACTGCCTTCCTTTCCTCCCATGCTGGCATTCTACCTACAGCCTTAGATTCGGGCTTTTCAATTGGCCTAGCCTTCATAAACTGGAAAATCGAAAAAATTCTTAAGCATTGCATTATACGATGTAGCTCTAACGGGTAAAAACACTTTCGTTGAACGTGCAAAAATTAATAAGTTTAAATATGGTGAGATACTTGTCACATGCATTTTAAAGAAACAGTATAGATAGATAGATATAGAACGATTTTTTTAAAACTCAAAAAAATTAACAATTTTTCATGATACATTTCCTTATTTTATTCGGAGGGCTTATGATAATGATTTAGATTTAGACAAACAAAAAAATTAAAAGAAATAGGGAAATTGGCCGACAGAATTAAAGCCGACCGACGTGTACCGAAATCAACCAAAAAAATTCAAATCCAATAAAAATTATTTTGCTATTATTAACGTACACAAGACATATGCAGCCAAAATGCAGTAACCGTTCTACTAATTAACCCTGCAGCGTTAATCCTGCATTAACCATTGTAAGCATTATACTGATTAACATTTGATCATTATGTGAGCAGAGTTATTTTCGGAGAAAAAGTATAATACCCGATTACAATACCCTTTCTTATCGCAAGGGTAATTATTTACCGAAACTTCAGACGGCTTGGACGAATGAATCTAGAAGTTTACCTTATCTTTGACGCCAAAATGCAAATGAGGTAACATGTGTAGGCACGGACTAAGAAGGGTAATTTTCTTGGGAACTATGCTGAGTTCACCCAACTTTGTTCGCCCTAGGAACAATATGCAAATTCAAAATTTCACAAATTTTTAGAACTTAGGCTCGAATAATTCGAGTAGAATTATGCCTTACCTGGATGACCTGTCACTCCGACAATATCGCCTCGATGAAGTGTGTCTACGTCTTGTTCGAACTCCTCGCTGCTCTTGTAGTATTTATCATTAGCCATTATCTGGATCTTGACCGCTTCCGCCCGTAAATCGTAAAAGATCAACTTCTTCCCAGATGCTCTTTTTGAATGAATCCTGCCTTTAAAAAATTACGATGATCCAATAAAGTGATCATAGCAAAAAAATGTCCCAAATTGGAATCAAATGGTTTCTTATTGAACTGAGTGGATAGAATCTTAAAAATTGCGGAACATACCTGCAACCGACGTAACAATTGACTCGTCGACTTGTCCATTTTCGACCGAACTGAAATTTTTAATAAAGTTTTTCAGAGAAACTTCCACATTGAACTTGTGAGGATAAGGGTTCCTGTTACTTGTTGCTTTCAGTCTTTGAATAGACGCTGACCGCATCTCGAAATATTGCTGAAAGAACAACCGAGTCTCAGAACTAAATTAAGCAAAGCAATTACAGGTGGAACTGAGCGTAAATTACATTAGGATCCAAATCAGCCTCCGATATTGTATTTGATGGTGCATTAGTTCCAGTATTAGCGTTGTCATCTGTGGCCTTCAATTCTTTTTCTTTGGCCTTCTTTTCTGCCTTCTGTCGCCTTTTAAGCTCACTGTCAAAAGAAAAAAATAAGCGGAGATCACAAATTAAAACTTCAAAACATTACTTCATTCATTATATTTCAAAACAATACTTTTTACTGATCGTTTCTCCTTCTGCAGCGCTCATTTTATATCTCAGCACAGGTAAACAAGAAAACTTGATGATATTCTGACAACGCAAAGGTCTAGTTGTAATCAGGGCTTTCAGCATCAATTGTCACAACCTATAAAGCAGTTATTAAATGGCTACAATGCGCATCTGAAAATAGTATACCATGGACACAGAATCAAATATGCAATCTTCGTCCAAAACATCGCAGGTACTTGTTTAGAATTATGATGAATTTTTGATGAGCACCATTCGAAAAGCTCGTGTTACGGTGTGCTTTAGCTTTTTTCTCACGCAAATAATTCAGGTACCAAAAAATCAGAAAGGGTCGATTAAAGGTTTTTAGGTCGAGATTCGAACATTTAAAAATTTCAACAAATTGTTCAGTTCAGTTCAATTGTTTTCTGATCTTTTAGGCGTTTTTGTCGCCTCTATCGATCAGCTCTTGATGTACTCTTTTTCTATCAATTCGTCTCAAGTTTATCAATTCCGCTTTTCTTCCAATATATGTCCAGGTTGTTCTTGAAAGCGTTCAAGGTCTGCGAGTCAATTACTTCTCCTGGCAACATATTCCAATCTGTAGCTGATCTAATGGTGAAAAAGTTTTTTCGCAATTCGAGGCTGGCCTTCTTCGTTATCACTTTCTTGTTGTTTCTAATTGTGTCACAATTATTCAATTCGAAACTGTACCAATGCCGAGAAAAACTTGATATTTTGAGTCAAGTTGAGTGTAGCAGTCGCCTATTTAAGTCACATATGAGGCTAAGAAAAATAGGCCCTATAACCATTGGCTCAAGGGTCAGGGACACTATTACATAGTCTTTTTCATATTAAATGTCTGGTGCTACGACGAGGACAAGATTGACCTCTAAAAATCAAGAGTGTTGCACTATGTATTCCAAGTCAGCGGGGGAGAACTGGCTGATGTGCGAGGGCTGCGAAAAGTGGACGCATAGCTCGTGTATGGGATACTCTCATGATATCTTCAAATTTCTGGAGAGGACCGCAAATGTAAAGTTTCTGTGCAATTGGTGCCTAAGTGCTGATATTCGTGCAAAATCTACTGTGGATGTGGGCGATCTGTCAAAAGACATTGAGGACATCAAAGAGTCACTGGAGATCATGAAATCGCGGCCTACATGCAATCCTTCTCCTCCCCAACTGGAAGCTAAGTAGTCTAGTGTCGTTAAATCTAGTTCCGATATATCTCAAGAATTGCGGTTTAGTGATATGCCGGAAATTAGCATGAGTACTGACAGCAAAATTTTTGAACATGAAAAATGATAAGCGATACAATGGAACTTCTCGGTGCAAATAAAGAGGAAATTTCCCCTTTCCGCGAACTCGGAAAATTTAACGCAACTAATAAAAAACCCAGACAAATTTTGGTGAAGTTTTGAAATGTTATTACGGCAGATAGATTATTTGCGTGTGCAACCATGTTGAAAAATTTTGAGCCAAACATCGAGGGAAACAAATACTCAATTTTTCTATCAAAATCCTTAAAAAAGAGATGACCAAGAAAGGGACCGAAACTTGTTGTAGAGAAAAGACGCGAACTACTCAAAAGCGGAAACGGAGCAAAGGATATAAAAATCAGAAATAATAAAACCAAGCAGTAAATTGCACTGAATGACTACCAAATAAAACCGGAGAATTAAGAGCACTATGTTACAATGTAGAAGTTTATTCAAACTAGAAAGAAGACAAATTTTTCCGAACAGAATAATTTTAAAGAACTTTGATTCTATTTGCCTGTCTGAAACATGGCTTACAATTGAAATCCGCGAATCCGAGATTTTTCTTCGAAATTACAACTGTTTTCTATCAAACAGAAAATCTTCGCTGCAATCAACATCTCACGGTGGAACATTAATTGGCGTAAGGTCAGGCTTAATGTTAGAAGCTGCAAATTTTAGTTTTTATACCAACGGAGCGTCAGTAGCATGCTAAATTAAGCTAGATAAACGGAAATTGCTTGTTGTCTCTTGTTATCTACCGCCTGCAAACAGCAAATATGCTCTGAAACCAAGTAAAATAATTAACATGTTTGAAGACATTAAATAAATTGCGGAAGAACTGTGATTTGTTTATTACCCCTCAATAGATTGGTGCAACATGTCATTAATTAGAGAAACCGAAATATCATTTTTGGAAGAAATAGAGAATCTTGAAGTTCATCAAAATTTATGTTTACTGCCTCAACTGGTACTCTCGATTTGATCTTCACCAGCAATAAAATCCATGTATCAGATGTTTATACTATAGACAGTAACGATAAATTGGGAAAACTTTCTAACCATTATCCGGTCGAAATCTCTTTCAACGTAGAGTTATCGCATCCTATGCGTCGTAAATTTATTAAAGAATCCCTATTTAGTTATGCAACGGTGATTTCGATTTACTCAATGAGCAATTACTGTTGATCAAATGTAATGTGATACTAAATCATTGGTATAACTGGTTATCCTCGCTTATTAAAAAGTGTGTTCCAAAGCGCACTAAACATAGATCATCCTTGCCGCCCGGGATAAGTCAATCGACTTCGAATCTTATTAAATGTTTACATACAGCTCGAAAGAAATATACCGAGTCTCATTCAAAAGTTTGCACTTAAGTGAACAGACAGAAACGAACGCCGAAATGAACAAAGCCGATTGTGAACAGTCTCTTGCGTCAGAGCGATCAATGGGAAAACTTTTTAAATACTCTAAAGCTTTTCATAAGTCAAGCTTACCAAGTATACTGAAGTACAAAATTGAGACCACCGATACCGATCATTTAAAGGCAGAATTACTTTTGACATTTTTCGTCCAAGCATCTCTATCTCATTCTATCTATCAAATATTTTCTAAAACTATTCAAACTAGGCGTTTTCCAGACTACTGGAAAGTAGCTATAATCAGCCCAATTCATAAAAAAGACAATAAAAGTGACATTGAAATTTATAGACCCGTCTCCCTTCTTTGTATAGTTTCAAAAATGATAGAGCGTATAATATTTAGGAGATTATACGAACATCTATCACCTATGTTTCATAGTTCACAACATGGGTTTCGGAAGAATAAATCAACGGTCTTACAGCTATTAACTTTCTTACAGATAGCCTAAAAGAGTCAGGACGAAGCGAATAATATGGAGACCGTTTTCAAAAACCGAGTAGGTAGAAATTTGATCAAATTATTGAAATCTTATCTATCAAACAGGTCCCAATCTGTCAAAGTGAATAGCGAAATCTCAGATCCAAAGCCCGTAACAAGCGGAGTGCCCCAAGGCACCATTATCGGGCCATTGTTTTTGCTCATTTTTATTAATGACTTGCCTTCTCTTTGCCAAAATGTCACCCCTTTGTTTTTCGCCGATGGAGCAAAATTCATTAGCCTAAGTTTAGCTAAGGAAGAATTTCAAAATGAACTTAATGTGATATACAACAGGAAAGTTCAAAATCATATGCCATTCAATGTGGATAAACGCACCCACGTGAGCTTTACAAAAAATTCAAACAAATTTGCTTCAACAATACGGAAATTAAATTAGTGGACACTCAGAATGATATAGTGGTTATAATTTCAAATGACATTGAAATTATAACCCCTATATTTTTCTGAGTGTCCACTAATTTAATTTCCGTATTGTTGAAGCAAAATTTGTTTGAGCTTTTAGTAAAGCTCGCGTGGGTGCATTTATCAACATTGAATGGCATATTATTTTGAACTTTCCAGTTGTATATCACATCAAGTTCATTTTGAAATTCTTCTTTAGCTAAACCTAGGCTGATGAGTTTTGCTTCATCGGCGAAAAGTAAAAGGGTGATATTTTGACAAAGAGAAGGCAATTCATTAATAAAAATTAGGAAAAACAATGGCCCGAGGATGCTGCCTTTGGGCACTCAGTTTGTTACGGGCTTTGGATTTGAGATTTCGCTGGAATCTACACATTGACAAAGCAGTCTTAAAAGCAAATAAAACTTTTTTCGCGATCGAACGAAACATATCGAATTTAAACAGAGTATCAAAACTGAATTTGTTCAAATCCATGATAATCCCCGTGATTCTTTACGCAAGTCCGTGTTTTGGTTTAAATAAGTACGTAATGTCCAAAATAGAGATGATTCAGCGAAGAGCAGTAAAATGGATTTGCGTTAATAGTTGTGGACGTTGATTTTAGGAATTGTGAGGCATGTTGTGATTTTAGGACGTTGTGAGGCATGTAATCTAGACATACTAATTTACACTGAGTTCTCGCGCGCAACTTTGTTTCAGGTGAGACGTCCAAGGAAAGCCAAATGCGAACAGAACTTAATGTACCAAACCTGTTGACTTGCGAATGTGTTAAAAATCGATTTAAGACAAGGGATTGGCTGGAAACAACGACTGTTAAAAATCGTCTGGTCGAAATTCGAGCAATACAATGAGAGCGATAAGTGCAGAAATAGACCTGTTTTATTAAACGAGAAACTGACGGGGTCCAAACCCCTTGTGTGAACCACAGAATTCATATTACTACTACTACTACTACTACTACTACTACTACTACTACTCTATCTTGTATTTTTGTACCTCATTCAGTCGGAGCCAATTCGGTTCACCTGCGACATGAGACTACACACCGTGTTACAGCTTAAAGGCTACTACCAAAATACCCCACTCTAGAAATGGTATACCGTTAGTTTTTAATGGACAGTAGAACTTTGATCCATTTCAGATGGATCAACCTAAAACTCGCCTTATCTCAACATAATCACATAAAATGCACTCAAGAAATTTAAATTAGGTACTCACATAGTGACGCGACTCTAGAACTAGGTAACTCAAAGTAAAAAAGCAACTCTAGATTAAGTTTGAAGGAAATAAATTTTGCTCAAGAAATTTTATGTCCTGGACCATTGAGCAGTTCGGCTGTCCACCTTCCTAGTCAAGTTTCACTCTCGCCCAATCAATTGCACTTCTTTTCTTGAACTCTCGATCCTCTCTATCAGGAAAAATTCAACCCTACTCGTACTGAAGATTCTGAAAAAAATGCGAATAGCAATTTTATTCTCGTGATTTTCGTCGACTTTACCGCAATTATAACTCGAATCTTCTGATCCAATTTATGTTGTACTTTCAGTTGTCGCGAGTAACCTGAGCATGACAGGGACAATACGAATTTTTGAAAAATTACTTTTTATCCCAAAACAAGGCAAACTTCCAGATATGACCGACTGGCACAAATCAAGTCAAGTTTATAATGGAAGTCAGGCATTGCCTCTTATAGTCATTTCCCACACTAATTGTTCCGACCATCTGAAAAATGGGAAAGAAGTTTGTGTTGCGGCGTGTTTAAGCATTTTTTTTTGTTTGACTGAAAAAAAACTATCCAGGTGGCGCCGCACAAAAGCTAAAAGTTATTATGGTAAAAACCTAAAGAAAATATGCACCAGCACAGATCCTGTGTTAACTGTTGATCGGCAGATCACCACGTGGCTGAGTGAACACCATTCTGACAGAATATGATTAGCTAAGGCTTTTCGCCATATAAACAAGATCTGCATCAAATGGTCGAGACTGAATTCTACAATAGACTGTTGAATTAAATACGCACGAGATGCTTCTTCTGCATTCAGCTGTAACAGTCGTCCAGTTAAGTCACATATGAGGTTAAGAGAAATAGACTCATTAACCATTGGCTCAAGGGTCAGAGACACTACCTCTTGTGTTTTTGAACCTCAATCTGTAGGAGCTAAATGGGATCCATTAGGACATGGGATAGTGAGATCGTGTAACAGCTTGAATGCTACTTTATAAATTACTATTACACTCTCAAAATAGTCACGTCCCCATGGCTGGGTCTCCAAATAAGGAAAACACGCGAACTTCGTTAAAAACAGTGTTGGAAGCTCAAGTAATCTCTTCAAGTTTTTGTTGGACACTGTATTATTTGAACAGAAGGACCCCGAAAACGCATGTTACTAACGAAAATTAGTTCTAAGAGTTTGAATGTACGGTGTGTTGATTTTGATGTTTAACGTGCGTATTGGAAGAAAGGAACGAACTAGAAAGGATCAGTTTGGACTGATATGTTGACTTTTAAAGTTTCATTCAGAAGTAAAGACACGTGACAATTTTATTTGAGACTATGGCAGAGACGGTTAAATTACGTAGGGCTCTCATTAGACGCTAGCCAGTCGTTTTATAAGCTAGATTTTCTCTCCGTCGGTATGTACTTCCTGGTGAAGGTTACATATGTATTTTTGGTGCTCCTGGATGTTATTTCTGAAATCATGATCGGCAAACCCATTAAGCAAAGGACTTCGCGCCGAGTGCATACTCTAATTAAGTCTCTCAATCAAGAGCAGTAGGGGTGGTTCGGAATGCGAAAGATTTCCGGATTTCCCGATTTAGCTTTTAATCTTGTTGAGACCGCAAATTCACGTACCGTAAAGAATCGGGGACGAGACGTCCCGTCATTCGAAAAGCAATATTTGACCAAAAATGACAAGAAATCAAACAAAACTTGTATGGCACCTTAAAAAATTTAAAAACGTAACCGAAAAAGAACCAAAACAGTGAAAAAAAAACATAAAATTAGAAGAGAAAATTCCCCAGACGAGATGCGATCTGAATTTCCTGTTTGAAGTTGATAGATATAATCTGGTTAGAGGCATTTATATCAATTCAGATCGTTACGGTCAACCTGCTGCTTTTTTGTTGTGACTGTACTGAAGGGTTGCTTAAGTCTTTAAGCACAATAATGCCAGTTTGCTTTCAACCTGGAAGGGTCAACTGATTGGAGTAGAAGACCGATCCAGCAGTTCAGGAGCAGGAAGGGTCACGAGCACAAAAACTTTCAATTGTTGGGTATCATTTTCCGTACAGAAAGTACAATATGAGACTGAATGGGGCACAACCATGACTGCACTGCAGTGACCAGTCACCGAGTTGCGGATTTCCGAGTTAAGCACCTTAATTCAATTATTGAACGGATCGAGAGGGTTATAATACGATTAGTACTACTTAATATTCTATTTCGTTTTTCAATCAAAGAGACTGTAAACAAACCGGTTTTTAAGGTCAAAGTAATGATTAGTTTGATCTCCCCGCAAAACGCGATTTTTGAGATGTCCATATTTTTTGGAACGGAAAAAAGCACTAAATTAGTGAGTTACAATTAAAAACAACCAATTTAACTGGAGGAACCGGTTGAATTTAGACTTGACATTGTTAGAGCAAATTAAGTATCTAGATCCAATTCTCGCGAAATTTGGAAAAAAACAAAAACGCCGCAAAATATAAAAAATTTCGAAAGTTTGTAGTTAGTGCGATTGAAAATGTTGTTCGGTTAACCTACACTAGTGAGTCGACTGGTAGAATCCGTTTAATGGTAACCTACCTGGTTCCAGTGCAATCGAACTTAACAAGTGGGATTGAGTGTGTTATTCAATCCAATTTGCATTTGTTTCAGCCAATCGTTTTAACTGAAACGTTTTTGATTGTTTTTTTTATCGAAACAGAATTGTCTACGCCTTTTGAGCTCGGAATAATTTTTAGGTCAATTGGACAAGAGTTCCGGAAAAATTAGGCGGAACCTCCACGTTTGAAAACTTTTGTGTTTGGACCAAATACGTTTCGCTCTATAACTTGAGAGCCAGTGGACCGATCCAGTTGGGTTTAGTATCTGTAGATCAGAAAAAAAACTTAAACGTGAGCTAATAGTTTTTCGGGAAAACTAAAAAAAAATTTTAGGCTGTTTATAGTGAAAAGACCAGTTATGATGGTAGAACCTTCCTGGATCAAACTTTTTTTTGGAAAGCCTTAATACACCTACCAAACCGTAGCAAAGGTTCGATATAGTAGTTTTAGGTTATTCTCGACAATAATCAAGGGTTAGGGAACCTTGAAAGCATGTTGAAAGTAGGTTTGTTAATTGACCCCTCCCAAATAAGGGAAATTGTACAATAAGCAGCTTAGCTTCAATCCGGAGAGGTCCAATTTAAAAAAGAACCTTTCCTAGTTAGATAAATTTGCATGATCGAAGTCTAAGACCGTATTCAGAAGCTTCCCAATTCGCGAGGGTCATAGTTTTGACAATCTGGAAGGATCCCAGTTTTGCTAATCCGGAAGGGTACCAATTTTGCCAATTCGAACTGGTCATTTTTTTGCCAATCCGGAAGGGTCCCAGTTTTGTCAATACGGAAGGGTCCCAAATTTGCCAATCCTGAAGGATCTCAACTTTGCCAATCCGGAAGTATCCCATTGTTGCCAACCCGGAAGGGTTCTAATCATGCCAATCCAGAAGGCTCCTACTTTTGCCATCTCGGAAGGGTCCCCTTTTTGCCAACTCCGCAGGGTCCCAACCCAGAAGGTTCGAACTTATGTCAACTCGGTAGGATATCAATTTTGCCAAACCGTAATGGTCCCATTTTTGTAAATTCGGAAGTGGTCTAATTTTACGGAAACGGAAGTGTCCTATTTTTGCCAACTCGCAAGGGTACAAATTTTGCCAATCCGGAGTGGTCATGTTTTTGCCAATCCGGAAGGGTCCCAGTTTTGCAAACCCGGAAGGTTCCCAATCCGGAAGGTTCAAAATTCTGTCAACCCGGTAGGTTACCAATTTGCCAATCCGGAGTGGTCATGTTTTTGTCAATCCGGAAGGGTCCCAGTTTTGCAAACCCGGAAGGTTCCCAATCCGGAAGGTTCAAAATTCTGTCAACCCGGTAGGTTACCAGTTTGCCAATCCGGAGTGGTCCCAATCTTGCCAATTCGGAATGGATCGACTTTTGCCAAACCGGAAGGGTCCTATTTTTGCCAACTCGCAAGGGTCCTATTTTCACCAATCCGGAAGGATCCCATTTTCATCAATCTGGAGGGGTCCTATTTTTGCCATTCCGGAAGGGTCCCAATTTTGCCAATCCGGAAGGGTCCCAATGTTGCCATTCCTGAAGGTTCTCAATTTTACCAATCCGGAGGGGTCCCAATGTTGCCAACCGGAAGGGTTCTAATTATGCCAATCCAGAAGGGTCCTATTTTTGCCATCTAGGAAGGGTCCTTATTTTGCCAACTCGAAAGGGTCAAAATCTGGAAGGTTTTAATTTTTGTCAACTCGGTAGTGTATCAATTTTGCCTATCCGGAATGGTCCCATTTTTTGAAGGGATCTAATTTTGCCAAACCGGAAGGGTCGTTTTTTTTGCCAACTCGGAAGGGTTCCAATTTTGCCAACTCCGAAAAGTCTCAATTTTTCCAACTCGGAAGGGTCACAATCCGGAAGGTTCAAAATTTTGTCAGCTCGGATAGAGTACCATTTTTGCCAATCCGGTATGGTCCCAATTTTGTCAATTCGGAAGAGATCTAATTTTACTAAGCCGGAAGGGTCCTAGTTTTGCCAACTCGGAGGGATCCCAATTTTGCCAACTCCGAAGGATCCCAATTTTGCCAATCCAGAAGGGTCCTAATTTTGCCAATCCAGAAGGGTTCTCATTTCGCCAGTCTGGAAGGGTCCTGTTTTTGCCAACTCGGATGGGTCCCAATTTTGCCAAGTCGGAAGGGTCCCAGTTTTGCTTACTCTTTAGGGTCCCAATTTGGAAGGCTTTTGATTTTGTCAACTCGGATGGGTACCAATCCGGAGGGATCGAGTTACCCTGAACGCCGATCCGGAAGAGTCTCAATTTGACAAACGTAACCGCAGGATTCCTAATACGCACGTTACGAAAACAGGATAATAAGTTGAAATTAGCTGGATGTATATTAAGATATAAGGACAAATAGGCATAAGAAAAAGACGAGAAATCAGTGATTGCACTGGTGACTTGCATTAAAAACAAGACAGCAAAAAAAAGCGATACAAATCTAAGCCCTGAGATTCGCGAATTTAATTTAATAAGTTAAAAGAAACGCGATTTTGAATAAATTTGGATAGAAAGCGATGCTGACTTCTTTTGGAGGAAAGGCTGTCCTGAGAGTTTAAGTTGGTCTGGCTCGGGCAATTCAAACGCAGATAGTTAAAAAAAACTCGGTAGGTGTAGTAGACACCCACTTGAGAGAAAGATAAGTTCAAATTTTGTCTGTTTTGTGCGCCACTAAACAGGGTGAGCTCTTTCTTTAAAAGCCAGTTCGACAACCAAAATGCGACAGACGGACCGCAACGCAGATACATCTTTTCCTTTTCTCTTTTTTCCAATTGAAATTTTTTATTTTTCCCAATTGGATAGTGAGTAAACTATCTTTTAGGTTTTTTGACGTCATCCGGCTGTACTAGTAATTTATCTGATAAAACATTTTTCATTAAGGTGTATAAATTGAGGATACGTTTTACTGTGATAATCTGATCAGATTCATGTATGCTTGTTAGTTTAAACTTTAGAACATTATTGTGTTGTTTTATCATAATTTGTTGTTAGACAACAAAACTAGTGCAAGCGCATTAAGTGAGTGAGCAATGACTAGTAATAGTTTATGATGAGTCTAGAAAAAATTAGGAAGCTTACACCAAGATAAAAAAGGAATACGTTGAAGTACCTTTTGTGAAAAGAACCCAGGAGGCTCAGAACACGAGAGGGAAGAAAATTTCAGGCAAAATGGTGGAAAAGAGGAGTCAAAATGTCTCGAACGACATTGCAAGTAGAAGTAAATCTAAGCCCCGCTCATGATGGGGATCTACGGAACGTGAAACCAAGGGAAACGTGACCAGGCTACTAGAAAGTGAATCTACTCCAGTAGAACAGGAACAGGATTTTGCTACTTCAACCGGAACCCTCGATCGAGGAAAAATGTCGGAACTGTTTATTTTTTCGATTGAAAAAACGGCGGTGAAGAGCTAACGTCTTCTTCGTTCTCGGAACGAGTGAAAAAAATCTGGAGAATATTTTCTCATTTACCATGGTAGCAGGAACTAGTGACGAGATTGATACTCCGTAAAATGATGATGATAACGAAGAAGTTGATAATTTTTTTATCCCAATTGAGGTTCAACAGTTCGACCCATGAAAACTAGATACCTGTAAATATGGATGGCGGCTCCTCCTATCAGTTTGGTACTGTCAGAATGGTTAACACGGCTTCAAATGTGATGCAAGATTGTGTTGACTTCCTGACACGCGCATGCTGAAGCGACTAAGGTCACAGTCAGCAGACCAGGGACTACACTGAGAGAATTGAAGATGGAGTAGGAAAGACCTTCAAAACAGAGAGAAGCGGCGCGAAATTCAACTATCACCAAACTGCTTGTCACGAATAAGATGACGCCATCAAGGGTGACGCCATCAAGGGTGACGCCAGTGGTCGACGACCGGGTATCGGTGGAAGAAACCCTTTTTTTAGGAAAAAATTAACCAAGAAATGTTCCTTGACTTACTCCCTTTTTCCTCAGCCTAATTGGAATAGACTTCTTTGAGTGTTTTGGTAGGTTCAATTGAAAACACGTACTGGCACTGGTGCGCTTGCTTCTGCTGGCTAACTTGAGATAGTTGTTTTTTCGCATTACTATTCTATGAGGCTGTGTCAGAAGATTTTCTTAGATTCAAAAAAGAAGCCAGGGAAATAATTTTAAGAATTAATGTTTACTTTTTTTTATCTAGACATTTTTGTTGAGAAATTATTACAAAAACTCATGAAAATCATTATCTCATTTTTTTGCCAAAATTACAAAATTCAGGAGAAGTACATTTGATGATGATCTTTTGCCACAGCAGACGTTGTTAAAACACAAAAATCAGAAGATTTTTCATTTCCATCTTTAAGTCAAGCATTATTAAATGCAAGCACAACTGCGTCCTTAATTTTGGCCAAAGTAAAAATAGTTTTTTTTTGGATTAAAAACTTTGATAGATCCCAAAAAAATTGCAGAGGAAACCAATCTTAGAATCAGTCTTTTCGTAATTTTTTTTTCTAACACTACAATTATTACTTGTGTTGAGAGTTTGTGTGAAATTCTATCCTATTTGAAGCTTTTTTCTATATCAACTTGAATTGAGTAATCATTATCTCACTTAATGTCTTATTTTTAAAATACAATTGAGACTCAGTTAATGCTGATCATCTGTACAGCAGACACAGTTAAACGCAAAAATCAAAAGATTTTAAATTCTAAGTTCAAATCAAACCAATATGAAAAGCAAACACAACTAGACCCAAAAAAAATCCTTTGCAAAGTTAAGAGTGATCTCTCCATCACGATCTTACAAGCACCACAATTCGAGAATTGATAAGACAAGATCGTCAAAATGATTTATCACTTCCTTGTGTTTTGTTTCAAATATTTTCAAGTGTAAGGAGCCTGGCAAAAAATTATGATTGGTTTTCTTGTGTTTCGTTTGCTAGGTTTAATTGAAACTTTGATATCCTCTTCAAAATTGAATAATTGTTGATAGCAGGATAAGAGAAACAACTGCTGTAAGTGTTTTTTAAAAATGCTTGTTGAATAAAAAGCTTCTTTTTCTAACTTGTTTCAAGGCTTGAAAAAAACTTTTGATAAACCATTTTCAGGATTAAAACAAAATGAAGTTTTAGTTTGATGGGGTTTGTTGCTGATTAGCAGCAAATTTTAATTCGGTGGCATTTGAAACACGCTTTGTACGTCACTAGATGGATCTAACAGATAATAAGAAAAACTGAAATAATTTATCATAAAACAGATTCCAATGAAATTATTATATTAAATGGACTCATAATGAATTCATTTTTTAAAATGAAAAAGGTATTGGAATTAACAAAAATCATTTTTGTCTAAAGTTTGTAAGTCCTCGGTATGCCAATGACAATCCAGGTTTTTCTTGACTTTTAACGAAAAAACGAAAGATTCATCTTTCTCCTAGAAATGAAATTGAAACAAAATATGGCTAGAATTACCTTTACTGATGTGAACAAACACACAAAGAAAGCCGTGAAAAAAATTTTCTACCAAAAAGATTACTTTTTCGTACGCTTTTCTTGATTTTATTGGCATAAATTTTGAAAAATTTTGTCAAGCATTCAATATACCATTTTTTGTGAGACCATGGGAAATTGTTTTAACAAACGTTCAATTAGAAAATTCTATGTTGTACAACACTTCGATTGCTACTTCTACCCAAAAAATTGATTTTGAAGATGGCTTGCGTATTTTAAAATTCAGCGGTGTCAACTTTATTTGCGGCACAGTGATATTACCAAATTTCATTGCAATGACTGACTGTGATTTCCTCGATATTGAAAAGTCAGCCTGGGCGGTACTTCGTTAATTCTTGTACAAGAACTCTGTTTGGCACCCTTGATCCTGATATTATTATTCTCCAATACAGGGGCAGATTTAGTGGGGGGGGGGGATTGGACGCTCTTCTCCCCCCTCAGGGATTCGAGCCCCTGCCGACCCAAAAGGTCCTCATCTTGAACTTTTTTGAGATGTGCATTTTTGGCTGACGAATCCTAAATTTTTCGAAAGCGCGTAAAAACGCCTTTTTGGCCTGTGTTTTCAAAACTATGCCTGCGGCGCAAAATTTTTGGCCAGAACAGGGATTTTTAGTGCTTTTGGAGAGCTCGGACAATCAATTTGGTCAACCTAAATCCGCCCCCATTCGAGAAAACTCTAGATCCGCTCCAGTGATTGTGAACTGAAAGCGGATTGTGCAACAGGTAAAACCAGATTTACCGTGAAACCGGAATTGAAACCGGACTCAGCAATACTGCTATTTTTCTTTGATATTCTCTGCTGTTTTGGACTCCACGGACAAACAGTTGAAACACTTTATAGCTCAAAACTGCTCTAAAAACAGGCAATTTTCCGGAATCCGCAACAAAATGTGTGGAATCCAGAATCAGTTTGTGGAACCCATGAACAAATAATAATAATCGTATTAAGTAAACTTAAGCGTAGAAATACCAGTAACGTAAGTTTTTTCGGCGCATTGATTTTGTTGCGGATTCCGCAAATGTACGCGGAATCCGCAAATTGCAAGCGAATTCTGCAAATTGTAAGCTGAATCCGCATAAATTTGTTGAATCAACTTACATTTGCGGAATCTGCTTAAATGTGCGGAATCCGGATCAACTATTAATATTCGCTCGTTGCGGAATCCGCAACAAAACCAATGTGCCGACAAAACTTACGTTACAAGTATTTGTACGCGGAAACCATTGAATTTTGTATGTGGAGTCCACTTACATTTTGGAATATGTTTAACGACTTGTCTCTGGAGTCCAGGAACATACAGACACAAAATTCTGCGCCTATCCAGTGAACAGTTTGGCCTCGTGATGCGCTACAATATGATTTTTTCAAGGCTTTCTAATCCGTGAGACATTTTCTGCAACGGAACAGTAAAAAAATATATATATAAATATCAGAGCATTGAATGTTAAGCTTCGATTTGAAAAGATCTTTTCTTCAAATTCTCCAATATTGAAATCAAAACTTTTTAATGGAGACAAACTTTCCATTGTCGGCTACATCTCCGCTCGGGAACAGAAAGTGGCACCGCGAATCTCCTTTTTTTCAGTTTTCTAGCAGTGTGCTCAAGCATCCATTCTTTGGCTAGTTTTGATTCTTATATTTGGATATGATCTTTCAAATGCTATAAAAGACGGAGAAGCCTACTTTTTTATGATTGTGACCAATGCGAATGCAGTACATGTTGCAAAAAACAATATTAGGTTAAAAAATGGGTCATGATAAGGAAATGAAACTGAAAATGCTACGCCATTAGCCAGGGGCGGATCTAGAATTTTCTCGAGGGGGGATTTGCAGGTCGACCAAATTGATTTTCCGAGCGCTTCCAAATCACTAAAAACACCCTGTTTTGGTCGAATTTTAATGCGCGGCAGGCAAAATGTTGAAAAACAGGCCAAAAAAAGCGTTTTTAGGCAATTTTTGGACAACTTTGACCAAAAATCCCGTTTTTTTTTGGCGCACGCTCCTCCTTCAAAATTAGTATATATTTGCGCCCAAGGCCCAAGGCGCCCTTAGAAAAAATCTTATGGTTCGTCACCAAAAATGGATTTATCAAAATAGTACAACGGGGTAGGGGCGGTAGGGGTCGAAACACTAAGAAGAGGGCATCCGCACCCCGCCCCCCCCCCCCTTAATTATGCCCCTGCCATTAGCCCTTACTACTACTAAATAAGAGATACTCAAACGGAACATCAACATAGTTACAAAACAACTAGCTTTTTTCTGATTAGTTAGGGCGATAATGAGAATGATCAAAATCAGATAATTTTCGATATATCACATTTTTTCAGATCTTAGTTTTAATTCTATTCGGTATTTGAACTTTTGTCGTTTTTCGAACGGTTTGCAAAACCTGTACTTCATTTGTTGTTTTTCGGAAATTTTTATGATGATATCAATCATGATAACCTGAGTTTTGATATCATCCTTTGACTTCATTGTATAGTGGAACCTGATCCAAAATATACATTATTATTGGTTATAAGTTAGATATTTTATCCCTATAAAATATTGAAGACTAACCAATCACACTCCATCTAACTAACAACCCACTTATTTGTAAGTGCTGAAATTACTTGTAATTTCAGCACCGGAGCATTCTGAATTTAACTTACAACTTAGTTGACTTTTCCAAGAGACCAACTCGTAACAAACCAGTATACTCTAGATCTATTGAGACTAAGAAATATAAGAGTAAGATTAAGATTGGTATTAGACTAAGAAGTTGCACGAATCTATCCGGCCGAAAATAAGATAGCGTGACGAGCAGACGGTGTACCCTATCTGAAATTACTCTATGAGTTAGAGAACCATCCCAACTCATCTGGTGCGACCATAAGTCTCGAATAAGACCTTAAGGAATAAAATAGCTTAGAACTAACTAAAAATAGATTAGACTTAGACAAAATTTCACAAAAATGTTACGCGATAATAATTTAATTGAAATGTCTCTACGACTCAATAGATCAGAGCCATCATTCCGAACAATACGAGAATTCCCCGGTATTGGAAGAAGACCTCGGACAAGAGACGATATACGAGTACACCGGAACTTACCCATAAGTTTCATGGTCGTACGGCAAAAACCAACACAAACTTTTATATTTAGAGTTTTATTAGCAATGAATTTCGATTTTCATTTGCAGACATAGTATAATTGAAGAAAACTCTTCACTGATAATTACAGGCGCTAAACCTATTATTGTACAATAACAAATTTAAACCTTTTAAACTTAACAGATCATCAAGGCTTTCCTTGGATCTCCATTTCACTTTATCTAAACTAAATTTTATATCATTAATTTATATCCTGATCATCAAGGCTTATCCTTGGATCAAATAGAACAATTTTGTTCTCCCCCACACAGTTAGCATAGTGTCTAACGACCTAAAACGTCAATTCACTATCCAATCCTTTCTATAAACAAGGACTAACAGAAATTTTTCAATCACACTAACCGTTCTAATTAGGATAAACAGTGAAGAACTTCGGTTATTCATCCTTCACTTGACCCCCCCCCTCTTACCTCACCCAGGATAATACTTAAACTTTGTAAGTTTAATATAGTTTCTAACGAATTATTTCTCTTCTAATTATACTTAAACCTTGTGGATCGATTTACTATTCTCCAACCCTTGAACACAATCATTACCCCTAAGGAAGATTAAGTAAGTAAGCATCTTAACTTAGACTAGCCGCGATAAAGTAACAATCATTCTTCGGAATCGATCTATGCTTTTCTCCCCAACCCTGAACACAAGACCCAAGTTAGGCTAACCCGAAAAAATCGTAAGAACTAATAGTTTAAGCATTAAAAATCACTAATCCAAATATTGCGTCCGTCATCCTAAACCCTGTCACTAGACAATTTAGGAAATAAACAATTAGTCATATTACATAACTGTGAAATAAACAACGAAAAATATGATCTCGTAATTACTCCACACAGACAGTCAACAGGATATATTGGAACAAAACGACAAACAATCAAACAAAAAATTTTAAGCAAACAAAGACAGACTACACGAAAAAGATTTTCAAAACAAAGAAAAGCATTCTCCGAATCAGAAACAAGTCATTTAGAAGAGCTTTATAGATTAAAAGACTCAATAAATAAGAATTACCAAGTTAATGATACATTATAATTTTCTGACTCAGAAACCACATCACATTCTTCAATACAAGGAAAACGAGGAATAAAAAACACATACAAAAACAAACCATCACGACTATACAATTAGATTTAACCAATAAAACACATTGAAAGATACAAATTAACAGTTATAAAGCACAAAAAAGAATCAAAATGAAGAAATTGAAGATGAAAACTCCATCCTTCCATTTATAATTACTTCCCTCACTGATGACAGAGGACAAACAAAATTTTGTCAAAATTTAAAAGCAAATTTATTTGAAAGAGGAGTTAGTCCATGCACAGCAGAAATTCCAGAAGTAAAAATCAAAAGACAAAATATCGACCACTACCTCAAAGGAACATGTAACCTAACACAACAGTACGGAATATATACCATAGAAATACAGACCCCAAGTAAATTTCATGATAGATATCTACTTCAAACAGACGAAGTAGATATATAATTCTCAAAAGTATTCACAGAATACATAAAAAATATACAACACCAAAATTCACGAAGAGCAAATTCAATATTTACTAATGAAGTATTTCGAATAATTTATAGCTATCTATCTATATTAGAAAAACCAGAATCTCAAGGAACTTCACCAGTTCAAACATCAAAACATTCAATTGTAAGGCATGAAATCACAATATTTTCTGAATACAATCCGTGAAAAATTATTCAATAGCAATGTTTCACAAAATTTAAACATGATTTACAAAAATCTTAGTTCGGTTTATCATAGATTATTTCACACATAATCTTGATTTAATCTCACAAGCAAGAAAGATTTTCAGACTCCAAAATTCAACAGATGATACGGTATTAGCAAAAGAATCAGATTATGTTTGGGACGCTGAATGGTCTCATCCTTTATTCATTAACATACCAACAGATATTTCAAGTCAAGCAATTGGCACAATTTCCATAAACAAAGAGTATGTTAAGATATATCCACTCACAACTGATGCAACACCTTTAAACTATAGTTCGCTTCTACCCAATAGTACAGGAAATACTATTTTAAACTCAACTGTCATACAAGAAAATCTAAATGGAACTAGGAATCTCAAACAAGATATTCAAACATCATCACATTTCGCAAATGAAGAAGTAGTTACAACAGTAGTAACAACAACACAACAAAGTATCTCACCAATACATCCAAATCTTACAACTCCAAGACCAAAAAATCCAGTCATATCACAGGTAACACTACAATCTACGGTTAAACCAACCATTGAACCAAGATACCCTCATGTGAGCTATCAACCAATTAGACCAATTATGAAAGCGTTACAAAAACAAAGAACATTCACTAGAAATAACTTTGCAGAACACAATTATAACTATGTAAAAAGACCACAAACATCTAAATCTTTTCGCCCAAAAGCCCAAAATCATTTATTTTCACAAAGACAAATTTTTCGACAACCAACAACAACTTCAGTAAATTCTCATGACTACCCACGCATTTCACAGGACCAAAGTGAAAATTTTCCATTTTTTCAACAGAGTAAAAGTAATGCAAAAAACCAAGGTAAACACAATACACCTTATTGTACGACTAATTATTTATCATCAGATGATGATGACTATTATCAACCAGATATTTTTGCACCATATACACAAGAATACCGTGTAAAACCACCTCGACCAAATCAAGCATCCCAAAATACAAATTTTTATCCACAAAACTTAGCTAATACACAAAAATCACCAAACCTTGCAAACGCAAAACCCAACCTATACACAATCGTATCAATCAATACAAATACAAAACCCAGTGAACACAGATTATTACCAATCAACACAAATGCAACATGAAATCCCACTACCCTATTATTTACAACAACAGGAAATCACAAAAAGTAAACTTGCAAATTTTTCACAAATGCCAAATACCGCAGAGTCACTACAATTGACTATGAACCCATACCTCATGGGTGGATCATCAATACAATCAAAAAACCATTGATTTACTGGCACAGATCCTGAATATTCTGAAGAAGATTATTTAAATGCAGTCACAGCAAACTTAATTTTGAACATAGGACCTGAACCCATAAATACGCCACTTCACCAAAATTGGATACATAGAAGCACAGCGTTAATACAAACCACACTTGATGGCGCAGCTCAAAAATGGTTTTCAGTTTTACCTATAGAAATAAAATCAGATTGGAAAAGATTCACACAAGAACTTTCAAAAATGTTTGATTCAGAAAGGAAGAAACCACATCAAAGAGTTTTATGCAATAAAAATTGTAGACTACCAAATAGCACTAAGGATCGAAACACTAGTCCGAAAAGCATACTCACTAAACACTCATGATTTAAAAATCACAAAAATGACAGAAATTCTAATGATGACTCTAACACCTCAATTACGAAAAATAGCAATTAAAAAGAGAGCATCACATCCTTCCTCAATTCGAGAACCAGATCTAGATTTTAGAAAAATAGTAGATAAACTAGAACAAACAGAAATCACTATGAAACTAGAAGAAACAGAAAATCTCAAATTACAGTACGTTGAAAAATATTCAAACAACAACAACACAAATAAATAATATACATAATTCAGATACAGATTTATCCGAAAAAATCACTGAAATTCTGAATATATAGGAGAAAAATCCAAATTTTAAAGGTAAACCATCATTTAAAAAATGGTGTAACTATTGCCGAAGATACGGACACAGCATTGCTGAATGCAGTCAAAAACAACAAGACAATCAGAATAAACCACAAAAGTACAAAGAACCAAACTAATCATTTTATTAAAAACATGAAAAAAGATCAAAACCTACCAAATAAAAATATTCACAGTAATAATAGCTCTGGAAAACCACTCCCAAATAGCTTAAGTTATTCAAAAAATCAATCACCTTATAACTCTAACTACAGAGGTAGATCACCAGATCAAAGAAACTCACAAAATTCCTCAAAAAACAGATATAGTCGATCACACAGTCAAAATACTCAATATCGAAATAATTATTCACGATCAAACTCAAATAGACTGAACTATTCGTTTGATACCAGTTACCATTCACATTCTAGGAATAGACATTATTCAAATTTTAGATCACGAAACTCATCGTACAATAGACACAGAAATTATTCCAACAAAAGAAACAGAAGCTATTCAAGTAATCGCAATCAAAAATACAACAATCGATCACGAGATTATTCAAACAATTGATCAAATCACCAAAGATTTAATTATAACAATTATCAAAGAGATCACGAGAAAAATCACAACACAGGAATCCAAACTATAGCAATAAACAAAGAAACTACTCTCAATCACCTCTTAGGAATAACACACGTTATCCAGACTCTCAAAACAAATATAGAAGTAATACACCAAAACATCAGAGACAAATAAATCAGGTACAAACAACTGATGAAACAAATTCAGACCCCCTGTTATTGATAACACAGAAACTACTGAGTTACAAGTAAATCACAATAATTGTGAATCCACAGACAGTGAAAGTGCTATAGAAAACACACTTTTAACCAACATGATAAAAAATGAAAATGATTATGAAACTGTTATATACGAACAACCTTTTCATTCACATATTTACGAAAATTTTTAGGAATTATTTTTAGGTTATCCCACTAGACCTAGAAGTAATAAAATACCAATAGAACATATAGTAATTGAAGTAACAACATCACAACAATCTGAAAAAGAACAAACACCATGTTCTAGTACAAATCACATTTACCAGAATATACCAAAAGAACCACCTAAAGAAAAAATTTGGACAATCATCTTTCGTTTAGAAAGCCAAAAAAATAAAGATTTTGAACCACCAGACCTTGAAATAGATTTTTTATTAGACTCTGGAGCAGAATCATATATCATCAAAATTCCAACTTGGAATGAAATCAAAATCCTACACCCGAGACTACCGCCCGTAAAAACAACAAGTAGACTAGCAACAGCACAAGGCTCAACCTTAACAAATTATGTACAAAATTCAGTTTTTCCTTGTTCCCACTAAAACAATGGAACAAAGTAAACTTCTAATTAAACCAATCAAACAATTATTCCATATCACAGATATAAAACATAATATTATTGGAATTCCATTCATCACAAAGTATATACCAACTATTAATATAGTAGATAGTAAAATTAATATAAAAGATAAATATACAAAAATACAAAACACCGCTTTAACATTTTTCCAAAGAATGAACAAACAACCACCATTCTTTTCAAAATTTTACTCCATCTATAATAAAGAGAGAAAACATCTCAAACCACTCTCAGGTTATATTTACGAATTTCCAATTAAACAAGTTCACCAGTATGACAAAAATCAAAATAGACAACATCTCTATATGTCAGACTTTGAATCTAGACCAATTCACAAATTTTTTAGAGTAACAATTTCATCCATAAAATACACGAAAGACTCAAACACCGATATTTTATCTCTACACGTGTATAATAACTAACCATATAAAATTACCTTACCCTTAGGACTCTTAGGATATTGTGAAACTAATGCAACAAATTCCCCCACAAAAGAAATAGCATACAGAGTGAATTAATTTATAACAACTACTAGATGTATGTCAATCAACAATTCTCGATGAAGAACTGTCAATAAATAATATAATCAGCAATGAAAAAAGAAACATATACAATTTCACAAAAACAACTTATTTTAAACTAGCATTTAAAATATCACACTATACAGAACAACGACAAAAATTCTTGTTCCTGACAATGTTCAATTTTCAACAATCTCAAATAACACAACACGAATTTGAAAAATTAGCCGATTTACTGTTAAAATATCCAACAGTTTATGCAACATCTAAATTTGACGTTGGAAAAATAAATTCACCACTATATTTACCCTTGAAACCTGACGCAGTTTTCAAAAAACAAAGAGCAAGTAAAGTACCAATTCACTTACATGACAAAGTCAATGGATAAATTGACTTTTCTAGAACAAAACAAAATCAGATCCCCAGTAAATAAAGAAGAACAACCAAAAGGAAACACCTTATTAACCCTGTTATTATTCTCGCTAAAGGAGAATCACTAAAAATAGTTCAAGACGCTAGATACCTCAATTCACTTATTGATGAATCCAAATGTAATTGGCCAATAGAACCAATTCAAGTAATTTTAACAAAAATAAACAGTAAAAATTTCACAACCGCAGACATGGATAGTGCATATAACCAAATGCCACTAGATGAACAATCACGACGATTAACACAGTTCGTTATTGGAAATCAACAATACGAATTCAATAGGTTATTCTATGGCATATCTATAGGAATAGCAGCTTTCTCAGCCTTCATGAGTAAAGTTTTTGAACTTTTCATACTTAGTAAGAATGCAATCACATACTTAGACGACGTTTTTATGCAATCGAAAACAAAAGATGAAATGTTCATAGTTCTAGAAAAATATCATCAAATTCTCCAGAACGAAAACATGAAAGCAGCCCCATATAAATCACATTTTTTCTTAACACGCGTAAAATTTCTCGGAGACATCATAAAAAAAGACACTATAACCCCACTGAAATCGCAAATTGACGCAATTCAAAAACTCCAACCACCAACAAATAAAAAGAAAATCCAAGAATTTCTTGGAATGTTAAATGTCTTAAGTAAATACGTATATAAAATGCTAATGTACTTAAGACCATTCTATAATATTCTTAGACAACAAAATAAATTTGAATGGACAAAAGAACATGAAACACAATTTGAAGAAATCAAAAAAACTTCTCACTGAACAAATTTCAAAAACAATCTCAGATGCAAATCAACCATTTTATGCAATGTGCAATGCTTCAAATTTTGGCATCGGAGCAGCATTGATGAAATCCCAAAATGGATCAAATAAAATGAATCTTATATCAGCAAACTCTCGCCTATTTACACAAGCTGAATTACGACTCTCTACCCTTATGAGAGAATGCACAGCTATTATACATACTTTAACAGAATCTGATTTTTTGATACTTGGATCCAAACAACCAACAATTTTATGTACAGACCATAAACCTATCATATTTCTTTTTACACAAAAATCAAATCCAAACCATAGAGTTTATAGATTTCAACTAATTTTAATGAAATTTCCAAACTTACACATAGCATGGACAGCAGGAAAACACCTTACACTACCTGATACTCTCAGTAGAAATACACCACCTAAACTATTAACAAGAAAAACAACAGTTGAAATACCACAAAATAGAAAATTCTATCTCGCCAAACATGAAACTTCACCACGACTAGAATGTAAATACTTAGTAAAAACTGACAAGGAACAATCACAAATTAACCATCTGCAACATTTTCCACTCTGTTTCGACTTCAAAACAACCCTTATGAAGTTGATTTATTAAGCAGATCTACATTCAAGCCGATACCATATCCGCATTGGATCAAAAATAATACTCAACAAAAAAGAATTAAACAACAACCACATAAAAAGGACCCATTTCCATTAATAGAAAAAGAAAATCTGACTGATACAATAAATTTATCAGGACCGTTACCAAATGATTCAAAATACACGATAAATCAAGTTTCTAATTTTCATGACCACTTGATACAATACCCCTATCAAAATCGAAATAGAAAACATTTTCCTACCAACAACAGAAAAAATCACACTCGAATTATTACAGAAATACCAAAACCTTGATCCCGTCATTCGACAACTCAAATCATGGCACAAATATAAAACTAAACCAACATAAGATACCACAGTCTTAGGAAGAAAAAAACTCCTTAGATACTTCAGAAAACTTAATAAAACCACCATAAATGAAAAACACAGAACTTTTAGAATGTCAAACATCTGATTTTAAAGTACCATGTCCACCTTTAAGTATGATGTTGATCGCATTCAATACTTCCCACACCTTAAATACAAAAGGACATTCCGGATCAGAAAAAACATATTCAAATTTTATACAACATTTTAATTTCCCTAATGAACCAATTTGGATCAAAGTAATATGCAACGATTTTACAATATGCCAATTAAATAAACCCTATCCAAATCTAAACGAATCGCAGAAAAACAAGATTTTAAAGGACAAAGTCTTTATTTTAATCACAGAATATCATTTGACACGAAAGGACCAATTTCACCATCCTCAGAAGGAAACTCATATATAATGGTAATTGTTGATGCATTTAAACATTATGCAGCATTTAACCCAGTACCCCATTGTAATGCTTATTATTGATACACAACACTCTACGAACACTGGATAGCTAAATATGGATTACCAGAAATTTTAGTCACAAACTATGGCACTGAATTTATAAAAATGAAATCATCACATTATGCCACTTAAATAACATTGAACATAAACCACGTACATCTCATGCACCTTGGACAAATGGATTAGTCGAAGGTATGAACCGTTCATTACAAGAATACCTCAGATGTATCATTAATGGAAATGATACCCAATATACTGAATGGTCAGCAGATGTAAAGTTATTTCCACCATCAAATAACTCCCAAATCACAACAAAATTAGGAATGTCACCACATGAAATGGTATTCAACCAAAAACCACGTAAACCAATAATGTTTACAGCAAACGCCAAAAAATGCACAAGGTGATTGTCAACCAAACAAAGATTCAATTTTTTATAATCTACCACTACTACATACCCATGATGAAGACCACTTTCATCATCCACAAATTTTGAAATTAGCTTTCGGTACCTACACCGAATGGATTTTAAATAGAGATAAAAAACACAATGAAATTTATCAAAAAATAACAAAAAAAAATAACAAAGACAAAACATAAATACCCAAATCAATTCACGTTTATACCAGCAACAGATTTAAAAATAGGAACATTTGTTTTACTTCCCAATTTCACAACACAAAAAAGAATTTCTAAAAAAATTCCAACGACTCCGTAAAGGACCATACCAAATAATTGAGAAACCCACTGATGTCACATACTAATTGATTGACACAAATAAAAAAGAAATTATTCAACACCGAAATAACCTATTACCCTATAACCCAAAAGAAAATGCACTCCGTGAATTAACACAATTATATTTTTTCACAGGTTTAAAAATTGTTCAAAACAATTCAGAAACTAAATTGAATCACCACACTGATGAACAAACGAGCTCAAAAACAAATCAACAAAAAAAATCGTTCACCAAACATTTTCTAAACAAAAAACACGAATATCTCAATAAGAAAAAAAAAATAGAAAAATGACAGAAAAAAATCTACCACAAGATCAAACAGAAAAGTTTGAACATAGAGAATCATCACGTCTTAGAAGTCAACCACGCAAAAATTATAAAATCTTCAATCTTCATTCCATAATCTTGAAGAAATATTGAAGAAAGTTGAATTTAAAAAATAACTTTCTATTTCATTTTCCATTCATTTTACTTATTTTGAAGAATACACATTTTCAAAATAACATGCTGCAAAACAATCAAACAAATTTAGTTCACAATCAGCCAATAGAAATTATCCCGAACAAGACACTATATTTATAGCAATAGGACCTTATTAGCCGACAAATATTCACCTCTAAGCCTATCTATAACTATAACTTCAAGACCTCCAGGTCAAATATAAGGAAACCGCTACAAAATGAGAACTAAAATAAATATAATCTTAATATTACAACCCTCCCCTATCAAGCAGTACAAAGATCAACAATAGTTTCCCAACTCAGCACTCTCAAACACCTCAAGCAAAATTATTAAATTAGCCTTAAGAACAAAAAGCACATGATCATTTAGCCTAAATTACGAATATTTCTTGGATATCCCCGATTATTCCATAAATAAAAACAAAACTAAGAAGATCTCCTCGACACCTCAAAATAACCCCTCAACAACCCTTTACGAAATCCAACTCACTTGTCAAAAAATCAAAAAATAATCCAACCGCACTCAAATTTAGCCCCAAAAAATTGAAAAAGATTCGACAACCCAAATCACTTCTTAAATGCTTCTCTCAACAACAGTCACTAAATTTAAACAAAAATTTTCAAACCTTTTCGTAAAATTTTCAAACCTTCTTAAATTTTTTATAATATTTTTAACTGATATCATAGAAACCCTATTCATCCTTTTCATAATCTTTTGCAATCTTTTTTAAATTTTTTATTCAATTTTTGAAGTATATATATCCCTTTCCACAATCTTTGATAACCTCCTTAGGTACAATATTTTCATAACTATTTAAATGTTTCGTAATCTATTTAGTAGAACAGATATTTTTTTACTATTTGTAATTTTTCTCACATTTTAGCATCACTCATTTTGACAATATGTAAATGTATAAAAAAGGCAATCATCACATTCGCATTAGCTACTATTCTCTTGTTTCTTTTCATTGAAGAATACTGGAACAATCATAAATTTTCATCATAAAAAAATCCACTCAAAGAAATTGTTCAAAATTGCTAATCAACAACCCCTACACCAGTCCCCAACAACAACGTCCCAAGAAAATCCAAAAACACCCGAAAGTACCCAAAATCCCTATTCATCTAAACGCATCTCTTTTCAAGAAAATCCATATACTTTTGAAGAAAGACACGCACGATTATCTGAACCATTAGAACCAGTTGTCCGCCAAGCACCTTTAAGTGAATCACAATAAGAACCAACATATAACATATACCCACACCTACAACAAGATCTTAAAAGGGTAAGACACATATATCAAAACACGAACACACTTGAAATAAATAGACAAATTATACATCCAAGACGAAATAGAAATTTTCAAACTCCCAGAGTTCAATTCAACATACCTCAATCACCATCATCAAGTCCCTTAGACCTTTCAAGTAGCACATTACCAGATACACCTCCAACTGCTTCACAACAAGGCATTTCAAATATTCCATCCGATTACTTAGGTTCAACCCCTACATCAGATCAAATTAGAGAAAATCCTTCTAATAACCCAACAACCACAGAACGCCCTCCACATTGGGTGTCTAACAAATACCCTCACGGTGAACCAAATTTAGTAAACAATCCAGTTGACGTTTCATTCGATACAACACTTTCTACATTACCCGAAACATTTTCCCTTCCTTCAACACCTTCTTTAAGCCAAATATCACCATCAACTTTTCCCCTAAATTTTCCTACCAACCTTGATTCACGATATCAAGAACAATCATCTCAGAATATACCACTACGATTAGATTGGAAAACATTCGTAGCACCCCACCATTATTTGGTCAACATCAAGAAAGTAATAGATTACACAACTGGGCATTAAACAGATTACAATATCGACACGATATTCACAAAGACATATAAGAACATAACATTCAAATACTGCAACAAAACAGTCTCACATTAAAATTCAAACTTACAGTAAGACTAAATAACATTGTTCAACGTCCATTTCCATTAGACCCTCCTAATATCACAGCTCAATCTTTAACTCCCCATTTATAACAACAGAAATAATATATAAATACGAAAGTTATACTTAAAAGACAATCGGATATGCAACCTTTTATAACCCATACTCAGGATTGTCATACACATGTATATTCTAAAGATATTCACTTTTCAACACCTTCTTTTTCTCATTTTTTCCGAATCAAATCAAAATTCCTCTCCTCGCACAGAACCTCAAGATTTTTTAGTAACACACTACGATTGTGAAGAAAACGAACAAAAAACACTACACAAATATGCTATAAAGCAAGTCACACAATGTGAATCCGAACCACAAGCTATAGAAACAACAAATATTATAGCTACACTATACTCAAAAGCCCGAGCAACAACACTAACAGGATACAAATTTACAGCAACATTTTCCGAAAAGAAAGTACATTGTTCACAAGTTTCAAACGGAAATAAAAATAGATTGGACCACGAATCTTTCTACCAAAGTTATATTGAAAGATTACTACATCTTAGCTCTCAAGACTGTAAAAACGAATTGAAGCCACTAAATTTAACACCAAAAAAAGGAATAAACAGAAAACTTGTAAATACTCAAGCTTTCCCAGATTTAGCACATCAAGCAGAACTTGAAAAGCACCAAGATCACATAAAATTAGATACAAAATTCCCCTTCCATGGAGCACACGGAAGATTAACATACAATCTTCATGATAAACATTGGATACCACACATAGGCAAAAATAATCCCTCAAATTGCAAAGCAGACACAAAAAATAAAGGATACCAAGAGATAATGTTTTTTGATTGGAAAATACAACTCGAAAAAGTAAACTTACACGCGACTTAAAAGACGATACAATTCTTTACCAAGGAATTAGACTCCCTTGCAAAAATAACCAAGGATTTTGCGATCCTACAACACGCACACAAGCAACCATTGTATGGTTTCCCTGCACAGTTTTTCAAGTAGCCAAAATACACGATAGAATGATCAAATTTCACCAAAAATATTTTATCGAATCAATTCCATATGAAGATGTAAACCTTGACCAAATCAGAACTAAAAACCACAAATTTAGAAATATCCACAATATAGAAAATAAATTAACACGATTTTAAGAAACGATATCAATATTTTAACACGATATCAATATTTTTAGTTTTGTAAATTTCAAAAACGAAATTTTAGCCTTTCTAGGATGGCCATATTACATCTTAGAAAGATTGACTATATTATACGAAATGCTTAATTTTATTGGATTTATTTTTTCTTTATTAAAAGGAATTTTTATCACATGTGCAATCCACACACAAGTTAACAGACAAGCAAGCGTAGCACGCATACTTTTTGCAGGATTCTTCGGAATTTTTTCCACATCTATAAATAATTTACTTTTAGATGCACAAATAAAAGAATACAATAAAAAATTATCAACTACACCAAACACATATGACGAATCACAGAATAACACAAATACCTTACCTGCAGCACCACAACTACCATGTTTAAATCGTAACCATCAACTATCACTAGTACCACGAAACTTCAGAAACTTAGCACTAGTAAACATCGCAAATTCAAGACCAAATCATACACAAAGTCCAATTCAACACATTGTAACACAACAACCTCAAAATTACGATGCATATGAACAAATACTCGAACAACCACATACCACAAGTTTTCAATCTCAGAACAATCATTTTTTTTAGCCCACGATGAGCCGACAAGTTGGATCCCTTCACCGTTCCATTTCCCATCCAGCCAACCTCCAAAACCCAATTCCCATCATCCCACTTTTTGCTTTCCCGCCACCTGAATCACCTCATATTAACACATCATCCGGCATGGATTCTGACACTAATTCAGACATCACCGTTTTTAATACAATTTCCCAATTTATTAACCCAGACATCGAAACCCCAGACGAAATTGCAAACTCCGAACCCAGCCCATCAACATTTTCCCAACCCCTTTCGACCCATTCACTCCCAATCCACAAATTATTCCCCCTCTACCAATTCTCGTATTTCCCAAGCAACCCCGACATACTCCCCCTTTACCAATGACCATTCCAACAACAAGTCCCCAGAAACCACACAAATTTCACAAGAACTAGATAACCTAATAACACTCCAACAACAAATACAACATCCTCACACTCTAACCATTCACCAATTATCATCAAACATAACCTCATCGAATCCACCAACTCCTACACCCTCTTCAAATTATACTCCTTCTGTAGATCAATCCTCAACATCAACCCATTCATCATCCACTACTAACCGTGCATATAGAACATTCAAAAGAAAATTTTCTAACCACCCGTTTCCCTCCAAACACGGAACAGCCCGCGATTATGTAAATCACCCTGATCACACTAAGAGCACTTGATAACTAAACACCATAAAAGCACTTCAATTGCTTTGGCCACTACTTGAAACTAAAAACATCATTTGCATATTAGCAAAGTTACTGACCACATCAGATTCAATACACGATATCTTCCCTCATGGCTTCTTCCCCTATAATTAGGTAAGTATAAATTAAATAATTTAACACTAATTAATTCAAAACAAACTAACAATTTCTAATTAAATATTTTTTTATTAGTCTTTAGATCACCATCATCTACAAACAAGAAAACAGAAAACAGAAATAAAATTGCAAACTCTTTTATATATTATAAACTTTTCAAATAGCAAACTCTTTTATAATTTATAAATTTTTTATTAACTAACCGCAATAAATGACGCAGTAAAATTTTAATTTCCACAGCAGTAAATTCATCTATAAATTCTTTTCCCCAATGTAGTAAATCTAAATACACTGAAAATAATTTAATAATTTCAATCCCCACAAAGCAGTAAGTTTAAAATTTTTGGCATTAGATATTGAACAAATGTTTTCAAAAATCAATCGAACACAAATTCTATCCACACTCGAACAGCTCGCGCACGACAAATTGTTTAGAATAATGATTTTAAGTTTTAACTTTCACTAATAACAACTCAAACTAATAATAGCAAGCTTCAAACTTTCTTTTAACCCAGTTGGAAAGGAATTATATAATAATCACAACTAACCAACGCAGCTTACTAAACACCATAAACCACAAACTAACAGCATGACTAAGAAAAGAAAACCCACAGTACCTAAACTGGATTAAACCAGCTTAGTGAACCGATAAATTATTCTTTTGAAGACTATTGATAAGTCTAAAAAAAAGCATAAAACACCAAAAAGCCGAAAGACAAACCGAAACCAAATAATTTGATTTTTAAGAAAAGGACACAACTAAAACAACAAAAGGAAAAAAACCAGAAACAAACACGACACAAAAGGTTAACACAAAACAGGACCCGATAAAAAACCAGCATGAAATCATACCCTCACTCCTGGCCTAACCCACCACAAGAGGACGACGTCCTGAGCATGCTAAATAGCCGGTCTAACCCACCGTGCTAGAATCCAAGCTTTGTGACACACTCCTTACTTTTGATAAGAGGAACTCAAGTGTGAGTAACTCTTTTAAAATAACTGAACTAAAAATAAAAGCTTTTGCGATAAAAACTAATGAAAAATCATAACTAAAAAGAAAGACTAACTAAACATTTATTTATGTAAATTATATATTGCAGTAATATAGATCATACATCAAACAGCTAAGACTACCTCATCATACACAACCCACAGAATGGCTGAACACAACCGATATGCTGCTCACAACCACAACTCAAAGGATTTGAAGTACGACTTGACTCCGAAGCAAGGGACTTCATTGAAACAGACCAATGACCACATCGAAGTTCAAGTATACGTACAGATCCGAGTTACAGGCCATTCCCTCCAAACTCGAGCTTCACGCCATTCCCAATTCAGATCGAAACATAGTTCTCCACACCGATCAAGAACAGACGATCATAACAAACCATCTTGAGATCAGATTGATTTTGTTGACGGTCTCAGTCATCGTTGAATGACAAAATTAGATCTACGATTCCAGTTTCCTGAAGCTTCCTCCTCCAAGAATGGAATAGAATTGATGCTCGCGAAATACGAATGATCAATCATCCATCCTCCATTACAGAAGGAAGTCAAAAGAACAAAAACTCTGTAAACCCCGGATGGGTGGAACCTGATCCAAACTATATATTGTTATTGATTATAAATTAGATATTTTATCCCTATAAAAATTTAAGACTAACCAATCACACTCCATCTAACTAACAACCCACTTACTTGTAAGTGCTGAACTTACTTGTAATTTCAGCACCAGAGCATTCTGAATTTAACTTACAACTTAGTTGCCTTTTCCAAGAGACCAACTCTATGGTGTACCCTATCTGAAATTACTCTATGAGTTAGAGAACCATCCCAACTCAATAGGCATTTTGGTTTATTATAATTTTCAGGGCGGAGAGACGTTATTGAATAAGAAAAATGTGGCCTTTACTGCCTAAAAGTTCAACGATTTTCTCTGGACACTCCATTTTGATTGCCTTTATCAAGCAAAACTCGCTTTGCTCATATTTTTATCGGTTTTATTTATTAAAAAACCTCCACAGGACAGATGAGATGCGATCTAACTGTTGTGACGTTCGTTTTTTGGCATGCCGGTCTCGCGGTTTGTAAGGAAAGCAGACTTTACACAAAGACAGTTTGTTAAAAGAATTTAAACAACTCTTATTGTAAATTAAAGAAATAAGTCGGCTTGGCAAAGATGTTTCATACAAACTTCAGACAAATGTTAGCACTCTTACAAATCAGCCCAACCTATTTTTTCGCGCAAATCTTTTTTGAAGCGTTATAACAATCAATCATCACGAAAATCTTTGCTAAAAAACGGTACGAACAAATCGCAAGAAAACAATTTAAAATAAATATAAAAGTGTGCTTTTACCGCTCTTCTACTTATTTTACACAGTGTTAGAACTTCGACAGGTAAAACAAGCAACCATTTAACTTGTTTCCTAAAAAAGCTCCTAATAAAAATTTCCCAAAACCTCAGCCTAGTGATGTTTAAATTTTTTTTATCCAGGCACGTTCATCTAGCAACGGTTCCTTGTCATCCCGTGCAAAAACGTGAAATAAACTGACAAACCAGGGTTTCAAAAATAAAACAGATCGTCCAAGACTGGCGAAATTTTTCACAATGCTTTGAAGCGCCGCACAAATGCTCTCTGGGGGTTTAATTGGAATACGTTAGAAGGGAAGTTATCACTTCCAATATGAAATCTTCTTTATCTCAGTCACAATGACTCCACAAGAAGTCACTCATGATAGAAAACATATCATAATACAGACAAATTTTGTGTCTGTATACAAGGCACTGCGGAATTGTGCCAAAAGAAAGACATTATCTTGCAACTGGCAAATATATGGACTTTGTTGAGGATGAATATATTTTCCAATTGTTTTTTTTGAAGTCCAGGGTGCAACGAGCCGCATCATCGACTTATTTACAGTAAGCTTCGTAAGACTATGAAAACTTGTGTCGAGAAATCCAGGACAGTTAGTCTTCTAAACAAAAACGATTCAAAAAAAAGAACGTCTTTGCGTATGACGAAGTACCATTTTCTCAACATTCAATATCACATAATAGACGGTTTTCCTACAGGTCCAAAAAAGTGATAGAAAGCTAATCGAATAGTTTGACTAGCGTTTTTGTTGTATGGAGGTCATTCTCGAGATTTCCACAGTTTGTAGTTTTTTTTAAAAAAATGTTTTTAGAGATCATCAATTTGAAATAAAAACTCTTGTCAAAATATCAAGTTAGCCTGAGTTCTATAACTGGAAGGTGAGACTTTTTGAAATTTTGCAGTGTGCTGATAATTTCTGATCTTGTCAGGTAGATAAGTCTTTTCTTTTTTACACGGAGTATCGACCCAAATTGCATAGTCGCGCCGAGAGTTTGAGTCTGGAAAGTCTGGACATAAGGTCTGGAAAGTCTGGACATGAGTCGCGCCAAGGGTCGCGCCGCATCCGGGTTTAGACTCAAATTGCATAGTCGCGCCTAGTGTTTGAGTCTGGAAAGTCTGGACATAAGGTCTGGAAAGTCCGGACATGAGTCGCGCCAAGGGTCGCGCCGCATCTGGATTTAGACTCAAATTGCATAGTCGCGCCGAGTGTTTGAGTCTGGAAAGTCTGGACATAAGGTCTGGAAAATCTGGACATGAGTCGCGCCAAGGGTCGCGCCGCATCCGGATTTAGACTCAAATTGCATAGTCGCGCCGAGAGTTTGAGTCTGGAAAGTCTGGACATAAGGTCTGGAAAATCTGGACATGAGTCGCGCCAAGGGTCGCGCCGCATCCGGATTTAGACCCAAATTGCATAGTCGCGCCGAGAGTTTGAGTCTGGAAAGTCTGGACAAAAGGTCTGGAAAATCTGGACATGAGTCGCGCCAAGGGTCGCGCCGCATCCGGATTTAGACTCAAATTGCATAGTCGCGCCGAGTGTTTGAGTCTGGAAAGTCTGGACATAAGGTCTGGAAAATCTGGACATGAGTCGCGCAGTGGGCCGAGAAAGTCTATACATACCAAAACTTGATCGTGAAAGTCTGGACATGGGTCGTGAAAGTCTGGACATACTAAAATCTGGTCGCGAAAGTCTCGACATGGGTCGCAAAAGCCTGGACATACCAAAATTTGGTCGCGAAAGCCTAGACATGGGTCGCAAAAGTCTGGACACAGACTTTGGCGACCCATATCTAGACTTTGGCGACCAAATTTTGGTATGTCCAGACTTTCGCGACCCATGTCCAGTCTTTCGCGACCAAATTTTGGTATGTCCAGACTTTCGCGGCCCACGGCGCGACTCATGTCCAGACTTTCCAGACTCAAACTCTCGGCGTGACTATGCAATTTGGGTCTAAATCCGGATGTGGCGCGACCCTTAAAGTCTGGACAGGAGTCTGAGTCCTCGACCCGGGCTGTTTCGTACAACAAATGGTACGTACCTACTTAATAGAAACCTCTCAGTATCTAGAGGGTTTGAGATTGTGCTGCTTATTTAGGACGTCTCTTGATAAGGCCTAAGCGGCCTCTTTCTCACCTTACACATCGGAAGTTCGTTTGCTGAAGTTTTTCTATTGAACAACTTCTGATATTGAAACAAATACAACTTTTTGCGTATAGAAGTTATCTTTCGGAACTTAGATTTCGGCTAAATTTTGGCCAATGTTATTTTTAAATTCCAGCAATGTTCTGAAATGTGGCATTGTGATGTTTCCGGTATGGATGGTGTCCAGAAATCACATCATTGCCGTTCATATCACACCTGTGCTACAATTTGCAAGGTGAGAGCTGCCAAAATAAGCATAGTTTAATGGGCATATCGTGATTAGATGAGCTCTAGTTCTACTTTAAACAATTAATTTTCGTATTTAGCTAGCTGACTGAAAAATTATTTGGAATTAAAATAGGATTTACAGCATCTTACACCCGCGTCCAGACAATTCGGCCAAAGATAATTCAGCCGACTTGACATTTAGACAATTCAGCCAAAAGTATGCAGACAACAGCCAATCACAGTGACCGCCGCTGTCGCGTCAACGTGTTGCGAGCTTGCCAACAAAGTTTAGAAACCTATACGAAATTTAGAGCTAGTTATCGCCGCAAAGCGGCGACGCGCGCATAGCGCGCCCACTGGGGACCTTAAGTCGAGAAATAACTCAAATTCCAACCTAGTTTTCTTTCAAACCTAGCAATTTGTGAAACTGACTGAATGGTCTCAGGCTGAATTATCTGTATACTATTGGCTGAACTGTCTGAATTTCAAATTGGCTGAATTGTCTTTGATCGAATTGAGTGAGATAATTCATGGCTAGAGGTTGGGTGTTTTGCGCCGATGCTGTCGATTTTTTTTATCCGTTTTTTGCTTTTAAAACAAGGAATTAAAGTTTTTTTTGCAAACGAAAGGATTTTAAAAAAAGGCTCTTTTCCAGTTCCCCCTTTCAAATTCATATTTGAAAAGCTTATTTAGCGTTGTCATAATGGAATGAACTTTGGCGTGGTGAAGAAATCGACAACTGTGAACAGATTTGTTCTTCATACTTTACAGCGTAACATCACGCATTTAGCCGTAATAATACGTAAAACAAACATAAAACTCGGGTTTTTGAAAGGGGGGGACTGGAAAAGAGCCAGAAAAAATTATGGTAAGTAACAATTGGAAAAAGTAACGATGCTGACATGTTTGAAATTTTGATCCGACGAACAATGGGCCATACAAATTTCAGACCAATTTTTCTCGACACTTTTGGAAAGTAACCACAATCAGGAACGTTTTAATTTGGCAGCACAACCTACGAGCGTTTTTGAAGAAGTCAAATCCGGAAGACAATTACACGCACTACGCGCCATAATTCCCACTATACCCCCCCCCCCCCCCCACTCCCGTTAGAAGGGGTGGTAGGGTCGGTCGTAAAAATAACACATTTCACTTTGAGATGTTTTTCATTCTATTTAATTGAGTCAATTTTTGATCTCACAGTGACTCGTGGAGGAATTTAGGATTCTTAACGGATAATCAGGCGACTAAAACACTCCACAACGAGTTTGACCTTCAACTTTTTTTTCGTTTAAAAGTGACAAGAAAGACGTCCAAAAGTTTTACAGAAAAACTATCTATTTGCTTCGACTTCAAAAAGCTTCCTATTCTGAATTTGATCGAATAGTTTTTTTTGAGTTAATTAATTTTAATTGGAAACCTCCGTTAAATTTCATTTCAATATTGATATTTCATTCTACATGATTGCTTATATGGAGCTCACAAATTAACATTGAAATAATCATCAATGTTTACTATGGAAGCACCCCCGAAGAAATCAATTGCCCATATGTAGACAATCTCCAGCTTTGCCGGGTAGAAGCCGTGGTCCGCGGGCCAGTTCACCATCGCGGGATGTCGCGAGAACAGTGCATTCAGTGCGAACTCTTTCTCAGCCTCGTCTGTGACCTTGACGAATCGGCCGACTAGTGTGACTCGGGTACACGCCGGACTCTCGGGGTCGAGTTTGTGACTTTGACAGTAGTCTGTCTCGTATTCGCTAATTGTGATGGACACGTTGTTGTTTTGTTTGATGTCCTAAGCAGGAAAATTGAATCTCAACTTTTGGAGAAAAAAACTTTTATACACATTATCCTAAGACCATAGTGACGCTGACATCGCGGGGATTGTCATATCTGCTCGTATCTATATCATGGACCAGTGCTTCAAATATACTGGCCGTGAATAAGTAGCCACTGATCAGGTGTGAAACAGCTATGATTATAATGCACTTATCCGATGATCAGGACTGAAACATAGATAGCTATCGGAATCGGCGCTCAATTAATTCTGAACAGTCCTGAAAATCAAAACTCTGATTTAGCACTACTGAAACATCTCCGAAAAGCGATGAATCATCTCTGAATCAGACTTTTGAAATATTTATTGTCACAGTGATTTATCAATGATTCAGGACTGTGACAACAAATGTTTCAAAAATCTGATTCAAATATAATTCACCGCTTTTCGGAAATGATTCAGTGCTAAATCAGAGCTGCGATTTTCAGGGCTGTTCAGAAGTAATTCAGCGCTGATTCCGAAATCTATCTATGTTTCAGTCCCGATCATGTTTTAGTACTGATCAAGGCCTGAAACAGGAATAAATATCTCTGCGACGTCAACCCGGGGAGCTCTTTTAGTCAATTTTGTTCTGAGTTTACTGTCATTTAGTTTAACGGTTTCAAAGTCAGCTCAACTCATACATCCAAGACTTTCAGTGAACTGTTTTTTTTTGTTCTGACCACTAAAAAGAGGAAGAGTTTGTCTTAGGTGTGTTTCAATCTTTGTTAAGAATTTTTTCAATTTTCCAAATCAGGTACCACAAACTATAAAAGTAAGGTACTATTTGATTCTAGAAAAACAAGCAACCAAAATTTTTCGTTTAAATCATTTGAAACAACTGCTAGAAGAATATAAGACCTTGCAACCTGTTTTTGACCCTTTTAAAGGGAGCAATAATCAACTGCATATTAAAAAAACTTTTAGAGAAACTTTTAGTTTAATTTTAAGTCTAATTTCAAGCAAAAAAAAAGAACGAGTGGGCTTAAAATATGAGAAAACGTTTTTATTCATGATAGAATTTACGACGGTGGTATGCGGACGCCATGCCGCATCCCCCTCCCCCTCTTCAGGGATTCGACGCCCTCATTGCCCGAAGTGTCCCCCTTTGAAGTTATTTTGCGACATCAATTTTCTGCTCACCGACCATAGAGTTCTTTATGAAGGCGACTTCAGGCTATCATGAACTAACTAGATTTGAGGAGGAGCGCGCGTCGACAAAACGCAACTTTTCAGTCAAAACCTTCCAAGAAAGGCTTGTTAGCACAAAAATCAGCTGCAGAAAATTTAGTAAAATAGGGTCTAATTGGTGTTATAAGGAATCTCGAACGCTCAATTTGCTTGACCAAAAAAAAGCGTTATCCAAATTTTCTGAAAATCGATTCACCCCTAGAGAAAATCCTTGATCCGCCCCTGCTTTTTTGATCCGCTTTTAGCGCCTTCTTTGGAACAAAAGAATTTTCAAAAAAATTCAGAAAAAATCGGTAAAAAGTTTATCAAAAAGTACATATTTTACAATGGCTAACAAAAATATTCCTCAATTATAGGGCTTCATTCAGATCCTCTCACCACACTAAAGACAAAAAACGACGCAATTTGAAAAAGAAAAGTTTTTTTTTTGTTTTTATATTATTTTGGTTGGAATTTATGTTATACTATACAGAAACAGATTATTCTTGTTAAACTAAATAAGAGTTCAAGTTGAAAGATTTTTCTTTTTGACTACTTAGTTTTTTCCAATTTTTTCTAAGCTCAACTTTCTCAACTTATTCTTTCTTTCTCAACTTAATCTGTAAAAGTCTACCTTATGGGACGTCTCCTTGAGGGGCCTTAGGGCCCGTGAGCTCGATCTCTGAGACTGATGCTTGCTAGTTATATGTGCTCACTAAATAATTCAAACTTTTTTTCAAACCTGTGAGCTCTGGTCCATATCCGTGGTGTAGAAGTATGGCACTCCTGTAGAGTTATCCACAGGGCCATCCACCATCGACAGAATGTTAGTAAAGGGCTGAGACTCTATCTGGGGAATAGTAGATATCGTGCCAATTATGACCCAGTCCACTTCATGGACCACATAACGGGCCATAGCTGTGACGTCACTGGTTGGTGGCCTGGAATTAATCTTCTCCTTTTTGAGATCCTTCTGACCTTCGATTGAGGCGGCAAGAAAAATTGCCAAAATAGCTAGTATGATTGAATTCATAGCCAAGTTTTGTGCGATATGAATTGCAGCTAATTCTGATTATTTGATTTGATGGTATGAAAATAACCGTGCCGAAGTAAGTGACCTTTGTTAAATAACATCTAACTAAAATGAGCATTAGACCGCGAGAAACTTACAATTTACTGACCAAATATGTCGAAACCGGATACATTTGTTTGAGATGATCGTTTTATATTCGAGATCTTGTTTGGTGTCTTTGAAATTGGTGAAAGAAACGATGCTGGTAAAAAGAAAGACAACTAGCTGGCCTAATATGATAAAATGCTGCTGGCTCACAAAAAAGATGATGATCAACAAACTCAAAAATTTGTATGATACTTTTTTGGCTACTTTTTTTTAAAACGTTATAGTTGTTTATTGAATACTTAATCGCTTAAATGCTTATTTTCTTCAATAATGTGAGAATTGGTATTCATTGTTTGTAAACTTTTCAAGAAAATCCCAAATGCTTTTTAGTCTTTAATTCACGAAGTTTGTTCCAAGTTAATTTTGATTTATCAAAAATTCGATTTCATTAAAAAATTTTCTTTTCGTTTGTAAATTTTAAAATTTTATGACTTTTTAAAACAGTAAATTCTGAAATAAATTGCCAAAATGAATTAAAACAGTTAAAATTTTCTCAATTTAAGGTAATTTTAATTTAACTTGAGCCTTTTTGCAAGGCAAAAACTACCAAAAACGCTCAAAACACACTTTAAAACAATAAATAAACAGTATGAATTGAATAAAAGTTTACAAAAATCAATTTTGAACACTGAGTAAATTTCTATAAAAATCAATAGGAACCTATATAGAGATTTAACATTTCTGGATTTGAAAGTTTTTGTAAACGATCGTCTATCTACTGACGGTCAAAGGAACTTTTATACTTTTAAATTACTAATTTTTTGGAGCTAGGTTTATTCGTAGTTAAGAGAAACGGGCTTCATGAGACTGTTGGCGATTAAGCTCGAAAAATGTATTCTACTCTCAAAACACTGACAAAAGAACAAAGCAAAACAGAAAAAATTTCGTAATTTTTTTTGCAGAAATCAATGTTTTTTTATTTAAGCAGTGCTACTTGCAGAGTAGCCAAGCTTTTTCGATTATAAACATCTATCCAAAATTCAGGTATGTAGAAAAATTTGGTTCATTAACCTGAAACAATATAGATTTACTTATGTGAGTTCCAAAATAAAACGATTTTTCAAAATTAAAATCACAGTTTAGTGAATTCGAAAACACTATAATTTTTTATTGTACCCAATACTTCGCAAATTGGAAACAAACTAAGTCGTAGATTGGATTTTCTTTTCGCCCAATCTTAGGTCCCACAAGAAAATTCAATCAACTGTCGTATTGTGCTAGAGCCCTATGTTTCAAATGCCTAGATATAGAGAAAGATGACAAAAAGAGAAAGGAAAGAGAGAGAGAGAGAGAGAGAGAGAAAGAGAGAGAGAGAGAGAGAGAAAGATGAGGGAGAGAGGAGAGAGATAATGAGGGGAAAGAAGAAAGAGAAAGAGAGAGAAAAAAATACTTAAGCTTAATAAATAAAGTAAGACTACAGTAAGTAGAAGCGGGTCGACTAGAGTTGTGGCTCGAAAAACTGTTATACTACCAATGGTAGGCCAGTTAATTGCATTAAATCACCAAAGATCAATTCCGAGTTTTTCCATAAAGATAGTTGACAGAAAACCTCAAGACTCAGAAGACACCGCAGAGTTCTGTGTTTAAGAAAAAACTTGAAGAAGATTCTAACCCGATGTTAGAAGCCAGACAAAAGTTTTTGGTTTTTATTTACAATATATTATATGTTGCTGCAGTTAATTAATAGCGATCTGAGTCATGTAAAGATCGAAAAACGAGTGGATAACGAAGACTGGTGGCATTGCAGCGAATAAGCGTATTAGTGAATAAAGAATTAATACAGTGACAGAATGACGGATCGAAATCGAAGATTACCCTGACTAAGAGCCAACAAAAGCTTGTAACGTACCCAAAAAAAGCTTGTAATCTGGATAGAAACTTTATGTAGATAATCTAACCTATTTCTTTGTGTTTCCAGTACAGAAATTTTTTAGTGCTCTTGTAACCTTACAGAAACTTTTTATTGCTCATTTAAAAATACAATTTCTAGAAAGAATACCCTAAAATCAGCTCACTGCTCAACCGCAACAAGCTAAGGGTTTGTTCTACATGTTTTGAGTGAACACGACAGTCGTAGCAAGGAATTGTAAAGTAAGACTTGTTATAAAAAACGTTACTTTGCATTAGGTTGCTTAAACTATTTCAAGTTATCAGGAGATGTGGACACGCAGTTAGCACGCGAGTCTAGAAAACGGAAGATCGGGGTTCAGCCGCACCATGAGATTTTTTCTCCAGCTAGAACTAGCCTAGATTCAGCTATTTTCTGATCAGAAATGACAATTTTCAAGAAAACCCCTGCTTTACTAAAAACATTCCAAAAATAACTTTTTGTCGGATACTGAGACTGGAATTTAAATATTTCTCACCAGAAATAAAGAAATTTTTATGAACGGAAGCATTGTAATATTAAGTGAAAAGGGGCGTTTTGATTAAAATTTTGTTTTGTTCTCAGGAAATACAGGAGTCATATACCCGGGTTGACCTCCATACGCAAAAAAACTCCATACGCAAAAATAGAATTACCGACTCTACGTTCTTGTTGACATAGAAAAGTCTTTGGATTTTTGTTCGCCAGACAAATTCATCTTCGTCATTTTGCATATGAAAACCAAAAACAAATGGAAAAATTTAGAGAAACATATATGGCTGATACGCTTTTTAATTAAGTATCACTAAAGTGAAAAATTACATAAAACCAACACTTTATTATCATAATCTTCAACAGTTAGCACGATCCTATTATTTTCCGAATGAGATTCGTTATTCCGAAAAGAAAATGGCTTTCAGTGAGTTCGCCCAAAACGGATCAAAATTAAATCACACAAAGTTTTTCTGAAACGTAATTTTTGTGGTGGTGGCTAACACATCTCTCAATTTGAAACCTAAATCAGAAATACTGGCCAAAAATTTGTTTGAAATAGAGTTTTTGATAGAACTGTCTGAATAGTGAGTTTATTTTAAAATACACTCAAATTTGAAATTTAATTCAACTCGCATACGCTATTAATTTCAAGGGAAGTAAAAATAAAGCGTTGTGTTGTTAACCAACATTCAAAGGAATCCAAATAAGTGCTTAAAAAGTCACGTCAAAATGTAACCGACATCAAAATGAGTGATGATCCACTTTTTTTTTACAAATTCAGATCTCAATCATTTCGACTGGTTGTAATCAGACGATAGCTTACAGTTATTGTTTATGTTTCGTTTGGTTGATTGAGGCGCGTATTTGTTTTTGCTGAACCTTTTTTGGAGGTTAGGAGATTCAATTTAAACAAAATAACAAAGTAATTATTAGTAAAAGAGTATACCACACAAATTTAAAACAAAACAAAAATTTAAAAAATTTTCAATCACCAAAAACTGCGAACGAACAGATCAGATTCCAAAATTCGCACCTGGCATTTGGTAAGCTTAGCTAGGAGGTATTCTAAATGATATGCAAATTGATATCTCTAGACATTTTTAAAGCATCGTTACAACTTTGCATGGTAAGTTGACTTCAAACTCATGTTTTTTCCGAGCTTCTGTCTCGCTTCTCATTCGGACTCGTCGTCGCTTCTCGCGTCGTGCGCTTCGCCTCCCTGAAAGACGACTTTAGCGAAGCCTTTTAAGATGAACGCGGCCCAAATTCCATTCAAAACTAAAATAACCATTAGAAGGAAATTGGCAAAGTAGTAGTACGGAGTGTAGATCGGATCCAGATGCAACAGAGGTAGGGTGTCTGTCAGAGAACTCCGAAGCACGAATGAGGGGTACATGAAGATTCGGGTCACGTGGTACACGACTCCGAAAGTGGCGAACATGACAAGACTGACGTCCATGAATTTGAAGTATTTGAGCAGTTTGGCAATTTCCAAGAAGGGGTCGCACCAGTCGTGGAGCAGCATCACCATCGCGCCTACTTTGTAGACCTGAAAAAACTGAGCTCAGAATGATCAATTTTTGAGTTCATCTGAGGCTCAATGAGAGAAAAAGAATTCAGCAAAATAGTGAAGCGAATCGACGAAACGAAACTAAAATAACTTTTTCAAATTCTGTATTTTTATCTGAGCCAAAAAAAAATTGTTCGACCTTTTTTATCTAAACCAAAAAAATATATGCTCATCGTATGTTCTTTAAGAATCATGCTTTTCGTAAGCTAATAGTCCAACTGTTCAAATGTTTCAATTGGATCTCGACAATCAATTTACGGATTTTCAATTGTATCAAATTAAATCATAAAAGGTCATCAAGAGTACCTGGATGTAATAACTAGAAGATATCAAAGCAATAGTAGAAGAGTGATGAATTAGCATGACCCAGTAATCTTTATAATCAGTCGCCGAACTAGCTCTGGTCACGTATTGAAGCGTAGTGCCCGAGTAGAACGCCAACTCTATGAAGTAATAGAAATGCAGTTCGATTCCAATTGGGGGCATGTCCCAAAAATCTTTCCCGGAAGAATCAGTTCTAACTCTCCCCCACATTTTGGAAGCATCAGAATAGAAATCTTGTTTGGAGACCACAAAGTACCCGTAAGTCAAAGCGAAAGAATAGAAGCAGAGTCGCCACAGACTCTCACCGACCTTTCGTGCTTTTTTCTCGCTCGCGACTGCGTTTTCTTTCACCTCCTTTTTAGGAAGAAAACGGCGGGCGAATTTGAAGCCGATGGTCTCAATTGCATACTCCAGAATCAGCAAACCAAAGGTGAAAATAGCATAAACAGAAATGTCTCGATGTTTTTCCGGAAGAGCTTCTAGAAGCGTTTGATACACATTCATTTTTCACAAAAAAAGCAACTGAACGCAACTAATTTATAAACTTTTACAATTATTGGCAGACCGGCGATTGTATATCTTCAATATAAAAAAAACGCGTCACAACTATAAGATTAAAAGTTTACTGTTACAAGATGATCAAAAAAATTAAGTAACTTTTGTCTTATTTTTTCGTAGTATAATGGTAATAGTAGCATAACAAAGTGCGGCTTATCGTAATCACTCACAGGGCAAATTTTATACCAAAAGAAAAATACAAAACAATCAGATGAAAGCTGCTTAAGATAAGCCTTAAAGTCATCTGCGTCAAAAATAAAACAATTGGTTTTTATACTTCTGCGCAAGAGCGCAACTATGGTTTCTATCCGACCTGCTGAAAAATGTACGATTTGAAAAATGATAATCTGTGCATATAATTGATGAATTTTTAATGCTTTTCCTTTTCTAATTGGAAAAGGGGAAATTTTAATTTTTGTCTGAATAAGTGCTTTTTTGCGTTCAAGAGGTAATTTCAGAGCATAAAACAGTCCACTGAAGAGGATGTATTTTTAAAATACATTCTGCTAAAAATAATAAAATAAATGGCTGAAAAAAATTAAGAAGAGGGGAGTAAACCAAAACAGGAGGTGTTTGTGCTGCCTTAACGCCAAAGCTTCCCGACATGATAACAAAATGTTCTAAAAATACACACATGATCTGCAAAAATGGAAACAGTCGGAAACAGAGTGTGAAAATTATTGACAAATTTAGGGAGACATACGGGGTTTTCTGTAAGTGAACATGACAACTTGCAGGAAAAATCTAAAAAAGTCTGTAGCTAATGTCGATTCAAGACAAAATCAGCAGTTATGCAAAACAATCCTTTTTGCTCGGATGGAAAAAAAATTTTTTTGCATAAAAAGCCATAAAGCAGCGATTTCAAAAATTGGTTCGCAATTAAACTTAACTAGAAGCCCACAGCAGCCATAGTTGCTCTCGAACACTTCGATATTAACCACAATGACTTTTTAAATGAAAAATTTTATTCTTTCAATTGCAAACCGAGCTTTAAAAAAAATCACGGATAACCCACTGCTTTCCAAGTAGCACAGGAAGTTCCGACCTGTGCGCCTCAATCTCCACGGATTGTAAAAATATCGGGTTTCAACAATTTAATTCGAGCATTTTATCGGCAAAATAACTCGGTAACAATAATACTCAATTTATCGGTAAGAATGATATTTTTACCAAACTTTTGTATTGTTAACATCGGTCACATCGGCACAAAAAACTCCATAACTCAAAGCAAGCTGCAAAAATGGCCAGTATTTGTCCTTGAGACAAATTGCTCTTTTTAAAGGTCAGCCTTAATCAAGGCTGAACCAAATTAGAGCGAAAAGACGGTTAAAATCGGTTTTGGGGGGGACCGAACCTGGTTACGGAGCATCCCATCAGGTTCGGTGCACATTCGAGTTCTAGAAAGGAAATGACCTAGTCGGGATTCGAACCGGCGCCGAACCCGCCGGGACGCACCATGTATACGCTTGGCTACTGTCCCTGTATGCATTTACTTTTATATGCATTTATACTCTCGCACATTTACGTTTATATGCATTTGTACTATTGTTTTATTTTTGCGCTGCAACATCCTCCACCCCTAAACAAGGAAGAACGGGAGCGAGCTTTACGGTCGGGCGGGTCAGTTCGCTCGTAACGGTCTTTATGTCGGCGGATCGCGCGCATCCGTCTTTGCCGTAGTGTAGTTTAGCAATACGGGCGAGTGGGTAATGCCCACGTGGGCTGTCGGGTTCGACTACCCAAACCAAGTCGCCGGTTTTCAGTGTGACATCCGAATCATTATGCCACTTTGCTCTCTTGTTGAGAGATGGTACATATTCACGCAGCCAGCGTGACCAAACTGCGTTAGCGTACGATTGTGCTCTGGCGTAACGCTTTTTATGATCAAAGTTATCTTCGAAACTTAACGACGGGAAGCTAGCTGCGCTGTGACCGAGAATGAAGTGATTCGGGGCGAGTGCCTCTAGGTCGTGCGGATCGGAACTGACCGGAGTGATCGTTCTTGCGTTAAGTAATTGTTCAACTAGGCAGAGCGTTGTTCCTAGAACTTCCTCAGTTAATCTCCTGCTGCCTAATATGTCGTACAACACTCGCTTAACACTTCTCACTAGCCGCTCCCAGGCGCCACCGTGATGAGGGGCAGTGGGCGGGTTAAACTTCCACTTAACGCCTTTGTGGACGAAAACGGCCGGGGCGACGTTGTTCCAATTTTGGACACAGGATAGGAGCTCCTTTTGAGCACCAACAAAATTCGTGCCATTGTCAGAAAGAATGGTTTTGGGGGTACCTCGCCTTGCAATAAATCGCTCTACGCCCATGACGCAGGAACTAGTATCGAGAGATGGAACCAACTCGATGTGAACTGCTCGAGTCGTGAGGCAGGTAAATAGGAAACCCCATCTCTTTTCCGTACTTCGGCGTATTGGCACTTGAAACGGGCCAAAGTAATCAACACCTGTGTTGGAGAAGGGAGGCTGCTTGTAACCCAGTCTTTCAATCGGTAGGTCAGACATAATGGGCACAACTGTTTTTGCTTTGCGCTTACGGCATGTTATGCAAGTATTTTCGATGTTCCCAAGTAACCAGCGCAACTTCAGAACAATGTATTTCAACTGAACTACAGCACGCATGTAATCCAACCCCTGATGTGCATGTTGAAAGTGCATATGCCTAATCAACATATGAGCAACTCGGTGTCGACCATCCAGTATTATTGGATGTTTGCTATCAAAGTCGGTCTCAACAAGACGGCTGATACGTCCAGTTGAACGCAGGATGCCAGCTGGGCCGATGAACGGAGAATATTTAGCAATCCGACTTTTCTTTGTTATCCGTTTATCGGACTGAAGTATTTTCACTTCGGCAGGAAATGATTCGGACTGAGCGAGATAAATGAGCTTCTGCTCGGCAATATCTAACTCGGACGGGTCGGTTATTTCCAGCGTTTTTGTACGGAAGTGTTTATGCGATGGTAGCACACGAAGCATAAATGCTAAAACACGTTTGTACTTTACAATTGAGCTGAATTTATCCCAATTTTTAAACAGACGGATTGACGGCGCTTTCTCAGATGAAGCATCAACAACAAACGTAGATGCAGTCTCAAGGCATGTATCAATGTCACAGAGTGGGCCTTTTAATTGGATCTTTTTGATGACATCAGTGTTCGGCTTGAATGGCCAATCACATGTCCTCAATATACTAGGGCCTCTAACCCAGCTGCTATCCTTGAGGGCTTTCGAAGAAATCCCTCGTGTGCCGGTATCAGCTGGGTTATCACCACTGAGTACATGATTCCATTGATCAATGGTGGTGGACTCCAAGATTTCACCAGTGCGGTTTCCAACAAACACAGGAAGTTTGTTGCACGAGTTAAGCCACTGGAGAACGGTGGTAGAATCAGTCCACATGAATACATTGCTTACTTTGAAAGTAAGCGCTTTCAAAATCTCTTCTTTGAGTCGAGTCGCAAGCAGAGCAGCCTGAAGCTCTAACTTGGGAATGGAGAGCATCTTCATAGGCGCTACACGGGCTTTCCCAAATACAAAAGCTAACTCGGTCTTTTGCGATTTAGCAAGTCGGGCTCGGAGAAACGATACGGCGCAAAAAACGTCCTGCGAACTATCACCGAACGTGTGAAGTTCACAGCGGTCGAACGGTTCGGTAAAGTAGCTACGAGGTATCGTCAGAGTACCTAATAGTGGAAGTCCTAAGTGCCAATCTAGAAATTGTTGTTTAATTTCCTCTGGGAGATCATCATCCCACTTTTGACCACTGATTCTCCATATGTCTTTTAGTAAAAGGCGCGCTTTCACAGTATATGGAGCTACCAGTCCTATTGGATCAAAAACTGAGGAAACAAAACTCAACACGGTGCGTTGAGTAATTGCTTTATCTAGTGGTCGATCAACACCTCTACTTACTACTAGGGTATCTTTTACATGATCCCACCTGAGACCAAGAACATGCGACGATTGGTCTGGACTCTTACAAATATCCTTAACTGACGGGTTGGACTCACGGTTGTCCGGATTAAGAGCGGTTGTAACTTCGGGTACATTGCTAACAAACTTTGTCAGGTTAAACCCACCTAATTTGAGCATTGTGACTAAGTCTTTACTTAGGCTAAGGGCGTCAGCGGTATTTTCGAACGAGTCAAGATAGTCGTCCATGTAAAACTTCTGGACAACGGCTGAAGCGGCTTCGGGGTATTCAGCTTGATTATCAGAAGCAGTTTTTTGTAGCGCGAAATTCGCACAAGTTGGCGAATCACGAGCGCCAAAAATATGACGGGTGTATTGGTGAACCACCACACTTGAAGTGGGGTCCTCCCGCCACAAAAAACGGAGAGACGGTTGATCTCGCGCAAGTACTCCAACTTGTAAGAACATACCTTCTATGTCCGCTGAGACGGAGTACTTGTGTTGACGGAACCTCAACAGTACAAAATAAGATTTTGAAGGAGATCCGGGCCAACCAAGAGAGATCTATTTAAGGAAGTGCCATGAAATTTGGATGCTCCATTGAGCACACGGCGCACCTTGCCGGGTTTGTTCGGGTTCAAAACCGGATGGTGTGGAAGATACCACTCACGTTCGGCTCGTGAGCTGGGATCGTGCGGGTTGACGGTTATGACATATCCTTTACTTATATCTTCTCTGATTGTTTCGGTATACTTCTCGCGAAGTAACGGATCTCTATCTAACCTTTTCTCTAACGACTTTAATTGGGCTAATGAAGAATAATAATTGTTAGGCAAGCTAACATCATTATCACTCCACAGCATCGGTACAGTGTAACGCTCACCATCGTGAACGGTTTCAGTTTTTAGGATCGACAAAGCACGCTTGTCTGCGGCGGAACGGGCATCTACTTGCTTGAACGCACCATACGACTCTAACTCATACCAAGTTTTGATTTGGTCGGTCAGAGAAATATCGTCCGTAACGCAGTTAAAGGAAGAAGAATTTAAGGACGAATGATCAGGAGACGGACCACTAATGACCCAACCTATCGGAAGTCGGACGGCGCACAGTGAGTCAAGTTCATCTCCGAAGACATGTTCGAGGGGTCTTATCGCATGATAGAAGTCCTGTCCTATAACTATCTCAATCTCTTTGTAATTATACGCAGTCGTCTTTAACGGGGCTAGTTGCGGGTATTTGACCTGCAATTCGGAAACGTTTATAACATCGGGTCCTATATATATGTTGTGCTTAACGAAAGCGACAAACGAAAACGAAAATTCACTTTCATTGGGCTTTGCGGAAACTTTCAAGTGAACTCGTTGAGTTTTAGATACCTTGGCTGAGTTAAAACCATCGGTCGTAACATTTACGGGCGTGCCAACTAATTTCAGACGTTCAACGAGTGCCGCGGAAACCCAAGAATGAGTGGAACCGGTGTCACAAAGTGCTAGTGCATTCGAATTTTCCGAACCAGAGGACACATCTACCAACGCAACGGGAAGAATACCTTTTGCAGTTCCCTCACAAGGTTTAACACAAGCTGCGTTATTTGCAGAAGTAATGTTTGTATTAGTTTGAGTCGATGGTGATCGGTCGGCCTCTTTGGGCGGGAAAACTTTCTCGGCTCCATGAAGAAGCCAATTGTGAGTGCTCTCACAGTCCTGTTTTGGGCATTTTCTTGCCTTTTGGCACTTTCGGAAGGTATGGTTGCCTTGTAAACAAGAAAAACAGAGCTTTTGTTCTGCTACATATTTAGCCCTTTGTGTTGCGTTTTTCTCTTTGAACACGGAACAGTTCCAGAGTGCATGCCTTCCTTTGCATAGCGAGCATGGAGGAAACCTCGTCTTTTCTCTACTTTTCTCATCCTTAGAACTTACCTTAGTGTTACCTGCAAGCACTTTTGTAACTACTTTTTGTTTAACTGGCTGCTCGACTTTGACTAAATATTTCAATCGCTCATGGCCTTCTGCCTTATTCTTAAGCCAATCGTTGAAGTCTAGCAATGTTAATCGCTGCCAATGTTGTCTAACAGTATGCATGGACCATGCCTCTTTTAGATTTGGAGGAAGCTTACTGACGGCTTGATTTAATAGGTTCACACTTTTCAAGTCGTCATTGAACGACAAAGACCTAAAAACAGCTACGAGCCCAGAAATCACCGCAGAAAAACTTATAACATGGTCAGAGTTGTGCATCTTCAATGCGGGAAAATTCTTCAACTTATCCAAATGTGCACCCACTACAACATGAGGTTGCCCAAACTTTCTCTGGAGAGTTGCTAGAGCATCCTTATACAACACTCCACTGTAGCCGTATTCCGCAATTGCACTCTTGGCTTTGTCTTTAACGTGTGTTTTCAGATATTTGAGTTTTTCATCATCAGTTAGCATAGCCGAATCAACTGTTGCTTGGAACTGCCCGAACCATTCATACCAGTTAAGTGGTTCTCCATCAAACACTTCCAAGTTCAACTCCGGTAGACGGTCTTTGCGGCTATGCAGAATGATATCTGCTAACTCTCTCGCCGAGATGGGTTGTTCGCTATTAGGCACGTAAGACGGGCCCGTAGTGGGCGCAGGATATATAGGTGGATAACCTTGATGCGCTGTTTCAACAACTGGATGAGTTTGCGGCTGGGTGTAATACACAGTCCCAAAACTTGTATAAGGAACTACGGTGTTTGGTGGAACAACAGGAGTTGTCACTGAGAAAACGTTTGAGGGCGGTGCGCAGTATTGAGGAACTGGCATCGTTTGCGCAGTCGCGGCAGGTCTCCACAAACTGCTATACGGGTTATAGTGTTCACTTGAGAAACTTGTTGGGTTGTTTGGAACATTTATAGGTTGATGGGATGGCGCTGCAGGCGCCTGATACCCAGTTGAAACGGGGCCGGAATGTGGCTGACTTACTGGAAGCAAAGATGGAATAGGAACGGTTGACGGGACAAATGGTTGAATAATCGGAAGCGAAATGGGAATCGGAACGGTTAATGGAGGAACAAAAGGTTGACTCGCCGGAAGCGAAACTGGATTAGTAACGGTCGACACAGAAGGCGGTGCCACATTAATGGTGGGATTACCAAAGGGCATTGAAGCGGGAATGCTACCACTTGCTTGTGGTATCAGATTGTGATTTTGCGAAACTTCAGCATGAGGTGTTGAAGCTAAGTGTGGAGTAACAAAGTTTGAGCTGGAGGCAACGAACTGTGGTAAACTAGATGGGTTCTCGATTGAGTGCAATGACAGACGCGATTGGACCAAACTTGATCTCTGAGCCTGAATTCGATTCCTATTGTGGCCTCCCGGTTCACTGTATGTGGTTTGACCAGCGTTGACGACGGCACCCCCGCTGACGACGGCACCAACCCCTTGCAAAACATCAGTAGCAATCAAAGTGGAACTCTCGACTACTGGATGACTTTGCTCTGAGCTTGCAACAACTTCGGCCTGCTCTTGCTCAGTGACAACGTTTTCTACCCATTGTTCAGTACGTTGTGGGTCAACATGTGTTACGCTAGCATTTCCTATCTTCTCACTTGCTGCAGAAAGCTCTTCTTCCAACTCGAATTCCTTTAACTCAATTTCAGCCAGTTTCTTGCGGTGTACCTCAGCTAGTTCTTCCAACTCTAAATTACCTTGCTGTTCTTTTATTTTATTTTGCTGCGCTTTCAACTTCAATGACACCTTTGCTTGTCTCTCAAGTTTCTCCTGCTGCTTCTTCAAAACCAACAAATCTCGCCTCTTCTCAGTTGATGTTTTTGACTGCACGACGGTATAGCGACTGGATTTATGCGAACCTGATTTATGATGTCGACTACTGTACCGCGACACCTTAGAGCGCGCATCTGCTTCATGTGAATCTTGTGGTTGTGTTGTTACGATCGTACTTAACGATTCTGCAACATTGTCAAGCTCTGTTTCCTCAGGTTCAACGTTTAAGCCAACTTTATATGATGCAGCCTTCTGTAAAACTGTATCGTTTCTTGATGTAACCGTATGAAGCCACATATCCTGCGCTGGTATCAATTTTACAGGATCAACACTTTTAGAAGCTAACTTAATCAATTCCTCATTTATTTCAACTGCAGTCTCTATCAGGCTCTTGCAATTCTGAATCTGAGTGTCAATCTTTGATGAGCGACTCTGACTTTCAATGTTCTCAATTATAATTTCATGGCACTTGTACAGTTCATTTTCAAGCTTGGTTCGCTTCGCAAATAACCTTTGAACCCTCTTCTGAAAGTTCTCATCCATGGCTCTAGCGTCTATACTTAACTCAAACTATACTTAACGGTTATCGGGCGTTTGCGGGGCGATTCGGAACGGTTTTCGGTGAGTAAAGTTACCAATGGGGCTGGGGATTAAGTAAGTCGGTTGATATCAAACAACACACACGGAGTAAACCTGAGGATGAATAAAACCAACTTAACTTACTTAATATCACCTCCCTGACCACTTAGGATGATGTTACGGCGTACGAAATTTGTTGAACGGTCGTACGACGGTGCGTCACTACTAATCGGCTAGTAGCTCGACGAATTACCAAGAGGTTTGGGAATTAGGCAAGTCGGTTGAAAACCAACAACACACGCGGAGCAAACCTGAGGATGAAAGACAACAACTTAACTTGCTTAATTTTACCGTCCCGGACCACTTAGTCAGTCGTTGCGAAACGAATGTTTTGAAAAGCGAACGGATGCAAACAGGTATCAAGTCGTTGTAAACCTTAAGTTTACCAATGGGGTTGGAGAATCAGGCAAATCGGTTAAGTTCCAACAACACACGCGGAAAAAACCTGAGGATGAAAAAACTCAACTTAATTTGCCTGATATTTCGCTACCAGACCACTTACCATAAGGTTGGTGTCATGTTACAGCACAGTTTTGCAGAATTATGGGGACGTTTTGACGATTTTTTGGAAATTTTTTACTTTTTTCCCAAAATTTTTCGGAAAATTTTGGTCGACAGGTTCGAGTCGCAAACCAATCCAAAAAACTAGTCCAGTACCTTTTGTCTATGTTCCGTTTTTCTGGACTTTCAATCCGTTCACAATTACCCAAAAATTTTTGGTATCGAGAAAAAATTACCACTTGTAGCTTGCTTTGAGTTGGGATACACAATCAGACACCGTATGTAATTTTATTGCACAAAAGAAAAATTATAAAAAACTAGATGAGTCTTACAGTTTTTGACGGTTTTTTGGAGATTGAGTGGTCACCGGTTGAGTGTTGTCAAGCCTTCGGTCAGTCGCAGAGAAATTGTGCGGCGATCCCTTCTCTAACTCCCACAAAAGGTCGGCAGTTGACGTAGCAATCGACAGTCTAGATACCAGCCTCAATTGCAATCGACATCTGTGGGAACTTGAAACACCATGATTAAGCAGTCAAATTTGGATGGTACGCATTTGTACTGTAGTTCTGGGATACCATCAGCGAGTTTGATGACGCCGAAAGATGGTGAGGATGATGGTAGTGATTGTTGCTGTTTCCACTATTGAACACATTCACTCCCAAGTTATTCTGAAACGAATTTCCTTTGACATTCATCTGCACTCCTGGAAGCCCGAGTTGTTGGTTAGCATTATTTTGATTATGCTGGGATATTGGGAAACTAGAAGCCAAGCTGTCGTAAAAGGAACAATGAAGACCAGCCACCACAGCTACAGATGAAGTCGAATCTATGCTGCAGAACTGTAACGGATGGTCCCTTGTGCTCTTCGGGTCTCTTGTGCAGAATCGTGAATAACTTCGTTGTCCCTTGTGGGGCGCCAAAATGTGCGCCTCAATCTCCACGGATTGTAAAAATATCGGGTTTCAACAATTTAATTCGAGCATTTTATCGGCAAAATAACTCGGTAACAATAATACTCAATTTATCGGTAAGAATGATATTTTTACCAAACTTTTGTATTGTTAACATCGGTCACATCGGCACAAAAAACTCCATAACTCAAAGCAAGCTGCAAAAATGGCCAGTATTTGTCCTTGAGACAAATTGCTCTTTTTAAAGGTCAGCCTTAATCAAGGCTGAACCAAATTAGAGCGAAAAGACGGTTAAAATCGGTTTTGGGGGGGGGGACCGAACCTGGTTACGGAGCATCCCATCAGGTTCGGTGCACATTCGAGTTCTAGAAAGGAAATGACCTAGTCGGGATTCGAAGCCGATGGTCTCAATTGCATACTCCAGAATCAGCAAACCAAAGGTGAAAATAGCATAAACAGAAATGTCTCGATGTTTTTCCGGAAGAGCTTCTAGAAGCGTTTGATACACATTCATTTTTCACAAAAAAAGCAACTGAACGCAACTAATTTATAAACTTTTACAATTATTGGCAGACCGGCGATTGTATATCTTCAATATAAAAAAAAACGCGTCACAACTATAAGATTAAAAGTTTACTGTTACAAGATGATCAAAAAAATTAAGTAACTTTTGTCTTATTTTTTCGTAGTATAATGGTAATAGTAGCATAACAAAGTGCGGCTTATCGTAATCACTCACAGGGCAAATTTTATACCAAAAGAAAAATACAAAACAATCAGATGAAAGCTGCTTAAGATAAGCCTTAAAGTCATCTGCGTCAAAAATAAAACAATTGGTTTTTATACTTCTGCGCAAGAGCGAAGTCTAAAGATGAAGCTACAGATGAAGTCGAATCTATGCTGCAGAACTGTAACGGATGGTCCCTTGTGCTCTTCGGGTCTCTTGTGCAGAATCGTGAATAACTTCGTTGTCCCTTGTGGGGCGCCAAAATGTGCGCCTCAATCTCCACGGATTGTAAAAATATCGGGTTTCAACAATTTAATTCGAGCATTTTATCGGCAAAATAACTCGGTAACAATAATACTCAATTTATCGGTAAGAATGATATTTTTACCAAACTTTTGTATTGTTAACATCGGTCACATCGGCACAAAAAACTCCATAACTCAAAGCAAGCTGCAAAAATGGCCAGTATTTGTCCTTGAGACAAATTGCTCTTTTTAAAGGTCAGCCTTAATCAAGGCTGAACCAAATTAGAGCGAAAAGACGGTTAAAATCGGTTTTGGGGGGGGGGGACCGAACCTGGTTACGGAGCATCCCATCAGGTTCGGTGCACATTCGAGTTCTAGAAAGGAAATGACCTAGTCGGGATTCGAAGCCGATGGTCTCAATTGCATACTCCAGAATCAGCAAACCAATGGTGAAAATAGCATAAACAGAAATGTCTCGATGTTTTTCCGGAAGAGCTTCTAGAAGCGTTTGATACACATTCATGTTTCACAAAAAAAGCAACTGAACGCAACTAATTTATAAACTTTTACAATTATTGGCAGACCGGCGATTGTATATCTTCAATATAAAAAAAACGCGTCACAACTATAAGATTAAAAGTTTACTGTTACAAGATTATCAAAAAAATTAAGTAACTTTTGTCTTATTTTTTCGTAGTATAATGGTAATAGTAGCATAACAAAGTGCGGCTTATCGTAATCACTCACAGGGCAAATTTTATACCAAAAGAAAAATACAAAACAATCAGATGAAAGCTGCTTAAGATAAGCCTTAAAGTCATCTGCGTCAAAAATAAAACAATTGGTTTTTATACTTCTGCGCAAGAGCGCAACTATGGTTTCTATCCGACCTGCTGAAAAATGTACGATTTGAAAAATGATAATCTGTGCATATAATTGATGAATTTTTAATGCTTTTCCTTTTCTAATTGGAAAAGGGGAAATTTTAATTTTTGTCTGAATAAGTGCTTTTTTGCGTTCAAGAGGTAATTTCAGAGCATAAAACAGTCCACTGAAGAGGATGTATTTTTAAAATACATTCTGCTAAAAATAATAAAATAAATGGCTGAAAAAAATTAAGAAGATTGAAAAAGCACAAGGAAAAGAGGGGAGTAAACCAAAACAGGAGGTGTTTGTGCTGCCTTAACGCCAAAGCTTCCCGACATGATAACAAAATGTTCTAAAAATACACACATGATCTGCAAAAATGGAAACAGTCGGAAACAGAGTGTGAAAATTATTGACAAATTTAGGGAGACATACGGGGTTTTCTGTAAGTGAACATGACAACTTGCAGGAAAAATCTAAAAAAGTCTGTAGCTAATGTCGATTCAAGACAAAATCAGCAGTTATGCAAAACAATCCTTTTTGCTCGGATGGAAAAAAAATTTTTTTGCATAAAAAGCCATAAAGCAGCGATTTCAAAAATTGGTTCGCAATTAAACTTAACTAGAAGCCCACAGCAGCCATAGTTGCTCTCGAACACTTCGATATTAACCACAATGACTTTTTAAATGAAAAATTTTATTCTTTCAATTGCAAACCGAGCTTTAAAAAAAATCACGGATAACCCACTGCTTTCCAAGTAGCACAGGAAGTTCCGACCTGTGCGCCTCAATCTCCACGGATTGTAAAAATATCGGGTTTCAACAATTTAATTCGAGCATTTTATCGGCAAAATAACTCGGTAACAATAATACTCAATTTATCGGTAAGAATGATATTTTTACCAAACTTTTGTATTGTTAACATCGGTCACATCGGCACAAAAAACTCCATAACTCAAAGCAAGCTGCAAAAATGGCCAGTATTTGTCCTTGAGACAAATTGCTCTTTTTAAAGGTCAGCCTTAATCAAGGCTGAACCAAATTAGAGCGAAAAGACGGTTAAAATCGGTTTTGGGGGGGACCGAACCTGGTTACGGAGCATCCTATCAGGTTCGGTGCACATTCGAGTTCTAGAAAGGAAATGACCTAGTCGGGATTCGAACCGGCGCCGAACCCGCCGGGACGCACCATGTATACGCTTGGCTACTGTCCCTGTAGGCATTTACTTTTATATGCATTTATACTCTCGCACATTTACGTTTATATGCATTTGTACTATTGTTTTATATTTGCGCTGCAACACGACCAACAAAAAAATTGGTTCGTACTAATAAAAGAAACTGAGCAAAGAAGTTAGTAATACTGGGTGGTGACTCGAGATTTTTTCCAGTTATATTCGAAAAAAACGAATATAAAACACAAAAAATAAAATAAACAATCAAACTGTTTATCTAAATGTCTTTACAATTTTTTGCCAAAAAATTATGTTGACTTTAAAACAAATTTTTATTCCAAGGAAGACAAAGGCGCAAAAAAAACATCAAAACAGATTTTCTGGCGAGAGAATAAGTTTTCATGCTTTAACCAAAAGCATGGGCGGATCGAGGATTTTCTCGAGGGGGGGGGGGGGGCGGATTTTCAAAAAAATTTTGAAAAGTTTGACGACCTTTTTTTTTACTTCCATCAAATTGATTTTTCGAGCTCTGCCAAAGCAGTAAAAAGACGCAATTTTGGCCAAATTTTCTGCGCCGCCGGCGAATTTAAAAAAAAAAACTGGTCAAAGAAGCCGTCGAAAATTGGGTTTTTTTTGCCGCGCTCTCCCCCTCAAAAATAGTATTTCTGGGCGCCAATGGCGCCTTTAGAAAATTTTTAGGTTCGGTAGGCCAAAAATAGAGTTCTTAAAAAGTACGAAAGGGGGACCCTTTGGGTCGGCAGGGGGTCGAATCTCTTAGGGGGAAAAAGCGTCCAAGCCGATACCCGCCCCCGCCCCCGCCCCCCTAAATCGGCCACTGACCAAAAACTATGGGCTGTATAATAATATTAATGCTTATTGCTCATAATGAGATAAATAATGAAATAGAATAGTAGATTAAAATAAGATCAAAATATAGATTATTGCCCTGAACGAAAAAAATAGCCTCATGCAACAATGTACTACAGGCCTGATGCAAAGATGGAAAAAATCTAAAAAAGAAAGATAGTTTGAGCGCGAGATTGGTCTGAAAAGACCAAACTGATCTGACTTTTTTCATCATATTTCCATTATTTTATTCTTCTAACATGATTTGAGTTATCGCGTTAAATGAGAACTTCAAGATAGATTGGCGACGATTCTCTGAGACGATCGGGATAAAAAATCAATCTGGTGGAATTTTCTCAATTCAGTTACGTATAGTAAAAATCAACGCAACGTTTAATAAAGAAAGTGTTTAATGGCTAGATTTTGTCAATGGCCGAAACTGAGAAGTCTCTGACGACATGAGTCTTGAGTGTGTCATAGTATCTAATTAAGTTCATCTTTCGACTCCAGTTTCATTCTAGTTGTTGCTATTTAATTTATCTATCTGTCTGGCGCTAACTAGTATTTAACCATCGGAGTTGTCTGTCACCTTTGGTTGACCGCTATTTCCTTGTCTCCGACTAACTTTCTACTTTACGGTTACTCAGCTTATCGGAATAATTTAACTTATCGAAACCGTATTTTCTCATGGCGCAGCCAACAGGACAAAGTGGGGGAAAAACCCACTGGGGATTACATCGTTTTGGCCCTCAACGTTCGCAGAGCCACCAATGCTATGGGAGTTTTGGTTTAACCGATTCCAATGGGAGATGGTGGCTAAACACAGTATCAATCCGAGAAATTTTTACTATGCCAGTACGTTAACCGCAGCGCAGGTTACGGCACTACCGGAGGAGGTAGACGGGAAAGATCGACTGACGTCGGATCAAACTCTAATCTCGAACTTGTACTTGTGTCCGGGGAGAAAGGAACAGATGAATTGCATAAGAGGAGGCCACATCTGGATCTATCTACAACCCGGTATTCTAGGGTATTAGATGCCATAGAAAAGGAAATTAAGAAAGAACGGAATGAAACTTATGAAACATTCCAATTATTGGCACGGAAACAACACATTGGAGAATCCTTGGAACAGTTCCACTCAGTTTTAAGCGGACTGGACACCCGAGGACAAAGATACCCGAGGAGGTGTACCGTATTGCGTTGTCATATGAACGTGGATCTAAGTATGCTAAATCATATGGATCGGCAACCGGGGGAGCAACAACCAGCGGCACCACCGGTGGAACTGGAGCGTTTCAGATAAAAACGGAACCGGTGGGGACAATCCGAGGAGGATATCGAAATAATAGACAGCGCGGCCGTGGATCGTTCAGGGGACGAGCAGCCATGAGAGGGGGAGCACCTAAAACGTGCTACAATTGTGACCAACCCATTTTTACTCAGTGACATCTCACTAGATGCCCAGCCAAAAATGCGACTTGTAACTTTTGTCGAAAGACGGAACATTACGAGAAAAATTGTCGGGGAAAGCGGTGGGACGAATTCAAAACTAGGAAGATGTGGATGCCAGTGAGATAGGAGACGCTGAGGATACCTATTCGCAACATAAAAACTCACTCTGGATGGGTAAACACAACGGAAAAGAGGCAACGATTGTGGGATTCGGACAGCTCAGGAGACTATGTTGTAATGGCTATCAAATCTCGGAGGGAAACTGAATTGAAAGTAGCCGGCTCTCGACTACCAATTAAGGTAAATGGTAAGCAAACGAACGTCTGGATAGATAGCGGACCACCGATCTCAATATTCACAGCTGGAGAGCTAAAAAGGACGTTGGGCACCGCAGGCGTAAACGTGAAGGCGCCACCAACGGAGGACGACAACTTCAAGGATTACGGAAACAATCCTTTACGGCTGCTAGGAACGATGAACGTATCATTGGAGATGAACGGATGGGTCACTGACGCGAACATCAAAGTAATAGGAGGAAACAGTCCATCGATTATTGGGAGAGATCTAATGACAAATCTGGGATTGCAGATAGTGCAAAGAACACCGGAGGAGAAGGTGATGTCAGTTCAAGGAGATCAACCGGTGGCCGAAACAACAGGAGAGGAGGATTCATGAGATCCCTGGCAGACTTATTCCAGTAAGCAATTTAACAATCTTTTTCATAGAGTCGGAAAAATTTAGAATTATAAGGTAACACGCGGAATTTTTCGAAACGCTAACGCCGATTCAACAAAAAGGACGGAGAGTGCCGATCACATTGCAAGATAAGGTTTTATAAGGAAATTAGTAAACTTTTGCAGCAAGGGCATATCGAAAAACTGGAAGAATGTTCGGATAAGTATTTTGTCTCTCCAATTGTAATAACAGTGAAAAAAGATGGACCATTAAAATTAGCGCTAGAATCCAGAGAGCTGAATAAACAAGTCCACAAGAATAAAAATCAAATGCCTAATTTTGAAGAGCTCATGGATACTGTAGGATAAACGATAAGCGAACGAAAACCAGGGGATGTATACTTTTCTACAATGGACCTACGTATGCGTACGGTCAACTACCACTTAGTCCGAAAACGAGCGTCCAATGCAATTTTTCGCTAATGGGAGGAAAATCAACGGGCACGTATCGTATTTGAACGGGGTTCTACGGCCTCACAACCGTGCCAGCGGAACTCCAAAGAATAATGGATACAATCCTCTCGGAATTTCCACAGGCACACGCATTTATTGATGACCTCTTGGTTGTCAACAAAGGCACGGAAATTGAGCATATTTCGGCGGTCGAGAAAATTTTGCGGAAGTTAGATCGAGAAATTATGTCGCTTAAACTTACTAAATGTCAATTCGCGTGGAAAGAATATGAATGGTTGGGGTATAAAATAACTTGCACCGGAATTACGCCGCTAATCCGAAAAACGGAACCGATCGAGTCTCTAAAAGCACCTAAAACGGTGTCGCAGCTAAAATCCTTTATGGGCTCCATTCAGATCCTACACAAATACCTCCCAGCACTCGCGGAATCCTCAGCCTCGTCACGCCCTTCATTAAGCAGAAAGAATGAATATATTTGGACTAGTGAGTGTCAAATATCATTCGAGAATCTAAAAAAGCAGGTGGCAAACATAGTGGAACTTCGGCATTTTGACATACACCGTGACACAAGAATTGTCTGTGACGCTAGTCATAACGGGCTCGGTGCGGTTCTTGAACAACTAAATTCCGACGGTTGGAGGCCGATAACTTGGCATCCCGGTATTTAAACGAGGCGGAGAAAAAGTATTCTACAAGCGAATTAGAGATGCTTGCAGTTGTATGGGGGCGGAGTATTTCCAAAACTATGTGTTGGGGAGAAAATTTTTAATCGTTAGGGACCATAAAGCTCTTGTATCGTTGCTAAATAGGAACAACAAAAAGAACAAGACGATGTTTAGTAGATTAACCAGATGGTTAGATCGTCTTATACCGTTTGATTTTCAAGTGGAGCACAAACCTGGAGCAAAATTTGGTTTCGCAGATTATCTATTGAGGCACCCAAGTTCGGACGCTAAACCGGTCAGCACATACGGTAGTATGTTTACGGTGGCGAAAATTAGTCAAATTAGTCGGATTTAAAAAGGGAGCTTTCTCCAAAGGTAGAATCGAGTCTCCAAAGGCTAATAAAAATAAACGCGTTTGTAATATATCGAATATCAAACAGCCGATAGAGGGCGAACAATCATGCGGTGGAAATTGGACCAATCACAGAGCGACGAATTTTATTCCCGGCAGGACAATTAAGCCTAGTAAAATTTTAATTGGGACTTTTATTGAGACAGATTTTAGTTACTCAAACTCAAGTACAAACATTCAACATTCAAAATCTAATTTAATTATGGAACAAAAGAAGAGAAAATTTTTGCAACGACACCCAAGCATTAGTAGTAGCGATGAAATTGAGAAGTCGACCAGGATATGCAAGCAGTCACCACAGAAGTCCGGAGCACTAAGAGTAACCCAATTATTTACATTCTTTCGGTTTATACCGGCGAACGTTATCCACCGGTTAATCCGGAAAATTGCGTTATGTCGGTTATTCCGAGAAATTGCAAAGTGGTTAGTAAACAAACCGCCCTTCCAGAACTGTTTAATCTTCGATTTATCGAATCGCAGTATAGTTCAGATCCTAACCGAAATGATTAAGTGCAAAGACCCATATTTACACACGAAAATTGCAGCTATGTGCAAATATTATGCCCAGTACACTGGATGCCCAGATTTTGATGTGAAAGACGGATGCGAGAGACTAGTCATTGCAAACACTTTGCAAGCGGCGGTGAATAACAGATTGCACTATTATCAAAATGGGAAATCGAGTATGTATGACGCGGCCAAGGACATCTGTTACCCGAGCCTTCTGTCATAAAGAAGGAATTGAAATACTTACCTCGCCAGTTAACGATCATCGGGCAACAGGATGCGTCGAGCCGACAATTGGTAGCATCAAGAATTCAGTATTAACGTATGCGCGGGAGGAAAAACCGGAACCCTTGGATCGGATGCTTGAAAGGGCCCTCGGTGCTTTAAGACTCGCCAAAAACTCCACCCTGAGCATAACCCCGTTTGAAGCGCACCACGGTCGGGAAGCTAACACGGTCCTCAGGAACTTGACCAAAAAGCCATCATTAAGGAATCTAAATTGGGAAAACGTAACTCGCTCAAAATCTGCCTGTTTAGATGAACGAGACCCAAACACTCAAGCGATGCCAGAACCGATGAACACAAACTGGGGAGTCTAATCTGATACGGAATTTGATGTGAATAACAGGCGTCACCCAATGAGACTGGCTGATGACCGGATTGCTAATCAGGACAATGAACCCGGGATTGTTCGGGCCTCGGATGAACCAGCCTCATTACCACAAGTGGTAGTAATGCAGCGGACAGGAGAGCGAAATCCGAATAGGTATAAACCATTGAAATCCAGTATAATAAATCAGAGTGAACATACTATTTAAATGAGTAATGGTGCTGTGCTTAGAAAATCGGGAGCAGCACTGAAATGGACGACTATTCAGAAGAAAAGAGCGCAGGGCCAAATCGCTGGGCCAATTCAGGTACCACCAACGCCGTGGGACCTGAAATGGAAGTTATTGGCGAACCAACCAAGCAACTCAAAAGGCGCCGCGGATCCTACCAACGCACCGTAGGAAAACGATCTAAACTCCAAATCAGGGACAATGTGGAGGATTCGTACTCGGAAGAGGATGACTATTTACCGCTGGCAACGACAAGACAAGCTATCGAGACGACGAATGAGGGCAACCCGGGAGCGGATGTTGAAGGGTAGAGACAAGGAACGTCTAGTGAGGGACAAGATCAAGTACCGATGGAGACGATAACGATTCAACCGAGCGAGTACGAGACGGCGACAAAGTTTACGATTGCACGAGAGGTGGAAATCGAGACCAACCGGAGGAAAGACGACACCACGAAAAATACACCACAGGAGACGGAGCGCGAAGTGGCACAAAATCCACAAACTGGAGTGAAAAAGCGGGGCAGGAAACAACGGCTTGTTTCTTATTCAAGCCAAGATTCAGCGATCTCATTGGACGAGACCAGCTCAAGACGGTCGGGCAGGAAGTGCACAGCAGTGATCAAGATGGGGGCAGTCATGAGTGACAACATTCAAGAAGCGAAAAAATCAGGAACAAAATAAAGAAGAGGAAAAACATGAAAAAAGAAAACTTAAAACATTCTAACGTCCAGGGAGAGGGCATGCCGTGAAGCGGCAAAAACTCAACTGTTTAAGTTTAAATGTGGTCGCAGTTGGTAAACAAAACTCTAGTTAAAACTCGTCGTTAACTTATTTCATTCATACAACAACATTTCACTTAGTACTTAAATTAAGTCATCACTTCTTACATGAATGGAATGTCATAGTATCTAAATTAGTTCATCTTTCGAGTCCAGTTTCATTCTAGTTGTTGCTATTTAATTTATCTGTCTGTCTGGCACTAACTAGTATTTAACCTTCGGAGTTGTCTGTCACCTTTGGTTGACCGCCATTTCATTGTCTCAGACTACCTTTCTAATTTACGGTTACTCAACTCATTGGATCAATTTAACTTATCGAAACCGTATTTTCTCAAGTGCCAAAGCAGAATGAGTCAGTTTTGCAGTCAAATTCCTGACGCCACTCTCCAATGTGTTTATTCAACTCAAAACGCAGGAAAGTTTTTTTTTGGTTAGATAGGGACATTATCGTAGCTTCTAGTGTGTATTAAAAAAAAATTTCCGAGTCCCCTTAACCACTGCGGGGCGTACGCATATAAATCATTTCAAACAAAAACCCTAATTGAAGTTTCAGGCAAGCAACATAATCATTTACTCTTGCAACTTCCAATAGATTTCGATCAAGTCGACTAATGATGCCTATTGCAACACCATTTGTTCCTTCTTAGTTTCCTTGCCATATAAATTTAAGCTTTCGGTCGCGATCTCTAAAACTTATTGTGCCGCTTCCTTTGGAACGAGTTTTTTGTAGAAAGCACACCGATCTACTTTTTTTGTTCTAGAGTTTCGCATATCTCAAGGCTTTTTTTCTTGTAGTGTGCCAGCGTTCCTTGAATGTAGTCAGAGCTTTTTTAAGGGTGGGTTTCCCCGTCATTTTAGCTTAAGTCATATTATAATTAGTAGCCAAAGGATAAAAAACAAAAATTTTAAAAGTAGCAGTCTGACAATTGTGAGCAATTTTTATTTGCATTTCAGTTCGTAGAAAGTTTGAGGAAGACTTTTTTTCTGAAACAGGTCAGTTGCCCTTTTTAACTTTCATACTTTTTTCATACTTTTTTAACTTCTCATAGTAGTTAAAACGTAGAGATTCTTTACACCCCTCTCCATTCAAGTCTTTATTGCAAGAAGTCTTTATTTAAGGCAAAGTAAGGAGAGCTATTGCTTGTAGGCCTTTACTTAAGTTGTTCGGAACGGTGCGCCTTGCATAGCCTTTTCAGACTGTTTGTCCTGACGTCATTCATCCAGGACCAATGAGCCACTTGGGCAGTTCGTCAAGCGATCAAAATACAATCATCTTTGAATTATAGATTGCATTTCAGCGATCTGTCGTGGTTCAAACGAAATTTAAAAACTTTGCAAATATTTTCCCAATGTTGATAAAAACAAATTGAATTTTTTTGTCTTGGTTCGAGCGAATAAAGCGAGCGAACAGGCTTCCAATAGATTAATTTAATAGATTTAAAGCATAAAAAGCTTCAATTAACGCGTAAAAAACTTTATTTTACTGGACTAAAACTAATTTTGTTTTCAATATTTTAGCGCCTCCTCGGAATCAAATACATCAAAAAAAAACGAAAATGATAAAAAAGAAAAAAAAATTTAAATTTTTTTGGTGGTTATGTTTTTTAGTCATTTTCCCTAAAAAAATTGTTTCGAGTTCCCGTTTTTTACTATGACTGTCGAACATTTCTTAACTCTAGTTTTTTCTTCTGCTTCTTTTCTCAAACCACGCCAAAAAAGATACTAACTTGACAAAAAAGTTTTTAGACTATGGTATGAAATTCTGTGCTACTTGCACAATAACAAGCTATCCTTGTGTACTTACTAGTTTCTTTAATTGAAGAAATTTTTATTGAAGAAATAATTGAAGAATTATTGATATTTAAATATTTTTTCAGCTTCTTTGTAGCTTCTTTGTACTGATGTTTGACCAATTGTGATGAAATTGTCATATTTCAAAAAATTGATAAAAAAAGGGTGTTTCAACGGGTTGCCATTTTTTTCCCAATGGGTCAAATTGGGTGCCTCTCAACCGCACTTTCATCTTGATTATAGTTCCTCTCAAGTGCATTTTTTTACCCTTAATACGATTATAATTGAGATTGTTATTTGTTTTTATTATATTAGCAAGTTTACTATGGGGCTGCGGAGTCTTTAACTCAAATCCAGAAACAACTTTAAACATTTTTGACATACCAGAGCAAATACGAGATTACAAAACAACATAAAAAATCTACATCTAAACAGCAGCAGTTTAAACAGAAAAAGAATTAATCTCAAAGAACTGGTCAATACTTGTGGAGTGAACAATTTTTATGTATCCACTGAGGCATGGTTTAATGACTCGAATGATAACAACTTATCGGCAATAGATAGTGATCATTTTGTCGCTTTTCGATGTGATAGATTAACACTTGTAAGCGAAAAGGCAAAAAACGAAGGAGTGATGGGCACAGACTTACACATGCTCCACCAGAAATATGACCACCTCTGAGTTGAAGTGGATTCATTAAAAAACAAAAGTGAACAATCAACACTATTAAACAATTCATGCGAACCAAACAAAACTAACAAAAAACTAATGGAAGAACTTGCTTTATCAGTTGATTTTGCGCTATCATAGAAATCTTTCGCTGTTTTTATGAGAGATTTCAATCTTAATTATTTAAATTCCGAAGAAAGAGAGTCTTTGGAAACAGTTTTGACGCCTTATAACCTAGAAGTTGCCAATCCATCAATACCAACGCATTCAAAAACGCTAATGGATTATTTTATTTCATGATTAAACTCAATAGAAATGAAAAACAAAGTTTTCAATTTCACTACCCCAATTTAAAGCTGACCATTTAGCTACAGTGTTGGTATCTTACCTAAAATTAATTGATAAAACTATGCTGTTTAAGCGTAAAATCTATGATAAACAAAAAGAGTCAGAAACCGATTTTTAAACTGCTTCAAAAAACAGTAAATAGGAACTCTTCTACGTGCAAAAAAAACCTGAAAAATGTTAAATTTTTTCAACTGTTGGATAGTTATTTGCTTAAACAATGCGCACCACCAAAATTTGTTTGTGTTCGTAACGAAAAACCTAAAATTCACTAGAAGACGATAATTTCAATTCAAAAATTTTTTATCCAAAAGCAACTGAGCAGCAGAAATGTAAGCTTATAAAGGACACTAGAAACTCTACAAAATCATCCAAAAAAATTGCGCTGCTGAAAAATTTTTTTGGTGAAAAGATAACCAATAACTTTAAAATGGCGATCTTACTAAACTACACATTTTCCAGACTTGGATGTTTTTTTTCAGAAAAAAAACGTAAGCAACGCTGTTAAAATATCAATCTACAGGCAAAAGAAACTTGCAAAAAATTTCAACAATCTCAATTGTTTTATAGTTAATTCCTTGAAAAATGCGCACAATCAAAAACTGTTTGTGTTCGTAAAGACAAACCAAAAATTAACTTCAAAGACGATAATTTCAAATCAAAACTTTTTAATCCAAAAACAACTGAACAGCAGAAATGGAAGCTTATAATTGACACTATAAACTCTAAACAATCATCCAAAAAAATGCGCTGCTGCAAAACTTTTTTGGTGAAATGATACCTAATAACTTTAAAATGGCGATCTTACTAAATTACAAATTTTCCAGACTTGGAGGTTTTTTTCAGAAAAAAACGTAAGCAATGCTGTTGAAATATTAATCTACAGGCAAAACAAAACTGCAAAAAAACTCAACAATCTCAATTGTTATATAGCTAAATCCTTGAAAAATGCGCACAGTCCAAAACTGTTTGTATTCGTAACGACAAACCAAAAATTAACTTCAAAGACGATAAGTTCAAACCAAAAATTTATTTCAAAAACAACTGAGCAGCAGAAATGGAAGCTTATAATTGACACTAGAATTTCTAAACAATCATCCAAAAAATTGCGCTGGTGAAAAGTTTTTTGGTAAAACGATAACCCTTAACTTTAAAATGGCGATCTTACTAAGTTACAAATTTTCCAGACTTGGATTTTTTTATTCATAAAAAAATGTAAGCAAGGCTGATGAAGTATTCAACAGAACACTAGCACTAGATCAATTAAACATGGCAAACAGCACTTGTTTTCTGGTTTATAAGTGAAGTTGAGTTTAAGAAAAACTGATTTATCTCAATGCGATTAAACCACCTGGAGCATCTGTCATAAGAGCTTGGGCTTTAAAAGATGATTTCAATGAAACAAACCCACGTCTCATTTTTCGTATGAAAAGAGGACCCAGATATAGCTGAGAATTATCGAACAATTTCAGTTACAGGTGCACTCACAAAAAATTTTAAAAAGTTATTATACAAACAGTTCAATGATTATCTTTTGATTAATAACCTGCTCAGTAAAACCTAATATGGTTTCAGAGCCTAATTTTCAACAATTGACGCATTTCTTGTATGCATTGAATTTTCAAGACACTTTTTAAAACTCAATACAACCAAAACTGCATTGATCAAATTTAGCAAAAAAACATCAAGCAAAAACAACACTCAAAATTAATTATTATTTAGGATCATAATAAAAAAGCCGAAAAACCAAAAATAAAGTATTTTGGGTTATTTTTTGATCCAGTCCTTACATTCCATGGGCATTCCTTGTCAAACAATTAGCGGGCAGAAGCTACTCTGCTCTGCGTTTAAAAGTTTTTGCTGATATCTGGAGTTCTTCAGCGTTTCGTAATATTTTCATGCAATTTTATGCAGGTTTTGCGATGTTTTGGCTTAGATTTTTTTACATCAAAGAAAGCGCGGCTAAATCGTGAACCCGAGTGTCAGTTTGATTTAATGTCAAGTCGAGCCTCATCTTCAGTTGTAGTTGAATTGCTGACAAAGCTTTCGCCTTGCAACGGAAAATCAAGCATAATTTACCATCAGCATACATAAGAATCAAGTACGAGAACCACATCATTGATTCTTTTCGTTTTTTTTCGAGATACTTTTTAAAACTCAATACAACCAAATATGAATCGATTAAATTTAACAAAAAAAAATCAAGCAAAAACAACAATCAAACAACAACAACAGGTGTTAAAGTTTTTCTAAGATATGTTGATGACATAGTTAGAACTGTCAAGGGCGATCCTGGGGTACTTCTCGAGGCTGCCAATAAGTTGCATCCAAACTTGCAGTTCACCATAGAAGAACTTGATAGTAACGGTAATTTGGCCTTTTTGGATTTAGTTGTCAACGGGACTCAGGAAACAAGGTCACATGTGGGTGGTACCAAAAACCCACTGATACCGGCACCATTCCAATTTTTAGAGGTTGCGCAACTGTGCAGTACAAAAGCAACGTTATTGAAGGGACGGTTCATGGGGTTTTCAGAATTACCTCAACATGGGAAAATTTTGACCAGGCATTGGAAAAAAATCGGAAACAATGGATTGAAAATCAATATCCGAAAAATTGGTCGGACAGGGTAGTGTTTGAAACTCTTAACAAGATCATTGAGAGAAAGCAAAACTTAGAGGTGAAGGCATCAGAACCGAGAAATGATAAATGGTTAAAAAGATCATCCCCCTAATTACAATGCAATATCGAGGTAATCCATCTCAACTGTTAGCCGCAAAGGTTCGGCAAATATCCGGGGCACAAACAATTTTTACAACAAGAAAATTGAAAACATGGTTGCCATCCCTCAAAACTTCCTTTGCTCGTGAACTGAGATCCAAAGTGGTGTATAAGCTTCTATGTAGTGGATGTAACACCACCTATGTCGGCCAGACAGTCCGACATTTAGCCACGAGGGTCGATGAACACCGCAAAGGGGACTCCACAGTAGAGCAACACTTGTTAGAATGTAATAAGGAGGTAGTTGGTACTGCTGAGCTGAAGTCAGAGATTATAGTTCAAACGGCCAAGACTCATGAGCTACTCGCACTAGAGGCTTTGCGTATTTGGAGTGAGAGGCCGAGGATAAACACACGCGATGAATTCAGGAGCCGGGAACTAACACTAAAAGTATAGTCTATAGATAACATGGCTAAAATTTAAAAAACTGACATGTCAGAATCAAAAATTTTCCCAAATCGAAATTTCATAACCATTAAAGAACAAAAATTAAAAAATCTCAGAAATTTACAGGAAATTAATATCAATGATTACATAACTTAGTATGTAACTACAGTTGTTTAAATTTGATTGGTCAAAAAGTTTTAGAGCATTTTTAGACATGTTTTTCATTTTTCAGATCTTTGATCATTTTGTAAATACTGTAAAAAAATTTTAATCCTCATAATGCACAAAATTTGCAAAAACGTTTGAAATAACATTTTAAATTTCTTATAACTATTGATGAGACCTAAAAAATACACTTCCAAGATTTAGCTGTCATTATATCGAAAACAGGTTTTTTCATCAGAAAATCAGTGTTAGTATGGAACTAAAATGAAAACAGAAATGCAAACCTATCAAACAGCAGCTAAACATATAAGACTATGAAATTCAGAATTAAGAGTTATTGTTTATCTATTTTAAGTTAAGATCCCTCTATGGCAACCTATGGAAAAACATCGTGGAAAAAATTTATTTGAAGACAAAAGTATTTTTGTAATAAAATTATTGATGATGCACACACTTTATGCGAAAAGCTTTACAATTCATTCCTGAACATTAATCTCGGTTTTCTACACTATATAATCATTCTATAAATATTTATTATACTAGACAAAAATTGCATGTCCTACACTTGCATCATGCTAGTATAAGAATTTTTAAAAAATAATTCCAATGTTTTCGCACTTTTTGTGCATCATCAGGATAAAAAAAATTTTGTTACAAGGTTTACAAAAAGATCAATGATCTGAAAAAATAAGAAACATCATGTTATTGCTTATCATTTTGCAATTAAAGTGTTCTTTTTTTTTAATTGAAGAATTATATTTACTTTTTGCATTTTAAAATAAACGTTACGGGTTACAAGAAATTTAAAATGTTAATTCAAATGTTTTCGCATATTTTGTGCATCATCAGTATTAAAATTTTTTACAATATTTACAAAACGATCAAAGATCTGAAAAATGAGAAACATGTCTAAAAATGTTTCAAAACTTTTTGACCAATTGTTATTTTTATTATATAAACTTTATAATCTATGTTGAGATTAAGGGGGTGTGAGCCCCAAACATAAATCAACGAGGAATAACGTTGCGACACGAATTACAGTTACAGGCAAAACGCCAGGAGCAAGTGTTCTGAATATCGAAATTGTTATTGAAGTAGGACCAGAGGAACTTCAATAGGTGAGACTTCAGTCCAATGTATTGATGAAAGTTCACGTAATCAGGCAGTAAGTTGCATAGTCTTGATTAAGGAATAAATTCAAATCAAACTTCATATTAATTGATTTTTTTTTTCGTAAAAGCAAGTCTCTTCAAGCACAGTTCACAGCTATCACTAATACGCTTCAATTGGCAAACGCGTAACTATTTGAGTAAATAATAAACTTCTGAGTGCGCGTCGCTATCTCCCAATGTCCCTGAGACAGCCGCCGCGTTTCCAACTTGAATCGCAATGGAGATGCGTTGTTTCATGTAAAATGAAGACTTTGGTTCTTGAGTAGTTTCGTTGAGTTTTCTACCCAGGGTCTTGAGAAATTTGAGCGTTTGTGGTCCGCATCCGCCTTGGATCTCGAAAGCAACTGGGGCGAAAATGTATCCTCGATTTATTAAATCAGCGTATTTCGAAGTTTTACGGTTTTCGGCTTCAGAGGCAGCCGAGAATTGAGATGCAGTGCCAGAGGACAGACGGCTTGGTGCCAGGGCGTCGACAACAGTGGCATCCCATATGAGTGACTGACTTCTCTCCCAAGGCACCAACGTGAGTCCATCTGGACGTTTCTGGTCTGCTGTGGACAGACCAGGAGGCTCGAGAACTGAAGGAATGTTGCTCGATCCTAAAGCTCGCTTCACTACATCGTTAATCATTGAATGGCGCTGAAGCCTGCCGGCGCTTCTCCTGCACGAATGACCGTGGCCTCCAAAAGTGTCGACGTGCTCACCACAACGGCAGACGTTGTGACATTCGACCAGAATGGCCAAAATGCAGTCTCTGCAGAATTCGGTATTTTAGCAGCAAGCCTTCCGAATTGGCGATTTAGAACGGATAAGGACGTTATTTGAACGATTAGCCAAACGGTGAAGGCTAGAAGATTCTGGAATTCTAATTTTTAAAAATTCGAATTATGACGTCATATTTCTGAGAAACGTCAGAGACGGCCATTTTAGCTAAAATAGCAGAAAGAAACAGAACAACTTTTATCTGCGATTACGAACAGTACGAAATCGAGACTAAAAAACTACAACGAACTACCGAACAGCAGAGGACGTTCCGAGTTGCAACTATTGTGCTGTTACAATAGTTGCAAGGCCGTTGCGAGCAACGGTGAAGGGTAAAACCCAGCCTTCCGAGTTATTGTGAACTGGATATTAAGAAGCTTGATTCACCGGATTCAAGAATCCGGAAGGGTCTCGGGACGTGGACTTTTATGAACTTATATTGAATTTTAGCATCCGTCATGTCCTGACTTGAATTTAATTAAGATCTTAATTCGTTTTGACAAGAATGAGGAGCTAGAAGTAGGGGGGAAAGGGTTGATCCATCTTCGATGGAGATGATGATTTTTATCTACTGAACAAAAACAATAGTAATATAATAAGTAGTAGCCCTGTTTTTAGGAGTGACCTCGTGGTCTGGGGATACAGAGACCCAGCCATGAGCTCACTAACTTTGCATGTAATTCAGTTAATTTGAGCGTTCTGGTCGAAGCCGGGGAACAGTAACGTTTTTGTCAGCCTGATGTAAGAAAGACCACCGAAAAGTACTGGCTTGGTAGAGACGGTGAAAAACATGCAAAGCTCTGTTTAGACGCTAGCCAGTCGTCTTAAGACTTAGTTTTGTTATCCGTCGATATGTATCTTCCGGGCGAATGTTACACGTGAGGCTCACATATGAGAACACCAAGACGAAGAGCGAGAGATATTCGGAGATGGATATTGGAAAGCTTGAGGCCCAAAGGGCGGTGAGCCAAGCAGACTGTAGCTTACCCTCGAAAGACTTAAGACGAATGCGAGATTTATTGGCAGGTGCGTCGGTGATCAGATTATTAAACCGGGTTCTGTATACGGGGTCAGACCAAGACTTCTGAAAGTTGTTCTCGGGGATAGTAGTGGAGCCAGAGAGCTCATACCATTGTAACAAGGCTCCTTCATACAAAGGGTCTGAGAAAGGCTTATTGAGGATTTCGGAACAAAGGAGTGAAGAACTGCCAACAGACGAGAGATACCCGCATGCGGCAAGAACAGACAACAGAGGCAGATCCTAATCCGAGACCACCTATCCGTCTTGGTACTCTATGCCAGAAATTAGTTCCGCTAATGTCCAACCGCACTTTTCTTAAATTATAGTTCAAGGTAGTAGACGACCTGGTGGCATACAGTGATGCTGGTGTTGATGAGAGGTAATGATCTAAGTCTATCATATAATCGCCATTGATGAGCCAAGAGAAAAATAGTAAATCGATAACTTGAAGACATAAGGAAATGGGAAGTAAGTTCAATGCCGCGAGTCTTTCTTTGTATGACAGATCATTGAAATCTAATATCCAGTTTGTAGCTCTTCGTTGAACCGATTCAATGGTTCTCATGTCGGTTTTAGACGGACACCAAGCTGGAATACCGTAACTCAAGATCGGTAAAACCATTGATTTGTATAGATGAAGTTTTTGTTGATATGGCAGTAGACGAGACACATTTCGTTTGACCATGTGAAACATTTTGTTTGCTCTGTCACAGACTTTCTGAATATGGGAAGTCCATTTTAACGTGTCGGAAACTGTTATCCGTTAGTCTTTCTCGCTACGACTTTGTTCCAAATAGATGTTATTCAGCTTCAGTGCAGGTGATTGCGAATTGGCGCTGAATGTCATGATGTGACATTTCGAAGCATTAAACTCCATTGAGTTTGCGGTACACCAACGTTCACAAATTTGTAGATCTTCCTGAGCCGGCGAGTAGGCGTTTCTCTTCAAAATATCAAGGAATTTGCTATCGTCGGCAATCAAATTTAAACAACTGTAATTGCATAATAAATTACCTAATCATTGATAAAATTTTCCTGTAAATTTCTGCGATTTTTTAGTTCTTGTTCTTATACGTTCCTTGGCTAAGAACATGTAACTCGACACGAGAAAAAAACAATATATTATGTAATCCAAATAAATAATTTCGTTGTTTTGTCATTTATTGTGCCGAGTACGCACGCGGCACAAATTATTTTTAATTGAAGAATTATTTTACAATCAACGGGAACCGGATATGTGTAGATTTACTGCGCTGCGATCTTTTATTTCAGCGCTTGTTTTTTCCTTGGTCCTGAGTTTAGAATTCTGGGTTTGATTTTAACCTAAGATGTTTTATAGCGTGTTTTGCTTTAGTGATGTCGCATTGATAAATTTCAGATATAATGTCCCTTGTGCTTCAGCGGCTGGACTATATCAATTTAGGGCAAATAAATACAAAATGCTTAGAACTTCTTCCAGGCAAAGAAGGCCAAACTCAGGTATCCTCATCTCATTAAATCAATTAATCGTTTTTGATGTCTTTACAACAATAATTAAAACTATTGCAAATTTGATTTAAGAAAGTGGTAGTCGCTGATAGAAATGACAACTTGATAGTTTTTGGCGTTAAGAAAGGCGCAACCAGTACTGTGTTCAAAGCTCCACTCCAGAAACAGGTTGATGTCATAACGTTAGGTGGTCAGCTCGGAAGCCCTTCGGACAAAATTTTTGCAGTGACACTTTCAGATGTGAAAGCTTTCAATCGAAAAGGCAAGTATCAGCAATTAGCAGAAACGTTAGAAATGCTGCACCCGTAAAGCTTTTTTTCCAATAAAGCCAATAATAAATTAGCTTGAGCATGCTTTAGCTGAATTATGATAGTACAAAACCTGAATACTCAAAAAGCCAATAATGGAAAGGACTGAACGTAAAGTTTGAACTAAGAAGTTTGACGGAGATAGTAGCTCGCATTTGCATTTTTCTCTCATTCTTATTGGGTGATCATTCTCATTTCCTAGCACAAACAACATATTGGCATTTTTCTGGCATAAAATTGTAGAAATTGGTCCTAGGTTCCAAGGTAGAAATTTTCAGACTGTAATGCAGTTTGCATTGTTAACAGCTACTTTTTAAAATTCATATTAACTTTTCTTTGCGCACAAAGTTTTCAAGGTGCTTCTGACGTTGAAGACTTTGTAGCTATTCTTAGAATTTAGCGGGGAAGAGCTGAGTTCAAAAGATTCTTCAGTTTTATTTGTTCTGATGTCATTTTTGTCTTGCTAGTCTTTATTTTTTCGATTTCATGACCTGCTATAGTTGTTTCATCAATTTATCATAACTGAATACGTTTGGCCAGACAAATGTCAAGATTTTTTCAAATCAAGAATTGAAAAAAAAGAAATTATGTAGCGGTGAATTTTTTCCATTGAAAGAAGAGATTTTCACTCTAAAATAACTTATTTTTTTTAAAAGTGCTTTTCTATCTAAATAGCGCTCTGCTAAGTTTTTATCAGCTTACTTAGCTTTTGCTACACTAATGGACGGTCCAAGGCAAGCGGTAGTTCTGATCCAAATAAAATGTTTTCTGACTTTTAGCTTTAATTATTACAGTTTTACTCAATATTGATTCTAACTTCAGCTTTCTTTTGTATCTTGGTCTCAGTGATTTGCAAAGTGCTGCAAATGGTCCTTTTTTGTATTAAAAATCAGCGCACTAACAGCCATCGCAATCTTAACATAATGTGTAAGTGCTGCCAGTAGTAATAAATATTTTTGTGTTCGTGTTCAGTACCATTTTCACTAATTTGAGATAATGAAAAGTAATTTAAAAAACTAGTTATTTAATTATAATTCACTCTTTTGAGATTGTCTAAAATTGTAGAAAAAAAGAAGAAGATGGCTGTCCGAAAAAATGCCTTTTCGGCTACGCCTTTCTAACCAAAGGGCATAAATGGGCGTGGGACTAGGGTTGATGTTATATTTCTCACAAAAGTAGCTTTGTAGATTTTTCAGATCACGCTCAAACTCAGTTTTTAGCGGTTCGGTTTTTGATTTTCGGAATTCACGTCACTATCATTTGATAAATGGAAAGCAATTTACCATCTCCAATAACAAAAGTAAACGTAGTACGGAGAAACACGTGAATCTGACAAATTTGTCGGAAAGTGGATTTGCTTAATTTATAAACCTCAATATTTCCATGCCCGCCCTTCCTATGTAGTCTAGAGGTAAATTGATTGCCTTGGGAGCCTAAGAATTTGAGTCATGACTGGACGTTACTTTTTGTTCCGACAATTTGAAAAATGGGGGAAAACTTCGGGGGGTAACCTTTTGTTCCGACAATTTGAAAAATGGGGGAAAACTTCGGGGGGTATTTTAGTTTTTTCTTTTTTTTATGAACATCATCGGAGTGAGTAGAGTGATAGATCATGTTAAAGCTTTTTCTGTCGTGATTCGAACAACATTTAAAAATTTCCACAATGTCCAAGTGTTGAGAAAAACCGGTTTGAAACTTTGGATTTTTCATTTTCTAATTTCTTTAAAGCTCATTTAAGTAGCTTTGAAGCTTGCAATAGCTTAGTTTAAGCCGTGAAAACTGAGTTTTAATGGATTAAAGTTAATTTTTTTGGAGTATTTTAAGCGCCGTTGGAATCGAAAACTTCAAATATTCAAAAAGTCTGCAATTTGATTTTCGTTTTTTAGTCATTTTTTAGAGCAATTGTTTTCCAAATTGCTTGTGATAATATGATTGTCAAGTATTCCTAAGCTCTGTTTTTTTGGTTTAGATTTTTTATCACACCGAGCAGAAAAAACGACACTAATTTGAAATAAATTTTTGGTTATATTTTTAAAGGAAATGGTTGGAACATTCTGCGCTACTTGCGCAGTAACCAGCTATCATTAATTGTTTGTTTTTGCTCTGAGAAATTTTAAAAAAAATGATTGTGCAAAAGAATAGAAGTTTCGATTTGTTTTATTTTAATTTTTTGTACGTTATACTTTTTTTTTTCAAGAAGTCGTTTATGCCTAATTTACTAACTTTTTAAGCTTGTGTATAATATTTTCAACCACGCGCAAAAAACAACACCAATTTGAAAAAACTTATTAATTTGAAGAACTTTAATTTTGTAGTTTTTTTGAGTATGTTCGGAACATTCTCTGCTACTTGGACAACAACCAGCTATTTTTGTTTATATCTGGGATATGATCGTGTTATTTTTGTCTGCGTATTTTTGGTCGGCTTACTTATCCAACCATGGACTTTGCTTAAAGGCTCAAGGAGTTTTCACCGCTTCAGTGTAACGTAACTAACATTTGTAAAGATGAAGGCAGTTTCAAGATATTGTTTAATTTCCATTTTTTTTTCGCTTTAAAAGTTCTTCTGGTTTCTGGTGCTGGTTTCATTTTGCAAGCATAGTGCAGCTTTAAGTTATCCGGACAAAGCGAATAAAATTTGAAAATTGAAACGCAGTTTACTCAATGGACTTAAATTAGGGCAAAAATTGATAATGACAAAACTTGCTCAAAATTTTAGCAGAATTAGTTTGATGTAATTTATTTTGCAAAATTTGGGTCCTAATGTTTTCCCTGAAAACTACCATTTTTGGTGTTTAGCTGAGTGAAAATGAAGCCTTAATTATTAATTCTGTTTAAAAAGTTATATCTCAGTGAGCTTATTATGTTTCCCAACAAAGTGTAAGAAGAGAATAATCTTCTCAATTTTCGTTTGATAGCCCTTTAATGTCATTTTACTAAATAAAATACCAAGTTTTTGCGCAAATTTTTTGAGATTAAATCCTTCTTAAATTTTATTGCAAAAGTTTGGCCAGAATTTTGCAAAATAGTGTGCACCATATTGATTTCTCTATAGTTCTAAGCAAGTTTTTCATCAGTTTTATCTGAAATTGACCTATTTTGAGAAAAACGAGTTTCAAATTTTATTTGTTTTTGCCGGATAATTTAAATCAGCACTCTACTTATGTAATTGATAAAACTGATGAAAAAACTTGCTTAGAACTTTAGAGAAATCAATATGGTGCAAACTATTTTGCAAAATTCTGGCCAAACTTTTGCAATAAAATTTAAGAAGGGTTTAATCTCAAAAAATTTGCGCAAAACTTGGTATTTTATTTAGTAAAATGACATTAAAGGGCTATCAGTGATTTCTTTTAGTCGTTTGTTGGCCTTAGCTCGTTTGTTGGCCACTTGAGATGTTTTTGAACGAGGCTGTAAATATAATGCCATGGTGTTTTTGGATAATATTAAGTAGAAGCTCTTCTTTAGGTATTCAGCTTTTACCTTAATTCTTCTCGAAATATAAGTTAAAAGGCTAAAAATCTAGAGCTGTTCAATCTGGAAGTTGGGGTAATATTGGAAATTTTTTATTAACAGGGAAAAATTTTCTGTCCTTTCCCTCGGGGATGAGTGGGCCTGTAAAGTCGTGCGTAGTGAAGGGAAGCAGCATGTTTCTGGCGACAGATCACGTGTACAACAGATTTGTGGACTTGAAAGAGACCGACTATTACCTTCTCACGGATAAAATAAACTCGCTCTGTGTGCTCAACACTTCTGATACTGATATGCGTGTAGTGCTAGCATGTCAAGACAGGCTTCTGAGAGTGCTTGTGGGATCTGAGCTGCAGTATGAGGTCGAGGTTAGTTGGAGCATTTGATGTGCCAGAAACAAGATAGGAAACGATTACAAAAGTGGCAAATTATGGATATCTTCTTGTTGAAGTTCTAACCTGAAAAAAAAACAATTACAAAAAAAAACAAAATCGAAAAAAATGTATGGGCAGTTTTGTTTTGTTGATTGTTTCCATTAATTACCGAACTATGGTATCTGAACGTGAACTCTTTTCCCAGGTACCTGGCAACCCAACATGTGTAACATTACTGAATAGAACCGGTGGCTATTCTGGAGAGGAAGTTGTGTATGGAACGAGTGACGGACAATTGGGTGTCATCTCCATCGGAAGATCCAATCCAGACCATGGCTGGTCCCACTCCAACGAACTGGGTCGGGGAGGAGTGACCTGTATAGACTTCTACAACATATACGGACCCGATGAGCCATCGTGTATGATTGTAGGCAGAGATGACGGATATGTGGAAGTGTTCACGTTGTCAGACTTCGAGGATCCGAAGATTGTGTTTTCGTTTTGTGCCAACGAGTCAGTAACTGGAGTAAGAGGTGAGCGTGAGTTGATTGATAGTCTTTCTTCTGTATTGGTTACACAAACAAACACTCGTTCAATTTTTCCAATCGAAGTCGCTAGTTTTTTTTATTCAATTTCAAATTCCAGGTTTATTGCATTACAATCGTTCAAAGAAAGCTGAGGAATTACAGTCACTTTTGAGGATGTTAATACTGGCTGCTGTTGCGCAAATGATAGCGAGAGTCTTAATTGATACTTTGATGGATCTCAATCCATGAACCTCTGCAGAAAATGAGGATTTAACGTATATGCTTTTTTCTGCTTTTTTCGCGGGTTCAAAAAATTTTGACAAAAAATTGATCAAAATTGTTGAATTAATTGCAGGCGGACAAGTGAATTCAAGCGGAGTGGATGAAATCATAGTGACCACATACAAGGGCTGGGTGTTCGGACTAACTTCAGAGATGCAAGACATCGTCGTGCATTCTTCAGATGCGCCCCTGCCTACAGTTGTGAACGAGAACCAAGTGCAGAAAGTGACCGAGCTTGAAAACGAAATCAAAGTAATGCAAACGACATTAAGTAAAGAAAAAGAAAAGTTTCAACAGGCTTCGGCCAGTGCTAAGTCTGGCCAAGCGTATTCAGCAGCGGCGCCGTTTCAAGTGAATGACAAATTCGTGCTAAGTCGAGAAGACGCCAGTTATATTCTAGCTCTGGAAACGCAAGTATCACTTGACGTGATTCTATTACAAAGTGACGTTCCAGTGGACATAATAGACTCGGATAAGAGTTCGGCGGTGATGAGCACAAGTGAATGCGATCCTTCGGAGGGGAACTTTCTGCTGGTCACTTTCAGGTGTCAAGCCAACACAACCAGGTTTGAAGTGAAGCTCAGAACAATAGAAGGCCAGTATGGCACATTGAAGGTTAGCTATGGACTGCTTAGTTTTCTTTGGAAATTGGCTACTAAGGTTATAATAATGTAAAGGGTATTTTAATTACATTTTCGACAGCATGATTCTTATAGCCGGGTAATACTATTTTTAGCGGTTTGATTTATAAAGCTTATTCAAATTGATTAGCTAAAAGGAACCCATATTGCGCGAAAATAAATATATATGAAGTTTTTTGCTTTGTTTCACTTCCTTTAAAAGACAAAGTGACCTGAATGAGTTTATATGCAATTACCTTAACTTGATTTTGCCTAATGTGAACCTTGTTGTTGATGCATAAAACTAACGTTGCTTAAGAAGAACTTAACTGCAAACTGAAGACCTAATTATTCAATGGGCGAGAAGAATCGGAACATGTATTTTAGCTGAATTTAAATCCAACATCCTTAGTATGATGACATGCCATAACTTGACTCAGCCGGGTCCAAGAGCTTTATGTCTAGAGGTTTGGGTGATAGTAGGGTTGTGCAGTTACTAGTAAGTAAAATTCGTTTACTAGTAAGTTACCACTTTTTTACTAGTAAGTTACTTTGAATTACTAGTAAGTTCAAAAACTCAGGGTCTGCTTGAAAACTACCGAGTTAGAAGACTATTCATTTTACACCAACTCAAAATCAGCTAAATAATCATTATGATCAGTATTTTTAAGTAAAGCAGCGTTGCATTATATGAAAACATGTTTATCTGCTCTTTCGACTGATAATTGAGCCTCATTTCTTTCAAAAATTTCATTTTGGTTCAACTTACTAGTAATAAGCCTTATTTTACTTACTAGTAAGTTACTAGTACATTTACTAGTAACTTACTTACTAGTAAGTAATTTCGCACAACCCTAAGTGATATGTTACAATAGGTGGCAATTTTGAGAATAGTGCGTGTATTAAATTTGAGAACCATAATGCACAATTTAGTCATTTAATTTTCAATCACTTGTACTTACTACTAAGATAGTTTTTGTAAATACATTTCTCTGCCAAATGAAATGCTATTCAAAAATTCAATTTTTACTCTTTCGCCAAAAAGTGTTCCGGTACTACTATGAAAGAGTGGTCCCTTGAAAATAACCAGGTCCCTTGAGAATAAGACACCTAGAGCTCTCAAATCGTTTCATAATTATGATTACGCCTTTCAGAAAGATGTCGCAGTATATTTTCAAACAAATTTCATGTTTTGTTACCTCTTAAAACCTCCCCCTCACCAATTAAGGTTGAAAATTTAAAGAAAACCGCCAATAGTGGGTTTTCATGACAAATAAATCAACCCAATTATATGGTTGTTAAGCCGTAAAATAAAGTAGAGCGAGCAAATTTCAATATATCAACAACAGTGATTACAATTTTTAATCTGAAAAGTTTCTGGCTGAACATATTTTGCAAGATTTTTGAAATGAATAATTTATACACAAATTAGTTTTCAAAATTATAACATGCGAAATGCATGCGGGACCTGTCTATCATAGTTGCTTTTTCGAGGGACCACACTATCATAGTAGTACCAGTGTTCCAGTTAGGCTTTTGAAATAAATTTTAAATAATAGGCGAAGTATAACATACCACCTTTGTAATGTATCACCGAAGTTAGTTGTTTGATACAGGTGTATGTTACTCCTAAGACGCAACCAAAGTTCTGTCAAGTACTCGAGTACGTGATCAAACCCCTCTCACTTCACCAGAGGTCCCATTACACAGACGAAGGGAAAGATTACAACGAACTTACAATAGAGGGAAACTTCAGTTTGTCCGATATGCACTCGTGGGTTCGTTATTGTCTCCCAGAGGTATCCGAGAGACCTCCAGCTGCGGAATCGGTCAATCTTAATTTCGTATCTGTGTTTCTGGACACGGACCTGTCAATCATGTACGAGAAGAACAAGGCTGTCTTCAAATCGGACAATATTTCGACAATAGGTCAATTTCATTACTTGATCTGCATTGTATGATTTTAAGGTTTATGTGTGTATTCCAGCACATGTCGAAGAAGAACACATCACTGAATGATTTTCAGAAGCTCAATTCAAAAATAGCTTTTAATCCAATTCTTGGAGAAGTTTTAAGTATTGTTAATTTTCATCGATGATACTATATGGTGTAGTATGTAGTGGCGCCAGTATGAGATGCCATGAAGTTTGTTTTTGGGACTCTTTGAAGTCAAGTTTGGCCCTACATTTTGAGGTTGAAAAATGGATTTAACTATAAGAACTTTCATATTTATAGAATAAAATGTATCATCTTATAAAAGCTCTTCCATTCAGGGAAATGTAAACGATTAACACTTTCTTGAAAAAATTGACCTAACTTAAGAAAACTGGATTGATAGGTAGTTTTCATTATTCTGCTTATCGATCGAGTTTTCTTAAGTTAGGTCAAGAAAGTGGTAATCGTTTACGTTTCACTGAATTGGAAGAGCTGATAAAAGATACTATATTCTATTCTGTGAAAAATAAGAAAAAATATCATTCAAAATAATTCGCTGTACTTTTCAAACGCTTTTCCATTTGACTGATGGCAGCGTATTGAAGTCAGTTTTATTTCAGCCATTTTGAAAGACGTGATTAGTCGGGAGGCAATTAAACGGAAAGTGTCTTTGAATGCGAATGTAAGTATGGAGGAGAGCACTGTGGCCCATGTGTTGCGTCTCATCCATCCTAAGATGGAGTACCAGACCATGCTGGCTAAGAAGGTCCAATTGATTGACGGACTGAAGGACCTGCAGATGCAGGAGGATGACATCTCATTCCTAGCGCCAGAATATCAGGTACTTCAATTTTTATGGTAAAAAATTCACTTGTTGCGCTTGCGATTAACAAGTGCATTTTTTGGAAAAAAAACAGCTTGTCTAACAAAAGCATGTGAGTTCGCCAACAGACATATTTTGAACATCTATGAATTCTAAATGCCTCAAAGTTTGTTTTGTTGGCTGTAAGTTTGGCAACTTCGATTTGATCTATTTTAGTTTTTTTTAACAAATGATGAACGTAGTTCATAGGTCGTGATGATTTTGCATTAGTTTTTTTTTACAGGAAAAGTCTCAAAGTCTGTTCACATTCTATAATGGTGTTCCTGCGAATCGCAGAGGAGCTATCAGTAGGCCTTAACAGTCCTGTCGGGGATACTCAATTTGTATTATCTCCTCAGATTCCAGACTGTGTTATTTTGTTGAGTGAAGCTCTTTTTCGCGCCTCAAGGCCGTTTTTTTTTCATCTACAACTTTCACGTGGTACCACTATTGCAGCCGAAATTGGTCAGGCTGTGGTAGACCTGAAGCTAGAGGTCAAGTTAGAGCTAGTCCTCACACACTATCATTGCCATGGCATGGGATCGAATACTTGATCTGACGATTTCAAAGTGAACGCCTTACCACTACGCTAAATGCCTCTATGATCTGCCACGTTCATATTTGATTTGATTTTTTTTCGGTTTGACTTTTGACTAGGAGTAATGAACGTAGCGAGTACACTTATAAAGGTCTTGGTGATTTTTTTTTGTTTTTAAAGAAAAAAGTCTCAAAATTTGTTCTCACCCAATTTTGAATTTTCGCGGTTAACTTTTGATTTTTTTTTTTCAGTTCACTTCATTTCTTCTGTTAAAAGGAAGGCAAACTCTGCTATCCAACAGCAAAAGTGTGAAAATCACGAAAAACATGATCAACTTTGAAATGGGAAAATTATTATCAGATTTCCCAGCGAAATAAAACTTAACTTATTGATCGAGTTTTCTCAAATTGGGTTAAATTTATCAAAAAAAGTGAGAATTATTTGATCTTCAAATTCAAAGAGCTTTAAGGGCATATAAATTTTTAAATACATTTTTTTTATTTTGTTTATTGACTTCCCCAACTGTATGTTGGCTATGTTTTTCATTTTTTTTTTTCATTTCTGTGAAAATAGTTGTTCGGGTTTTAATAGATCGGAGTTCTTATGACAACATTTCTTTCGGCTAAACTCGCGTCTGCTCAAGTATTTTCGGCTCTGTAAACGCTATCTAAGTTTTATTTTGATGCTATTTCAACATTGGCTGTAAACCTAATTCGCTTGTTTTCCGCAAAATGAACATATGCAAAACGAGACAAACGTCTGAAAATGTTGGTTGTCTTTTTCGATAATTTTTTCAAACATTTTTTGAATTTGGGGCTTTCGTCTGATTTTTTGTCGGCTTGTAAGAAAGAAATTAATTTCCACTGTTTTCTGGTCGTGGTGATTTCTATTTGGGGGGCTATTAAGGTGAAAAGACTATCTTCGGTTTTTCTATGAAAACCTGCTCTGCAATTTAGTGCTTTTTTGTAACAGGAGATCATAGAACAAGAAAAGAAGATCAGAGACGAGTTCACCAGACAGCCTGCACACTTGGAGAGACTGTACGGCATGGTGACAGATCTGTTCATAGACAAGTTCAAATGCAAAGGAGTCAATGTAAGGAACAGAGTGGACGATCTAACTGCAGTCTTAGACGCTTACGACCTAAATGCTGTTCTCGCTTTCTTCAATAAGTTTTAGAGTTCATTGATAGCTTGAAATCGATTGACAGTAAGCCAGGTAAAGTGTTGGTAAACAAAAAAAAATCGTTGAGGAAATTGTAAAACTGATTCAGACATTTAGAAACAGCCAAAAGAAAATTACAAAAATATTCTTAAATATCAAAATTGATCAACTATGGAGTGTATATTTAAGTGCGTGATTGTGAATAATGAGTTTTGGTTAATTTATGATCAGCTGTAAATATGTAAATTGTGTATCAACTATTTAGTTTTACTACATTTATAAAACTTTCGACAGTTCTCTTTAAGAGGTGAGTACATTTGATAGAAGAGATGCGTGAAGGATGCTGGAATAAGGTTCATAACTTATTTAGTTTTTGAGTTGTCAATGAACTAATATAGGCCGTGCTTATTTTTCTCCGTTTCATGAAATCTTAAATAGTGGTTCACACTCAAGTTCGAGTTTTTAAGTTTTGACTTTTGGTTTTTACGCTTGCGATAAGCAAGCGTTATCAAACTGGAATATAGACTTTTTTCAGCTAGGTTAGCAGAATCACTTGAATCATTTGGTGTCTTGGTTCATAATGAATTCAAATTTTTGAGCGTCTCAGGTACACTTAGTCCGGAGGTAACGAATGCGCCTGGGATGCCAAAGGTCCTGGGTTAGAAACTGACCGGAAATGTTTTTTTTTTTAAAAAAAAAAACTGGAAATAGTCCGTGTCAAAAAAAATTGTCGGCTGATGTTTTTCTGCTGATGTTTTGTCCTCTTAGTTGCCATGTTGTAGTTTTTTTATAAGTTTTTTCACGTTGTAGTTGCTTTTAGTGTTCTGATTTCACTCTGTTTGTTGTTTGTGCTGTTTATATTTTTTAAAACTAAATTTGACCTATATATATACATAGTTTGGAATATGGTCAGGAACTTTGTATTCGGGTGTGTTTTAATTTTCTTTGTTTTTCACACAAGATCAAATCTGGTATCAAAGGTTTATCGGAGTGGGTCGAATGCTTTATCATATCAAAGACGTTTCTGTCGTAATTCGAACGACATTTGAGAATTTCAAGAAGTTATCTAGAAAAACTGGCTAAAAATTTTTCAGTTGGTCGATTTCGAGCGAATAAAGCTGAACAGGCCAAGCCAAGCCGCTAAAGATTTTCTTTGCAATTCTGTGCTCAATTTAATTGTGAACTGAATTTTGGCAATTTAAATATTTGTTTCCTCTGTTTTACTAAATTTTTTTGATTATCTGGTAAAAGCTGGTAACTGGTGACAGCAATGCGATCTGGCACAGTTGCGAAAGCAGTGGATTCGTATTCTAGAGGTCCGTTCTAGAGGTGGTTCCAATCCTTCAAGTAGCACTTTATTAAAGTTTTTCCTTCCGCTGAAGATTTTTTCTCTGCTGAAATTGGGAAGCATCGACGTATGGGTTGAATTGACGTGTCATAAAAGAGCGTTTCATTTGTGATTCGCGACCTACCTGATTAAATGTACTAAAGTTTTTCTGGCGTTGAAGAAATGGCTCCAAATGTTCGGTATCTGCACTAATTTTTCTAATTGTTTTTCAGAATAAATTGTAGTGACAGTGGTAATAAACTGATTGAAATGTTTGTTTTGTTAATTTGAACTTTTTGCTAAGGTGAATTTGTTCGACTTAGCTGATCGATTTTGTCATTCTTCAAATTAAATTAAAATAATTCTGCATTGTCAAGTTCTCTTGTTGATAAATTGCTTGTTTGAGCTATCAACAGGAATGAATAAAAGGCTACTTTTTAGTTCCTTGATCTGAGTTTTTCTTCAGATAGATTTCGACTTTTGATTGCATACCTCCTGGAATACTGACTCCTTGAACTCAAATTTAAGAAGATATTTTACCTTATTTTTGTAGAGATAGGCGCTCTGAAAACAGACAATTCGGCTAATTTAGGACAATGAACGCGCGATATATATTATTCTATTCCGCGTGTGCGCGTCGATTTGATTAGGCTCAAAATAGTTCTAATCTGATCTAAGTCAAGCTATTTGAAGCTATTAATACGTTGCTATACGCTTTTTGCATCACTCTGCACCGTACATGTCGAAATAAAATCCAAAAAATTAAATTTGTTTTCCAGTTTTTTTAATTTTTAACTGATAATTAACATAAATAAAATTCCTTGTTTTTTAAGGGCAGTCGGAAAATTTTTGGGCTCAGCCCAGAAAGAGTAATCATGTTGCTTCGACTTTCAAAAAAAGTGACGAATTCTCAAAAATATTTCCCTCAGAGAATCGATTCATGGATCATCGTGGTCCCAGAAGGGTCACACTCACCACTAGACTATCCTGACTTAAATGTTGCGGTGAAACGCTCAGTAAAAGACTAACATTTAGGCGTGGCGAATTATCCGGCATCACAAAATCGTTCCAAATTCAATTGAGGCAGGCTAATAGCTGTTGATGTCCATATACGATTCTTAATATTCAGCTTAAAATTCATAGTTTGTCAATAATTCTTCAAGCAAAAACTATTCGAGACCAGTTTATGGACAGTCGGATCAATCAGGGCTTTGCCCTGATACGAGCAGTCTTGTTGCGAAAGTGGCGGCTTAATTTGGTTCAGAAATTGTTCCAAATTGAATTGAAGCATGCTCGTTGCTAATTGCTAAATATATCACTTTACTTTAAATAGCTTGTGTGGGATAATTTTCAAAAGTTATTATTTTTTTAAATGTTTTTTTTTTGAAAATATCGTCGGTTTTTTTTTAGCTGAAGACCAATATACGTTTAGTGGAAACAATCAGGGCATCGCGCTGATACGAGCAGTCTTGTTAATAATCAGTTTCAGTTTAAGAAGTTTTAATTTGATTATTTTTGTTATTATACTTCTGTTATTTTTCAGATGTGATGTAACTGAAATTACTGTGAATTTACTGTGCATTCTCTGATCATGCAGCTTATTGATGAGCTTGCAAAGCTGATCTAGTGGAATTTAAGTTCCTCATTCAACATGATTCTCTTTTGGTGTATTTTATGAACACGCCATTTGTTGCATTATTTCGCATTCAATTTATATCAATATAACAGTAAGTGAAAACTTGCGCCGATTTTTCTGTCTGTATATAATACAATGCTTAAAAAATGAGTTGTCGTCATGTTATGATTTTTGACTGTGAAGTATATAATCGATTTAGTTTTTGTAGCTTTTGATCTGAAACAAGCTTGTCTGTGCTCTGCTCTGTACCTCAATTACTCTGAGTTACTTTTTCATTGGTATTTTATATCTCTTTGATTAAAAATACGTTATTTGAATCATAATCTTTGGTAATTCGGGCTTTCTCAAATCGGAATAGTTAATGATAGTTACTGCTACGTCTTGAACGATAACTTGACCTACTAGTAATAAGTGTTTGCCACGTTTGACTTGTACTGATTCAGTGGCGTCATTATTTTTGTGGTTTGCAAACTGAATATGAATATTCCTTAGCTGAAGTAAATAACCGTGACTACTATCTCCTTTAAACGGAGGTTGACCTCTGTTTTATTTTCTCAGCGAAATGTCCAATCGGATGAAGGATAGCAGCCGAAACAAACTCGAAGTTGAATACATTTGATCTGAATTCTAAATTCGTCCTTGTATCAATCCTTATCTTTCCAAACTGTTATTTTTAGCTATGAGAGTTAAACTTGGCCTTATTCACGGATTATTCAATTAGTTTTTGGTTTCAAAATTTCTCGCTGACCAAACCTTTGATTAGAAATTGTGGCTTATTTGACGTGAAGCTGATTACGGCTAATATTTAGTTCAAAATTCTTTCTTATTCGTTACTTAATTAAACGAAACGCATTTCTTCTGTATAGCGGACTTGCTCTAGCAGATACAGAATTCCGCAAAATCATCGAGAGCAAAACTGCCTTCAGCTTTTGCAATTTCTTATCTTCTCCGGGACTTACAAGAGAAATCTGATTACCAAGGTTCTTGTCTTTTACTTGTCAAGAACTTCGTGTATCCACTTAGGACTATCAGAGTCTTGTACAGACGACAAAGCAATAATGATACCCAACAGACAATGGATGCAATCTGTTCCTAGGGAGCGACCACTGTTCGGGGATGCGTTCCGTAGAGCAAATTACTACCCTAATCCGGTGACTACTATCGTGGCGGTGGTCAACGTATTCTGTGCAACGGGCACTTTCACTAAGAGTGCGCTTGGTCTCGTGGCTACCCCGGCATCATACTTCTTCGTGTATGTTTTCCCATCTCTCAAAGGTAAAAATAGCTCAATTTTTATAAGACTTCTTATAGTCAATTTGGTCCAAAACAACTTAACAGGGCATACGGAATCATTTCTAGTTGTAGTGATATGTATTGATTTGGATGTATGTAAGAATAAAAAAAAACTAAGGGGATGTCGATCGTTTACATTCCGAAAGGAGTTAAATAACATTTCAAAAATCTGTTGCGAAGGCTTCGAAACCATTCATTTCAAAAGCTCAACTTAATAAGATAAAAAAGTTTTCCTGAATTTTTGCTTCCACAATAAACAATAAAACATTCTTTCATGAAATGGAATTTTCAGTTATCCAGTTAAGCTTTTCTGACATCGAACCGAGATAAAAGAACAACCTCAATTGAAATTTAAAAAAATAGCTATATTGCCAAACCTGAGATTTATTTGATTGTTTTAAAGTAGACTTTCATATCTTTTTGTGACGATACTTCACAAAAGAGCTTTTATATGATCATATTTCATTTTCAATTTGAACGAGTCAAGCAAACTTTATTCCATTGAAGTGCTAAATACTTATTGAAGAGGAAACAAACGGCGTTTCAGTGAACATGCGCAACAGACCATTTTTTCCACCAATGTCCGAGGAAATTTAACTCGTGATTTAAACTATATGAATTGCATCCGCTCAATTAAGCCACTTGCTTGCTAGCATGATTTATATCCAAGCATATGATCTTTGATTGGAGGCAGTCGTGGCATAGTGATGATTGCAAATGTCTTGCTAGACATAAAGATTCAACAGTTTTTTGAAGGCCTGTCTTTTTTCAGGGCTCATTTTCTTTTTTTTTAAACATAGAGAGCTTCTGTTCTCCTTTTTCTTTTTCACTTGTGTATGCGATTTGCAGCTTAGTCTTTGTAACAAAAATCATAGGAATTCCTAGTGTCCAGGAATTTGTTCTGGAACTGCTATTGTTTCTAAGCACAAAACGTAATTAGGAATTTACCACTTGTACGCATTTGGCTTGATGATTTTTCTATTATGTAATATGATTGACCTTAACATTTCTAAATTAGTTCGTTAACAGATTTGTCTGTCCGCTATGTGCTGGCAACTTCAGACAGATATTAACACGAAGTCTGCATCAATTTATGAACAAATTCAAGAGTACGTATCGTAACTGTCAGTGGTGTGAAAGGAATATGGTGTACATGAACAAAATTATTTAACACGCCTGAAAAATCAATACGCGTTGAGTGAACACTTTCGAAAATCACTCAAATATGGTAAAAAATATTTGTCCTGATACGAGTGAACAAACTTTATAAATGTGAAAACCGTTTTCATCTGATGCAAGATTTATATTTAGCTCTCGGCGTGAAGAAGTGATGAATGAATTAATATTGGTACAAGTTTGGAATCAATCGGTGCAAATAAGAATTAGTTTCATGAAATTTTTGAGTTTTGATTTCTTTTTCGTTTAATGCAATAGCGGTTATAAGTTCGTGGCAGCCACCTCAGCAATGAAATTGTCTCGTTGGTAATAAGGTGCTGATTCAAAAATCCGGGCAAAACGCATGAAACTTTAAATTTAAAACGCGTTTTTTCTCAAATTGGGATGATTTTAGATGAAAACTGAAGGACGCGAAACTTTTTCAGATTTTTAGAAGAATTAATACGGTGCATTTTGCTTTGCGGGCCCAAATTTTACCCCAAAATTGGATCCTTTTTGGCTGCTTTAAAAAATTACGCCAAAACTACTTTGTCGATCAGTGACAAGTATATCAAAGTGTGCCTCTTACATAGCCCAGCAAATTGTCCGAAGGGTTAAATCTCCAAAACAAAATAGCGCAAAACGTTTAAAAAGTGTCTTAGAATAAAAGGATATTGTTTTAAGTTTTGACTGACTAAAACAAAAAATTGATCCGTTTTTGGGGAAGAATTTTGGGCCCGAATTCAAATAAATTTTTGGGCGCAAAAAAATTACATTACATTAATTCTGCTGAGAATGTAAGCAAGTTTTGTCATCATTTTCCCATAAACGTAACACAAATTGAGAAAAACACGTTTGAAACTTCTATTTTTATGCGTTTTGTCCGTATACTTTAAGTCAGCACTGTACGTCTCGTGACGACAACCAATTTTTGGCCGACTAACCATAAAGTTTTCGAAAAACGTCCATAATGGCTCTTTGAAAATTTCTGGTGCATTAGAAAATCAAGCGTAGTCAGAACATCTGCCTGTTTCGACGGTAAGTCGTAGATTCGCCCCTTGTGCAAAACAACCATCAAATTTCGAAGCTCTGACTTACGACAATCGGATCGATTGAGCTATCTCCCTACCCCCAAGCAAAAACGGTAATACGCTGTAAAAAGACATCAGCATACCAAATTAGATGGTTGATGTATTCATATACACAATCAATGGACCGACTGAAGTTCTTTTATATGAGTATCGAGAAAAAAAATCGAAATTTATAAGAAATTGTTTTTGCAAATTTTTGTACGGGCGAGCATTGCCTCTCATCGAGGGAAGTGAGTTACCAGGGTTGGTGCTCTAGCCTTGTCGCTGAAAACCAAAAACTGTTCTCAGCAGCGCCTTATTAATGTAAGCAATAGCTTTTTCCATTCAGGACCGAAAAAATGTCTGAAAACAAAAAAAAAACTAAAACACTCAAATGCAATGTTCTTCTCCATTTTCAATGGTTGGAACCAAAAGAAAAAGTAAAAACTACCCGAATACAAAGTTTCTTGCCATTTTCATTGGTCGGAACACAAATGTTTTGTAACGTTACTGAATCTGAACTTGAAGTTGCCTGAAAATTGTCAAGCTCGTTGCGCAAACAATGTATATTAAACAATGTTGCAAAACTGTTTCATTCGTTGTTGTGAGATTTTCTCATCTAGCTAGATTTTCCAAAATCACGCTTTTTCGCATTCCACGTTGCTTTTTTTTATTTTTAAGAGTAATGAACGTAGTGAAGACTCTTATATATGTCTTGGTGAATTTTTTCTAGGAAAAAGTCTTAAAATGTGCGTCAAAGTCTAATAACTACAGATGTCCATTCATACATATTGATGCATTCATGATTGCATTTAGGTATTTATGCACTTTTTGAGTTCAATTGAAGTTCATCTTCTCAAAGTGACGTAAATATTGCTCTCCAAATACGAACGTGGAAATGGCGCAAAAAAACGTAAACGATTTCTAATTTCGAAAGTGGAATTTGATTTTAAAGTTTCCTGCGGAATAAAAACTTTACCTTTTGAACCAGTTTTCTCATGTTGGGTTAATGATATCAAAGAAGCGCAAATCATAAATCGTTCTAGACATTCAAAGAGCTTAAACGGCATCTTATTTTTTCTTTGAAGTTCGAAAGTTTACTGGCGTTCATTACTAGTTTCTAATCCTCGATTGGTAATGTTCGATGTGTTATTAATTTTGCACAAGTTCCAGACTTAAATGCTGATGAATTTTACTCGCATACGTTTCATGCAATAAACATTGAATCCCGTTCTGTTTTTCTTAATGTATAAAAATGCGGAAGATACCTGAAAAGTTTCAAACCAACTTTCCAGCCAATTTTTGCGAAAAATGAATGTTTCAATCATTTAAGTTTTCGTCGCAAATTCTGTTGGGTAAATTTGAAGTTGAATGTTTCAGATGCTACTAATTCAGCTCTGGACTCTATGTTGGACGTAGCTTTAGACGCAGCACCCTTGAGGTGGATATGCCCCATTGGTGAGTCGAAATTTATACAACCTTTTTCTTTTAATTGATAAAATGTTTTTTCTCAAAACTCGTTGAGTTGTGTAAAGTAAAGGTAAATTTTTAACGAGGGAAAGGACCAACATACAACTAAATAAACTCTTTTACGGAGAACCATTTTTATGCCCCCTGTAACTTAGGTTATTATTTGGGCTGGGTAATTGTGTCTCAGCCTCAACCAACAATCACAAATCATGGTGGCCCTCAATCCAGCGAGATTGTTAACTAAAAAAAGGCAATTTCAGCCATATTAATTTCTTTTATTTTTCAGATGATGGCTTTAACCCGTTTGACGGCCTCGATGTTCGTTTTCTTAACACAAGGACAGTCGACGACAATAACGCAGATCATGATCTCAACATCGGAATAAACAATGTGCAGAATATTGATGAGTTTGCACATCGTAAACATATTTGACGGCAAATATAACATTTAAACTTTGAAAGCAAAACTTTGTGTTGCTTACAAGCATTGGTGCCTTTGTTTAGATAGTTGTATACCTTTGATTGTTGCTTAATTTTTTCATAACTTATTTTCCCAGAGTAGATTTATTAGTGTACTCGTTTTCTCCAAAGATATATAGCCGACATAGAAATTTTCGTAAGCGAATTCCTTAAGATTCGATAAGCTTTATATTCAGCTTTATAGGGTGCAGAAGTAAGAAAAAAAATCTTGAGTTTATAAAATATGGAAGTTGCCCGCGTAAAAAATAGCCTTTTGCTGCATTGTTGTTCCGACTTTTGAAAACGGAGAGGAATTAAGTCTTCGGGTGTCTTTGTTTTTTTTTCACACCTGCGAGAGCAAGTGTCTTGTAATCGGGAACTAGACTTTTTCCAGTTAACAAGTTTTACAAATCTGTAAGTGTTGCAGTTGCGTTATTAGTTGACCGTAAAATTTTCGAGACTCCTTACCACTGGGCTTAAAGGTAACGCGGTTGCTTTTGTACCCTATGGTCTGGGATTCGAGACAGCAGGACTTTTTTTTTCAGTATGCTTGAGAAAACGTTTCTCGGGGAAAATGAATTCTCGGACTTACGTTGTCTGCTCATGTGCTGTCGACTTAGCTGGCACATTGGAGAAGGTTCTCATGCTGTCAGCAGTTTTCATTGTATATGCCAGTGCTTTTGATTTACTACTGTAATTTTTAAAATTAATAGCCGGGAAGTTGTATATATTTCCTTAGTTTTTTCTTTCGTTTTTTTTTCGTTTAAGAGCTTTCTGCGGCCTAAAAGATTCCGGATTATGTTTTATCTGCTTATTTTCTTAGTTGCCTGCTTTGTGTCGCTTAAAAACAAAATTGATTGAATTTTCTCTTTGAAAAATTCGGGTAGTTCGTGTGGAAAGATTTCAAGGTTTTAAATCTTAACTTGTTGAAATGAAAAAAATTTCATGGCAATTAATTTGAACAATTTAAGTTGTAAAACTATAACAATATTTTTGTTTTAGACTCAATGGGACTCTACCCATTTTTTGTCGGCTTAGTTGCGTCGCTGTGAACGCTAAATCTTATTTCTTGTGGTTTTGACGGTTTTCCTATCACATTAGAGAACCACTGTTTTATATATCATATTGGAGGTATTTCAGTCGTAACTCAAAATGCGGACGCCCCTTACCCCTCAGGGATTCGACCCCTAACCAACTAAAGGATCCTGCTTTTGCTATTATTTTATGACATCTACTCTCGGCCGACCGACCCTTATGTTTTTCTGGAGGCACCTTTGGCGCCAATATTTAATTAGTTTGAAGGTGAGCGCTCGCAGAAAATTTGAGTTTTTGGTGGAACTTTTCTTATAAATGGCATTTTGGCCCTGTTTATTCAAAAATTTGCCTGAGACACAAGAAAAATGTTCAATTTAGGGTCTTTATAAGTGATATCGTAGAACTCGGTAAATCAATTTGGTCGACCTTAAAAAACATACACAAAATTTTTGATTAATTTTGAAAATCCGCCCCCTCCCTCGAGAAAATCCTAGATCCGCCCATGAAACCACGCAAAAGGTCCTATACATCTGTGTGATTACGTCTCAAATGGCATAATTCCCAAATGGCATAAAAAGGAAAAATTTCCCAAATGGTATAAATTTCATGCAACAGTTGCATTAAAAAAATCGGAGAACAAATTTTTGATGAACAATATGAGAAAATTTGTCAAGTTGTCAATAAAAATGTTGATTGACTTTTTATCTCGAAAAAAATGCAGAATTTTTTAATCAAACGCTTTCGGTTATTGGTTAGCTTCTTGTGGTCAAAATAAAGAATCTTGCCAGAAACTGATAGAAAACGTTTGACTTACAATGAAAACTTAGAATTTATGCCATTTGGGAAAAGTTTCTTTTTTTTATGCCATTTAGGAATTATGCCATTTAGGAAGTTACCATCTGTGTTATCTAAAATTGGGTTCTGAGTTTGAAATTAGTGGTGTGAAACTTCTTGCGCATTATTGTGATTGGGTATGCAACGTCGTTTCAAGGTTTTTCATTGCAATTTTTTGGTCCCATTTTTACTGTAATCAGATTAAAATCTTGAGAAAAATTTATTTCATAGTCTAGGGCCAAAGTGGTCCACTTTAACTGTACCATAAACTAGATACGATTCAACCTAAGGTACCTCCACAAATTGGCTTAATAACTTTGCAAAGCTGAAGGTATTAACTAGTGTACATGCAACTTCTTGAGTAAACGTGACTAAGTAAACATGGGTTACCTTTCAAAAGTAAAACTGAGATTAATTAGTTGGTAGTTCAAGAAAATTTCTGGCGAAGTCAAGCGAGCTGATTTCTGCATTAATGGTAGAGATATACATTTACGGTAATTTTTCTGTGAAAATGATCTCATGTTGGACGCAAAAAAAAAACGGTCAGTTTGAAAGTTTTTGTTCATAATTTTGAGTAAAAAGTAAAGGTTTACTCAAAACTAATTCAGAAAAAAAAGAGCCAGCATTTTTGAACAGGTATACTGTTGCGAAGATAGTCAGCTTGCAGAATATGGCCAAAAAGGCATTTTTTTACTCAATCGGACGTTCATGGCAAGATAAGAAACAGCTAAATCAGAAACACGCGTTTTGAAGCATAAGTACACAATATAATTAAACCAAAATTTTCACCGATATATAGGTATCCAACTATTTTGAAACCATCAAGAAGCTATTGAACAATTGTACCATGTCGGAAGGAGCATCTGCCCATCTTCATATGCAAGAACTCAAATTTTTCATCCTTTGCAGGATTTAAATCATAGCAGGATTTAAATAATAATATTGTATTGCTTTAATTACTAAAAAATTAAAGAAAATTTGCACGTCAAAATCTTGATATGCAAGAAAAAAATAAGAAGTGTTTCAAAGCGTTTGAATCAATTGTCTGAGGTGTCTTCATCAGCTGACTGCGGGGTCATTCTAAGTTGTCTTTTTAGCAATCCATTATACTTGGTAGTTTGAGTTTTCAGTCTTTTGTTTGAAATTTACCTGAGTAAATGTGTCTCATTTAACGTTTTTTCGCCTTCGCTAGAAGATAGCAGTTTTTTGTATATTTTTTCCTCGTAAGCACTGCTTTGCAGTAAAATTTACTCATCAATTTTTTCCTTTGTTTACATTTTTTACCTTTATTTTTAAAGTAGCGTTTCACATTAAGTTTTTTTAAGGTAGATTTGCGAGGAATTTTTTTTGATGCCACCCACTTGTCGTTCTGACTTTCCATGAACGTTTTCATAACAGCTGAAAGTTACTCTTGTCGGAAACTCGAATTCGGAAAAACAAACTCTTTTCTGATTGTTTTTTGCAAAGGCATGTTGGGTTTGAAAACTGCTATTTTGGTTAATGGTAAATTCTTGTAACACGCGTAAGCGTCAGATTAAATCGCTTCAAATTGATTTAAGATAGGTCATTTAAACTCATTTTTAAGATAATGAGACGCTAAACACATTCTTTTCCACTTTACAAAGCGTGTAGGGATCAAATGAAACTTGTATGATCAATTAACAACTAGAATTAGAATATTTAATGTGCAAATGCGGAAAGTAAACGTAGAGACTTAATCATTGTAAGCGGAATCCACGAACAAATATTTCTTGCACAAAATAATTTGAAAATGAAACGATGAGGTTCAACCTGAAATGTAATTTATTTGGATTTTTCCATAAATTTGTTTATTTCGGTTGGCTTCTTTTTTCAAAATTTGAGATTGGAGAAATGTTGAGTTTTTCACCTATCATTTTTCTAGTCTTTGAGATTTAGATGGTAGATTTTAGCTGGGTAGAAATGTAGAAATGTTAGAACTGTTGCCAGTCAAGGAGATTGAAGTATTGGCTTTGACTGAGATTGAGTTAACTTGAATTGATTTGTTGTTAGTAAATAAGATTTAAATGTTGGCAGTAATTGAATTAAAAATGTAAGCAGCTAATGGATTGAAGTGTTCAAAATTCGTGCTGCTGACCCACACAAAACCAGATTGTTTTTAATTTGTTGAATAACTATACTTGTTATGGGTTTTTACGAACAACATGCCATGCGGATTCCACTGGTAAATTGTGGGTCTCGCCTACAGTTGTGGGTTCCGCGACTGCGTAATTTAGCAAAGCACAAGCTAAATGATTTGCGTAAGGAATCCACCAACTGTTTCGGTTTTGCAAAATGTGTGCAATACAGTGTCCTAACTAATTATTCGTGGAATTAAAAACATCAGAGAAAGTAGAAAAGTCAGCGACAAAATTGCTTTTGGCTAGATGCGGAATCAGCTCACATCCCACAAAATGCACAGTTTGGCCTCATAATAGATGTTCAGAAGCTAAATTACGAAAGAGACAAGAAAATAAACCAATCTGATATACTGGCCCATTCTAACTCTGTCCTAACAAATAAGCAAGTTAACTCTCATAACCCGCACAACAGCCAAAACGACTCACCGAACCATTCTTCACAAATTTAATTTTTCAAAAATAACTAATCGCGGTACTGACAAAACAAAAATTTATTCTCAGAAATTATCATTTTTATGTCACAGGATGTTTTTTAAAAAAATTGCGAGAAAAATTTTGAGCAGATCCTTTTGAAATTTTGTTTTTTTTTTTCAGTTTTTTTTTCTGGAATGCATGATAAACTAACCACTACGCTTAGAACGTTTGTCTAATAGAGTAATGCTCAGCACACAAGCATTTCGATTCGTGAAACAGAACCGCTGTTGTGCACCTGGTTAGGAAATATCTACAATATTTTAGACAATTTTCCGGGCTGAGACTTTTGCAATTAACCTAATTGGTCTAACCTTATAGATTAAAAATCACACTTGCAAAAACATATCTATTACAATCGGGTTCTAAACTTTTTCCGCATGACTATCTGGTTTCACAGGACTCACTGGACTCGTTTTTTGGAAGCCTCTGTTAGCAACAAAATTTCTGCAACAGACATATTTTTGACATATTTAGTTTCTGCAACATGCATTTGAAGTTTCCTTTTCATGTTGGTTGTGATTTCACCATCGTGATTTTTTAAAGTTTTCATTTTTGTTGTTTTTTTGTTGTAATGTTTCGTCTTGATAGGCTTCGGTCTATATTATATCGGCTTAGTGACCTCATATGGCTTCATTTAACGAGCGAAAGTTTCCGTGCGTGTTTCGAGGGTGAGGGGGACTTATTAAAACTTTAGAAGTTTTTGATTTTGTTTCACGGTAGTGTATTTCTGCTACAGTATTTTCGACGATGTTACGGCTTGGTGAAAATTGTCCGATGCTAATTCCATCTTGTTTTGTCTCACGCTAGCTTTATTGATTTTGATAGATTGATTTCGTGCTTTGTGTCACAAGTGGTGCAAGATCCGATTCACCTCTAGGTAGAATTTTAGCGGGTAATTTTTTTCCAACGTATTTTAAGATACTTCACAGAAGACTCGAAAGTCGGCTTTCAGGCGTAATTTAGAATTTCTAAAAGATTCGTTAAATATTTCAAATCTAAAAAAAAGAAACTTAATACTTTGGCTCTTCAGACTAATTTAGCACTCGGAATCGGCTAGCGAAATGATACGAGCGGCTACTAATGCCAACCTAACTTTTTCTACCAATCTAAATTTAATATAAAGCCACACTTACCATAATTGTCATAATATTCATTTTTAAACCTGCAGTTCGGCAATTTGAAACTCAATTTTTTCCAGACTTTTATGACGATATTCAAACTTTCATAGATTATTTTTCATTTACTCTATGCTTGTCCTCAAAAACAATAAGTACTGACACTAAAGGGTGATCAAAAAGGTTCAAGAGCTGTTTGGCCAAAAGTGGATGTCTTAAAATACTATTAAAAGGGAACTTTAATAAATAAGTGGGTCTAAAATTTCCCGTTATTTCTTTATTGCAAAAAAGGCAACGAGGCTTGCAAAAGCTAGAATTTTGATTTTTAAAGTGAAAAACTGGCATTAGAGCTTAAAGTCAGTGGAGACAACGCAATGGGCGATAAAATGACAGCACAGATTTTTAAGGTAGTCGGTCAGAACTTAGGATTGGTTCAATTAAAAACATTGAAAACTAAAGCCACCTTTGATAGTTCAATTATATTTTATTCAAGCTGACATTGTTTAATTTATGTTTTAACAGCCGTAAAAATTTGAATACTTATTTAACAAATGAAAATATTTATAAAATAAAACTCCCAAAAAACAAACACATTTTTTGAAATAAAAAACCAGAGCTGCCAAGCCTGGTTTACTTTAGTTGATACCATAGCAAACATGATAAAAAATTGAAGCATATTTGATCTTCTGCAGATGGGAAACGTTTAACACAAACTGACTTCTTCTCACCTAATGAAAAAAAAAATTATTTGTTCATAATTTTGAAGAAAGATTTGAAAATATTTTTGCTCGGGGCTGTTTTTATATTCTGACCTTCTTACGCTTGCAATTAGCAGGCGTTGTCAAATCGGAATCTATAGTTTTTGGGTTAAAAATTAATTTTAGAAAAATGAGTGATTCATTTGATGCTGCTTAAAAGAGGTCACATGATGCTGCTATTCAGCTGACATGCTCAATTTCAAAAAAGTTCAAAATAAACTACTTAGTGGGTACTAGTTAATGAGGGTGATTTCATTGGGAACTTGAAACCTTTTCAAGTTTATACAAAATCAGTTTTTTTTCTGCTCAACTGGTGTCTGCTCAAAAATTGTCGGCTTTATTTCCACTTTGTAAAATTTGTTCAGTTGCTAATTTGGATATCAAGAATCTATGTGATTTTTTTTGCATAGAATTTCTATTTGATAGAAACAGCTGGTTTGAAAGTGTGTGGGATCGGATTTTTCACCTTTTTTGAGAAGAATTGGAAGTATTTATCACTTTTGCAAAAAAAAAATAGTTTTTTTTTCTTCCCAAAAACCCTTCTACCGATTTTCACAAAATTTTAAGGTCAACATTTTAAGGTCCCAGCATACTCCCCTGGTCTCTTTTTGATCTACCCCTTTGTCTACAGCCTTCGAAAAAATATGAGGGTGAATAATTGACTATTTTTTTGATTTTTTTTTCGTTTTGTCAAAAACGAACCTACCAAATCTGAGACTTTGGTTTCATAGGTTAGTATAGATTTGAAAAAGACTCCCTCAAAAGTGGCTATGCTCAGACTTTTTAAATATAAAGTTATGGCCTTCTCGAAATAATCAATTTTTGATTTTTGACTGTTTTTTAAATCCTTTTTAACTTTTCCTGAAAACTAATTTTTCCAAAACTGAGATTAGGGGTTTAATGGAGAAAATTAATAGTAAGAAGCTCCCCTGCATTAGCGATCAATCATAATTTTTCCACACAAAAAGTAGTCGCCCTCAGAAAAGTCTTTTTTTAGTTTTTGAGTATTTTTTTTCTAAGTTTTATTATTTTTACCAAAAAATACACTCATATATATAAAATTTTGGGTAGGGTTCAAACAAGAGTTGTGGGAAGTTCCTTTTCATACGCGACTACCCCTAACAAAAAGTTATGCTGTTGGGGGAAAAGTCAAATTTTAGATTTTTGTTAACGTTTTTTAAAACTTTATTATTTTCTCGAGAATTAACCTAGGTTTTTTGCCAAACCTGGGTCTTTGATTCAATCGAAAACATAGGTTGAATGAATCTGTTCTGCATAAGCGGCTTAGCGCAGTTTTTAAAAACAAAAAACTTTGCTTCTCGGAAATGTAAACATTTTGACTTGTTGACTGTTTAGGACTTCTCTCGATTACTATCTAGCCAAATTTGAAATTTGATATGACACACACCAGGTTATTGGAAGCTTACTTCTATAATTTTTTCATGTTCATTTTTTGTTAGAAAAACGTTATAGACTTCAAAAAAGTAAAAATTTCAAAAAAATTGACCGTTTTTTGTAAGCTTTTTGAATCTACTCGAAAATTACCTCTCCAACTCTCATATTAAGAAATAAATAGAGAAACTCGATTATGGGAATCTTCTCTACTTTACCGGCCACGTCTTGCATCATTTAGCAGAAAAAATTTACGGTTTTCGAAAACTCAAGTTATTGAACTTTGGCGTTTCATTAGAAATTTTTCAATTTTTAAAATTACACTTTCGATTTAAATTTTCAATCGAAAGAAGCGGTTGCGCGAATTTTTTCCTGGGCCATTTCCTATTTCTTTGTAAGAAAAAAAGGTTCTGCTATTTGGAAAATTTCCAAAATCTCCTCTGACTTATAGTAGTAGGGAAACAAGTAAAGTGTTGGGCAATATTCAATTTTTGAAATTACGCTTTTCGTCCCGCATCAGTTTAACAAATTCAGAAAATATCAACCACGTACATCCAGCTTTAGCTGGTCTTAGTTGTACTTCATCGAGACATAGAAAAGTTTTGGTTCACCTAGTTTTTTTCAATATTTCATTTTTATTTCTCGTTTAATTTCTTGTTTTTGTTTTCCGCAAAAAATATGGTACCATAAATAACCATTGTTTTTTATTGAATAACGTGCCATAGTAAACCCATTCAATTGTGATTCGAAAAAAATTTGAAAAAATATTTTAAATCTGTCTCAGTTTCGAAAAAACTTGTTTAAAATTTTCCTCGAGCGAGCAGAAATAGTTGGAAATTTCTCAAAATAGTTAGAAAACTTCTGAGCCCTTTTATAACGAATCGTCTTTTTTGTGCTTTCAAACCGTTGAATGAAATATAATACGTTTTAAAACAAATGTGAACAAAAATCTGAAATTCTCTATTGATTTTTGTGAACTTAAAAAAAACAAGGTCGGGTAGAGTAATAGTCTTTCCACAGTGCTTGAACACTGTTTAAATGAACACCTGTTTAAATAATCTACTATATACAATCAAAATACATTTTTCAGGTTAAAAATAGCTATGCAAAATGCAGTCATGTATTGGTAATTCCAAAAATTTTGTTTGTTTTTGAAGTTTTGTTGAACTTAGTCGACTATTTTGGAATCCCGGGTTAATGTCCCACCGTTAAAAAATTTTTTCTTTGTAGTATCCCAGCAATGCTATTTTCCAGCGCTGGTTCATGAATAGTTCAGATTTTTTTGCATAGCTAAACCTGCTATATTTCGGAGCTATTTCACTAATGATTCCGTAGAAAATCATCGCTGAAACTTAAGAATTTTTAACTCATTCAAGTAGCTTTCAAATGAGAATTATAGCTGATAAGCCCTTTACTTGAGTTTATCTAAGGCTTGATGGCGCAGATGTAGCATACATGTCTACAAAGTTGACGGTTGCGCGATCGAACCCCTGTTAGAACACTTCTTTTGCTGATTTTGATAGGTTTTTTATCACTGTTTCGTCGCTGAAAATTAACCAAATTAGCGATAATTTATTGATAAAGTTCGCCATTGTGGCAAATAACATCGATAATTTATCGAAGGCAATTGCTCTTTTTTCCACTCTTTTATCGATGATTTCCAAGGTTAGCTCAACCCGGGATGACTAAATGACTAAGATAACGTACAAGATTGTCTTTTGGGGAAAACCATAAGGATATTGATAAATCACGATTCCATTGGGAAAAGAGATGTCCCTTCTTTTAAAAAAAACAATTAATTTTGAACTTATTCCCATTCTGCATTGCAAATTGACTCTGATGTTG
>NC_087062.1:8286380-8350368 GCF_963678635.1 Symsagittifera roscoffensis
CAACTGAAATAAAGATGTCACGTTGCTGAAAACAAATATATAATTTAATTGAAATATTGCTATTCTTTGCTCAACGAATTGTTTGCTGAATTTTGTTTTTATTTTGTTTGCGGTCAGTAATCATTTGTGTTTATTAGCATAAATTACGGTTCTCTAACTCGAAGGGAGCTCAAGCAGTAAATTACAAATTTCAACGTTCACTTCATATTTTGATTCAAAAAAATCCTACAAAATTATCTTTGTTGAGAAGCCATAAAACTTCATTAATTTTTGATATCTTCATCTGAACTAAAAAAACGTCAGTAACTGATGCAAAAAATTATTATGCAAAGCAATATAAGACCGAAAAAGGAATTGTGAAGAGTTGGTTATGGTTAATTTGAAATAAGAGGAGCTATATTTTTTGATTTGTTAATTTGACTACTCTTCATCTGCATTAACCTCAAAAGGGAAAAAATAATAGCCATGCTATCCAACTAAAAAACCAGCGGCCAATAATTTATGCTAGCTCTGCTCGCCCAACAAAAAAAATAATGGTAAGCGGGCTTTTAAATTACCACTGTGCAGAAAATTGAAATAATTTTGCAATCCCCCTTAACAAATTTTTTTTGAAACAGATTTTCCTATGCCACGGAAAACGTAGAACTTTTCAAAATTACGCCATTTTTCTGCGTTCTTTGTTTTTCTGCGCTGTAACAAGACCTGTAGGATATCAATATCGTGGTTGACAGGAATCTATTCAGAGACATGATAATCAATTTTTAAACAATTTAATTTCAAGTTCAGGTGTTAGTTATCGTTGATAGGTTATCCCGAGATTATCAAACTCATAGTCTAGCTGTTTCTAGGGAGAAGCTGTCCATCCGAGTAGAACACCCCGGTGTCTCGGTAGAAGGTTCGGATGGTCTGACTTCGGCCGTGTTGTGGCTTTCCGAATGTCTCTCGCTCTTCCATCTTCCAACCGACTTCTTGGGCCTCGGTGACCGGGTAGGGGAACTTACGTTCGGGTCCCTGCAAAAGAGATTATATAGCTAGTGTTTCGTAATTTCGTATTGAGTCGTTAGACGGCAAATGTCTAAATGACCAAAAGAAAACATGCAACTGATCATTAATAATTATGAAAGCAGACAAGTATGTTGCCACCGAAAATGAAAGTTAAAACACAATATGACCACTGAAGTTTGGCAGAACAAAACGCGAACATGTAACTCCTTTTTTCATATTTTATTTCAGATTTTTGCTCTATCTTTTCACTAACTAAAAAGCATCCGCCCGAATAGAAGAGTTGATTCTTTTTGACATCATTTTACTGCACATCTAATTTTCCTAAATATTTGACCATATCTTTTTTTGAAGACCTTTACCTTGGCTTTGCGTGTAGTGAGGTAATTTGCTCGTCCTTTGCCCTCCTTTGAGAAGCCATCATACAGACGGGCAGTCACAGCCGGAGTGACAGGGTACATCTCGAATAGGGGCAGTTCAGAGTCGTCCAAAAGGGGCTCAGCTGGTAATTTACCCTAGAACAAAGAAAAGTTGCCTCCAGTAGTGCTTCAGGTTAAGAAAAACTGAAACAAAAGCCTATCCTATTTGTAACTGACAAAAACTTTACCAAGCATCAAAACTAGAACACAAATAATGCAGCGTTCATGGAAAAATGTGTCTCCTAAATGTTATAATTTTTTGAAATCAAACGAGCTGATACCAGATAACCTAAACCAATTAACTGAGCATCAACTAAATGGGTATTTCAAAAAATTGTTTTCATTGTTTCTTAAAGATAATGGAGATCTTCTAGATTTATTTTTTTGAATCATCAAGTCGGATATTATCTCGCAACTTCTGTCATAGGTTTTTTCAGGGTCATGCCTCGATAAGCTTCATAGCTTTTTGCTTGATCCTTGGTGGGTTTGATTTGTACATGCGGTTTATTGTTTACCTGTCTGTATAATATTACTCTCCTAAACAAACTATTCAATTTGAACTGGTTTTTGTCATCATTTCCAGTTTCATAATCCCCATTTGTAACTTAAATCAACAAAACTCCCCATTTACTAAGTAGTTCTTAATTTGTTCTTAACACACTTAAAAATAGAGTTCCTGTTGTTTTTCTCCTTGTTCTGTCATTTTTGAAAGGAAGGCGTTCTTCAACAACTACTTGGTGTTTTTTGCGGGTAATTTCATTTGTAAGTTAGTCTTAAGCTATCAATTTTTTTGGTGAATTTGGTTCCAATGTTTTCCTTGCATTGATGTTTTTTTTTCAAAATGTGAAAATGAAAATAAAACATATCTCAACAAAAAGCACTGTAATTTTTTGATGTTAAACCTTATTTGAATATTGTTTTGTATTGGACTGTTTTGATAACTTTTGCTGACTCTGCCATAATCTCAGTTGTAGAAACCTCCGTTTTATGGTAAGCTGAGAGCACCTTGTATTTGAGCACGTTCATTTTTCAGATTTAGGCCAAGAAAATATTTGCCTATTGTTTGAAGAAATTGTGAATAAAATCCAGCGAAATTGTGAGAATCAATCGGTCAATGCGGTAAAAAAAAGAAAAATTGGTGATCTCTGTACGAATTTCGACAAAAAACTATATAAAAATTCTTGCCTCACACCGATTAGTTATGTTTACTACCGCCTTATGGAACCGCAAAATTGATGAAACGTAGTATCGTTAAACTATGAACGCTTTCGAATGAAGGCGCTTCGCGCTCAATCGGCTTTATTGGTTCATTTCCAAGTATCCTGAAACTACTCACAAGTTTGTAGAAGAACTGTGCTTACAAAAAGGTAACCACCTGAAAAAAATTGAATGCATTAGCTAAAAAAGTTCAGAAAAAGGTATCGCGACCTGAACAATAAAATTGAAAACAATTTGAGTAAAAATGAAAAAAAAAACTGACAACCAGTTTACTCGTGTTTGATCTAGTTTATTGTATATTGGTATATAAAAAACTATCAAAAAATAAATAATTATATTTAAGTTGTTCCGACCATTTGAAAAATGGGGAAGAATTTTGAATTCGGGTGTGTTTTAATTTTTTTCTTTTTATTTCTTTTTTGTTACTTAGGTAAAATTAGCTGCACAAATAAATATTGGGTAATATATCATATTAAAAATCTTTCAGTCGTAATCGTTATTCGAAAAACATTAAAAATTTTTAAAAAAAATCTCCCGTGTCCTGAAGAACCAGTTTGGCTTTTTTTCATTTTTCGTCTAAATTCGAGCGAGAAACTTATTTGTGCTTAATTGAGGCCGTTTACAACAGTTCATTCATGCTTAATTTTACTGTTACTCGAGTAGAGTTGGTTTTTGTAGTTTTCAATGCCATTTTGGGAATCAAAAACTTCGAAAGTTCAATAAGATTCTATAAAAAAATAATTTATTTATTTTTTTATTTTATATTTTTAAATGAACAATTTGTTTCTTTTGAACTTATTTCTTCAACAGTTGTTTTCATGTTTGCCTATACTACTATGAATTTCAAAAATGCCAAAAATATAGCTGTAGATCAGATCCTTTTATTACACCACGCAGAGAAAAATTACACTAAATTGAAAAAAAATATATGTAGCTTTTTAAAGACTAAGATCGGCTCATTCTGTGCTACTCGCAATATAACCGGCTATCCCTGTTGGGGATCGTCATTGGATTTCTGAGCTAAATGAATTGTTTTATATCATCATCCAATTTTTTCCAATTTTCCAATCCGAGTTTTTCCAATTTTCCCGTGAGATTGTATTCATTGTAGTTGTTTTGTTCAGGTCCAGACGTAAGTCAACGCTAATTAGCCAATCGGTATTTTCAAATTCATAGAATTTTTTAGTTTCAACTATGAAGTCCGAATGTTTCTAAGAATAATGTTACAGGTTTGTTAGAGTCTTGTGAAATCTCTGTTCTAAAAAAGTTGAGCAATCCTCTTGCTGGTAATTGATTGTCATTGGCTTGCTTATTTGGCGTTCGCTTGGCAGGAAGCCGGAAAATAATAGCCTTTTTAAGCTGAGCTCGAAATATGATGACTGAAAAATAAAGAAATGGCCTGAAGCTGATTCGCGTTAATTTGGATTTCTAAAAAAAAAACAAATATCTCAAAACAAAATGCTCAGTGTCGGAAAAACGGGGCATGAAAGTTTATTTCAAACTTCCAGAAAACTATCCCAGTATTAAAAAAACTAAACGTTTATTCTCCCCATTTGACTCGTTTTTTGTACGTAGTGTGATGAAAAGATATAAAAGAAAGCCTAAAACGCATGCTTTTTCGATCGTCGTTGTATATTAGGAACATTCAAATTATTTTTTTACTCCAAAAAGGAACAGTAAAGCTACTCCTCTCTTTCAGTGGCCGGAACAGTAAAAATCGAGAAAAAAAAACAAAAATTAGTGTTTTCTTTGTATTTTTAATTTAAACTGGTCGGAACATTCTGTGCTACTTAAACAAAGGCATCGCCTTCTCTTGTTTCAACACTTCTATACCTTGTTTGTTGTTTTGTCCTTCTCTTTCTCCTCGTCCAGCTGTGCCTTTTTCCTGCTATCATTTTTCGCCTGAAGAGCGGCTTCTGCTGCCTTATCCTCTTCCTCCTCTCTGAAAAGTAGCTGTGATAAAAAAATTTTTTAAAAAACAGTTGCCTTTCAACTGTAAAACAATTCAAAAGGTGACCGGCAAAAAAGACGACAGTCGTTAAGACGAAAACTGTTTGTGATGGGACTTTGAGGCGACGCTACACCCAATTCTCCTCATTGTATTTCTGATAACTTTAAACCGCTTAAAATCGAACTGCTCATTTACATGTAATAACGCTTATTTGTCGTCCTAATGGCCTGTCGTTTTACTGATCAACAATTTTGGACAATGAAGTTTTCCAGATATCAATAGAAACGCTATTTCAGTCCGATTAAACATTTTTAATTAACCGTTTTTTAAATGTTTCCAATTTTGTCTATGCCAACTTTTTGTGGCTAGATTTTGATCTTTTTGTTACGATCACGTCACTGTAATTAACTGGAAAAAACTATGGCGTAGGTTGGTTCTTAGGCCGAGTTCAGAACCAACAAGGGAAGCTTGTAAAGGGAGTCAAGTATGTTGTCATATTTTGAAGTCTTGATTCGGATTCCCAAAAAAAACTTCTAGAAAATGTCGCAAAAACTAGTTTGGGTTTTTAGCTATTCAGACAAACTTAGAGCGTAGACTACTCCGTAATAACTTCCTCGAGGAGTCAAAAATTTTATTCTGCACGTTAATGAATCTGTTATTATAACTAGTTCCTGAAGTTGTATGTGAGGCAGCTGTCGCTCCCTACTGTCCCCGGCTATCCATGATCTTTTTTGTTTGTTTTTTTGTTTTTTTTTTGTGAAGTTTATATCGTTTTTATTGCGTGCAAATAACTGTTTTTTGCAGTTTTATATTATGTTTCTAAATTGTAGTGCTTAAATATTATATTGTAGTTTACATTTAGGTGATTTTTTACCTGCGTTTGAACTCTGACCCGTACTGTTCCTTCCACTGAAGCCTCATCATGATCTCCTTCGTGCACGTCTCCTTCCACCTGTTCTGCGCCATGGCATCCCCTGCTTCCCTTCCACTCATAGTTCCTCTTGTTCACAATCTGTTCACTTCTCAAAGTTAATCAAAGTTTGCTATTTCGAAGTATCAACGAATTTCGAACCGCAAATTAAAATTGATACGATTTTTTTTAAAATGGTGCGCAGGATTAGGTAATAGCTTCAGATCAGATTTAAACTGAAGGCAGGATCTAAAGGTTTCGAAGACAAGACTGTGCGGCTGTCACGATTTGCGTTTCTTATTTAAACTTTTTAAGTTTGTAGTTATAGATTATTGAAGTGATGCGTTCTTGTAAAAAATAATCGATTGCTTTGATGGAAATATGGCTCACAGTCGTGCGATATCTGTTGTGATTTGGCTGTTTATGAAAATCCAAGGGAATGTTTGCTGTTTTTTAAACACAGTATCAAATTGGTGTATTTAAACGACACACTGCTGTTAACCGAGCACGTTTCACAAATATACTGTTTACTGCTCAGCTGATCAATGCAAGCTCAAAATATATCAAATCGCGATTAAGAAAGACTTCAATTAAACACACCTGAGTTAATCTATGGTTAAATGAATTAAAGCTAATTTTCTTGAATTGAGCGACCGTGGTTTTTATAATTGGGGATCTGCTTAGCAATTACCCCTTTTTGTGATTCAGGGGCGGATATGAAAAGTTTTTCGAAAAAATTGAATATCTTTGTACTATTTGTACTCTCAGTGTACTATTAGGACACTAACTTGACAAAATTTTTGCGATGCAGGCAATTTTAAAAATACAAGGACAAAAAGGCCGTTTTTGCACACCTTTTGGAAAAACTGACCTTCAAAATTAGAATAGGTTAGCTTTCAGAAATTTATGGTTAGTCGGCCCGAAATAAATGTCATAAAAAGACACCAAAGAGGGACCCTTTGTTGGGTGAGGGGGTCGAATCCCTAAGGGGAGTCGTTTGATCCCCACCTTTATCCGCCACAACTGTGGTATCTACTGAAAACTTGCCACCCTACAAACTCAAGCAGTAAATTAGCACTAGAACGTTGTATCTAAAAGTCGAATTTCTGCTGCATTCCGATTGATCGATTATTCTACTAATTTAATCTACTAAAAAAAATCCCACTTTCTTGAAAAGGGAGTGATTTTCAAGTAGATTCGTAATTATTTTTATAACCCAGCTGTCTTAAATGTTTTTCCAGATATCAGAAACTTTTTGTTCAAAATTTAGCAAGACCAGGCCGGCACAACAACCACAATCAGATAATTGTAGAAATTGATAAAAAACTAATTGGTCTGAATTTTTGAGGTCGCAACTTGTGAATCAGGCGTTTTTTTCCCAAACGATCAGTAAACACAAACAAACTTAAAGAGTTTTTGAGGAATATCGTATCGGATACTTTTCAATTTTGACTCCAATTGCTTTTAAAATTTACTAATTGTTTTCTTAAAAAACTTTCCTTCGGTGCAGCTTGTGACTGCAAAAACCATCCTTTGAATAGTTTTCAAAGCAAAAAATGAAGTACATAGTTTTTTCTCATTTTCGGGAGTTTTTGTGCAGAGTCGCTATGTGTGAAAGTGACAATAATTATCTTCAAACCCAAATACAATAACGTATAGCGCATATTTTAGTTTGGTAATTACCTTAAGGTACCTAAAAATGTCATGTGCTTCCAACTTTAGAATTTGCGCAATTTTTGAGGCACAGCGATCACCACATTTTCATGAAAAAACGGTTTAAGCTAGTAGAATAACAAAAAAGTGCAAAAACTGAAAGTTTTTTGCTTAATTTGATGTTCAGCCAATAAAAACTTTTATTTAATCAGTTTCAAAAATCATTATTTGGTTCGGCAATTTATTGATAAAATTTATGCTATCTAAACCGCTGCAGATATCTGTCACAAGATTTGAACCTAGTTACAAAACTTGATTGAAAACAATAAAACCAAGCTTCGATAGCTCAAGAAGTCTCGTTTTCTACTCAAATTTGTGTTTACGTTGTTTTTACTGCATTTTCACATCATTTCTAGCTTGAAAATTGATTTTTTTAAAGCAACTAAGAAAGTATTTTTGTTTTTTGATGTACTTTTTTGTTATGGTAAAACGCTTGCTTAATTCGTCGTGACTTTCATAACATGAAAACATTTTTGCCTCATAACTTCATACTTCACAAATCTTAGGAATTAGTTTTATAAAACACTTTTTTTATCTCTTTAAGTGGTAAAAATTCTTTTGACCAGTATTTAATGGCACTCTTATGAGAAACTTTGATTAAAGTTCTGTTTTCTTTATGATAATATAGCCAAAAATCTGTCCCAGCTCAAAACTTCAAAATTAAGCGTTTTTTTACATCGAAGTCACCTCTGAAAAAAAATAATTATCCGATTGTTTGTTGAAATTTCTAACATGCCGTTTCCGCTTCATTTGAAATTTATTTAACTTGAAACAACTGAGAAATACTGCGGAGCAAAAAACTAATATTATTATTAAAAGTTAAATAGAATAACTATTTTAATTGTTTTTTTTAACTCTTATGGCATATTTTCACTTTAAAAAAACCTTTGTTTGAGTTTCTACAAATTTATAGTGAAATTTTACAATTTTGAAATCAAGCTTTCGGAATTTGAGAGGAATTCAGACTACTCCTGAGCGAATTGTAAAAAAATATGTCAAAAAACGGGTTTGTCACTTTTTGGTTAGTGTTGGTCGGCCAATTTAGATTATCAAAAAAAATACCGAAGGGGTACTCTTTAACGGGTGAGGGGTTCGATTGCCAAAGGGGAGTCTTCTGTCCCCCAAACCGTCCCAATTATAGCCGCCCCAACTGTGGAATCTACTAAAAAACCAACATCCTACAAACAAAAGCTGTCAATTAGCACCAGAACGTTGTGTTTAAAAATCGAATTTTTGCTGGATTCCGATCGAATTTCCACAATTTAATCTACAAAAAAATCCCCCTTCTTGAAAAGGGTGTAATTGTTAAATAGATCCGTAATTATTCTTATAATTCATCTTTCTTAATTATTTTTCCAGATTTCAGAAACATTTTTAGTTCAAATTTAGCAAGACCAGGGAAGACACGGCAATCAAAATTAGATAATTTTAGAAATTGACAAAAAACTATTTGTTCTGAGCAATTATTGAAGACACAGCTTGTTACTTGGGCGTTTTTTTCGATTGATCAATTAAGACAAAAAAAATTGCAAGAAAATTTAGTAAAATTCCATATCTGAAATCTTTCATTTTTGACTTCAGTTACCATTTTTTTTGTTTTAAAAACTTTATTTTTGTGCTACACTTGACTGCGAAAGGCTATTCCTTGAGTCGTTCTCAAAAAGAAAAACGAAGTGTGAATTGTGATTGTGCTTGAATATGGCAATATTTCTCTTAAAACCCAATTACAATAACGTATAGCGCAATTTCGTGATCAGCTTGCATTTTTTCCACCTTTATGAGGCAGAGCGATCAAGAGATTTTCATTAGAAGAACAGTTTCAGCTAAAATAAAGTAACAAAAAAAAACAAAAAAAACTGATTTTTTTTGCCTGTTTTGATGTTAGGCCAATAAAAAAATTTCTACAAACAGTTTCAAAAATCAGTATTTGGTTCGGCAGATTATTGATAAAGATCTATGCTATCTAAGCTGCTGCAGATAAACGTCACAAGAACTAGGTCTATACAAAACTCAATAAAAAAAGCAGTAAAACCAGGTCTCGGTAGCTCGGGGAGGTCTAGTTTTTTACTCAAATTTGATTCGGCAGTTTTTTTATTTCATTTTTATATCGTTCAGTAAAAATGCTTGTTCCATCCGTCGCCAATATCATAAGCGGGGAAATCCTTGCCATCTTTCTTTATTCTTCAGACTTTTCAGGAAATAGTTTTATAAAAAACTATTCATATTTCTTGAAGCCGTAATACAATTAGTTTTGCCGACTAATTCTGGCAATCTTTTGAGAAATCATGATTGAAATGCAGTTTTTTGTGACACCATAGCCAAAAAATTTCAAAAGACGAACGTATTCACATCGAAGACACTTTTGGAAATATGTAATTTTAAGATTGTCGGTTGAAGTTTTAATTCAAAATAACTAAATGCTTAATTAATTCAAAATAACTACTTCAGAGCAAAATGTCTAATAATAAAACTTAGAACTAATTACAATAATTTGTATATGTTGTGTCTTTTATCTGTTTGGAAAATTTTTTACTGAAAAAAATCTTATTTTAATTACCTTTTGTATCACTATTTTCGTCAGATATTACAATTCTTACATCGACCCTTCTGAATTTGGGAGTTCAAAATACTCTTAATTGATTTTGGATCACGTAATTTTGAGCTCCCTCCGTCAATTGTTTGATGTGGAATGATTTCGCGCTTCCTGGTTTTATTTTCTCTTTTTTGCTCCTAACCTCAAATGGTACATGTCTTCGTTAATGAGGCGAGTTTTCTAGGGGCGTTATCGCCCGTTAGTTTAATCCCCGCTGTAAACTTGTGTAAGTATGTCAATGACTGCTGTTCTCAAATGTATTTTTCTAATAATTCAAGTTCGAAGACCCAGAAAAATGTATTGAGCTGCTTTGAAGGTACCGATATTGGGTTCGAGAATCTACCAAAGTTTTTTGTAGGAAACAATCAGCTTTTAACGTCTGCAATAAGGCTGATAACAGTTTGAACTTTTTCTCGATTAAGCGAAGAAAGAAAAAAGCTTATGCAATTCGAAATATTATCAGCAACGAAGTATATTTGTAAAATTCTTTTTATCATCTAATAGCTCTTTGAATTTTCACATATTTTACCATATACTTTTTTAATAAAACCACAAATTCAAAAAATAAGTCTTCGAATAGACATCAAAAAAATCAAACTAGACCGCAAAAAAATTAAAACAAAAAACTTGATAATAGAGTTGAAAAAATGTTGCCATGACTTGTTCATTGGCCCTTAAAAAGACCACAAATGCCCATTTAGGTACTCTTTGAACAAATCATCGAACAGAAAATTGAGTTTTTTGGCTGTTCGCTTCTTTAAAATGAATATCCAGTGAATATCAAATTTACACCGTTAGTAAGACAAAATGGAAGGTCTTAAAATGATACCAAAGAGGAGTATTGCAAATGTATTTCAAAAAGTTTGCATGTAATTAGAAAAAAAGGAAATTCAAAATGTGCGACTTAGAAAAAGAAGCGAGATAAAAGAGTTTTCATTACATCACCATTTGAACATAAATTGAATCTATTTAGAGTTCACATATTCAGAAAGAAACTATAATTCAATATAGACACCACAAGTTTTCATTTAAACCCAAGAACAAAACTGCCAGCTGCCAACTGATGGTTTTCAACTGCCATTTGTTTCCGGATGGTGATTCCTTTCAGAGTCGGTAATTTTTTCGCTTGGGTGTGGTTTTGTCAGGAAGAAAATCCCAAGCCATGTTAGCGGCGGAGACTATAGAAAACAAGCAGCATAACACCAGCAGTATGTACAAGTACCTGACAATCACATTGGAGCCGGTCATCTAAAAAACAATAAAAAAGAAAAAAATGTATATATAAGTTAAAGCATTGAAAAAATTTCTACTCAAAATTTCAAACATAAGATAAACTTAGGATCTAAAATACTTACATTGTTTTATGAGTTGCGAATGTTTACTTATGCGTTATTAAGAAGACGGTTTCAAATGTTTCTACTTAACTTCAGCCGACTATTTATACTGAAAGTTGTTCTAGATCATTCTAGAACAGTGTGTGAAATGATCTGAATAAAAATTATTTCAAGTTTCCGTCAATTTTTTTTTTAATTTTTGACTTCTCTAAATATTTCACATATATATTTTGAGTTTTTCATAAGCATCAGAATTTATTCCTTACAATATTCAGAAAATGACTTCGCAAACGACAATCAAACTAAAAATTCCCCAAGTCGGCATTAATTTGAGGTCCTAACTTAAACATTTCTCAAAAAAATGCTCCAAAATCATTCGCAAAAACATTTAAAAGTTGATGTATGGTTGGCTTTTGTAATTTTTTGAAAAATAAATGTCAGTTAAAAATGATTTTAAGGCGCTTTTCACTTGGAATCTTACTTATAAACCTGCTACTTAGACCCATCTATCGCATATTTTAAAAAGGGGAAGTTAATAACTTCGTACAATATTAGCTCAGGCTTAGCTTTTGATATATGGGAGGCGTCCTTTAGAAGAGCCTTTTCATATAATAGTTTTAACCGTCATTTAAATTATTTTTTGCATTTTAGTTGGTCGTGGCGGTGGAGAGAGCGGACGAGCAGAAGGTTCTTCGCAGTGCCGAGTGGTGCATGGAAAAAGCTGTGCTCCTGGAGACAGAGGAGAATTCGAGTGAAGCCATGTCTGCACTTCAGGTAAATTGAACTTGGAAATATAGTAACAAGATCTCTGGTATCAGACATTTTCAAAGAATAGAAAATTGCTCGGATCAATTGAGCAATCTCCCCCCCGTATTGACCAATTGAGCTATCTCCCCCCCAGCAAAAATGAATAAACTCTACAAAAAGACGTCAGCAAACGCTAGTAGATGGATGGTGTGTTTATAGCACGCAATCAATTGACCGACGGAAGTTTGTCTTAACTGAGTATCGAGAAAAATTTTGAAAAAAAAATCGAAATTTATGAAAAAATTTTTTTTTTTTTTTTTTGCAAAATTTTGTTTAGGCGACCATAGCCTCATCGAAGAAAGCGATTTACCAGGGTTGGTGCTCTAGCCTTGTATCTGAATAGCAAAAACGGTTCTCCGCAGCACCTTAATATTGTACGCAAAAACTTTTTGTCATTTTAAAATAGAAAAAAGTCGCTTTTTATGCCTGTTTTATTGATTCTTTTTTCAATCTAAATGAAGCTTTAGAGCTTTTTTATCGTAAATATTGGCTTTCCACAGTCGTTGGAAAATATGCTTTATGAATTCATGTCATTCAAACTATTTTCAAGTGGTTATAAACATGTCTCAAGTACCTATTGAGCTATCTCCCCCCCACGCGAGAATGGGGGGGAGATTGCTCAATTGATCCAATTGCTCTTGTCAGACAATTTTATATAAATTCAATGATTCAAAAAACTATAAAAATATGATTCGCGAAGGTTGCCACAACTATTTGTGTTCAGCTTCAAATTTCTGGTTTTATCCTCTAACTCAACAACCCATTTTTTAGTACTCAGCTCACAGTGCTCAGACTTTTGAATTTGAATCGTAACTTCGAGAGAGCTGAGCAGCTCCTATATTGGCCACTTCTAACTCTTCTGGGTAAAAAATCTCAAAAAATATTTAACGGTAAAGTCGGGCTGAGTTAAATATTTTTGCAAGACACTGCATTTAGTTTAAGACAAGGACTGCCGATTGCTGATAGCACAAATTGGTCTAAACACTGATTGAAAAAATAAATCAATAGGGTAACTAAAGAAACTTGAAAAATTAAAAAACCTATTCAATTTTTTTCTTTTTTTTTGTCCGAAAATTCTTTAATTTTTTTTTCAGAAAAGGGCGAATTAATTAGGTAGAAAAATGCACAACTGGGTAGTAACTAATAGCTAGAATAATTTTGAAATTGTTCAGTTTGAAGGTAAGCCTCTAATGAAATTTTTGTCAGCTTTAGCCAAAAAAAAACTAAATTTTTACGGCCTTTTTCTCTTTACACGGAGAAAATTGTTCGTTTTTTTTCAAAAAATCCATAAACAATGACCAGCAGGGTTTTAATATGAAACAATTTTTACCCCTACGAGTTTTTCTTGAGGTCAAAATTGGCTGGAAAAAGGTTGAAAAATTGGATTCTACGCCATAGTTCTTTCCCAATCTGCGAGATCAGAAAGTAAAGTAATCTACTTTTTTAATTGGCTAAAATTGTTTTCCAAGCTGTCCTAAATTGCTTTTAAAAACTTCCGCGTGAAATACATAGTGACAAACTTGGACTAACAACAAGGTGACATCATCAGATCGTGAAATTGATCCCCTGCCACGTCAACGATAGCTCTCACTTGGCCTCTAGCTTCAGGTCTACCACAGCCTGACCAATTTCGGCTGCAATAGTGGTACCACGTGAAAGTTCTAGACGCAAAACAACGACCTTGAGTCGCAAAAAAAGAGCTACGCTCAACAAAATGACTCTGGACTGTGGGAAAATAGGAGAAGTGACGTTGCTTAGACAGGCTGCAAAGCCTCTCATAGATCCTCTACGAATCGCATAAACAACAATTATAATTATTTTCATCAAGCATTTTCAGCTCAGATCACTCATCTTTGGGTTTTAGTTCTTTGAAACTATTTTGCTTCAATCTGATTAGCTAAAATTAGCCAATCAAGTTTCAGCGCCGTCTTAAATTGTTTTGCTCAAAATTTTATGTCCACTTGTAAATAAGCCAAATTGGGCAAAAATATAGAATGTTTGGATAACTATTTAAAATTTTTTCGCAAACAGGGCGCAGATCACAAAAAAATACAGAAGAAATGGCAGACCAAAAAAAATTGACCACTTTCATATCTGCTCAAAATTCAGCCTCGTTAGAATTCGGCTAAAGTGGTCACAATTGTATTAACCAAACCAATCAGTTCTATCAGTGTCCTTTTCTCTGCATTGATACATTGAATAATACAGTAATACCCTTATTTTTTGTGTAGATATTCGAAAAAAAACAAAAACACAAGAAAAATTTTTGAAAAAAAAACAAGCTTTTAAATCGAATTCTCTGATTTTAGAACTTCTCAGAAGCAAACGAGGTCTTTGTGCAACTGGTATCCAGCAGAGTTCAAGAAATGATTGACTTCCAGATGAAATCAACTCTCGAACAAGCATTGAAGCTGCTTAAACAGACTGTTAAAATGCTCGAAACGGCTGTCAGAGATAGTTTTAATCCAAGTTCGAACCATGAAACTTCAAAAAAGCTAGAAGGCAGAGAATTTGCTGTCAATCGAACTTTACAAGCAATGGGGAAAGTTTTAGAACTGATTCAACAAAGTCCAAATATTGAACAAACTATGCAAACGGAAGCTCATTTTTTCACCGTAATGCAACAAATGCTGGACGTGTTACAGACTGAAAAACGCTTCGATTTTCTTGGAAATCTTTCAATTGATGTAGAAGCTGCTCTGAGACATGTTATGATGATGGCATACACTATATATGATGTTGAAACGAAAACCAACTTGATGCAAACGTCAACACAGGTAGAAAATAGACATTGGTTTCAATCGCAAGAAGAATGTTTTGAAAAAAAAATTACAAAAGCAATAGATACTTTTCTCTTTTTTGTTCAATCTCAAACTGCGATTTTTACAATAAGGAAAATATTGTTCTTTTATAATCTTTTTTTAAAATAATTGTTTTTAAAGTTTTTTTTTCTAATTATTAACTGACTTGATAATTTTAGCTTCTGGAAAACGTCAAAAACGTGGAAAATGCTCGCATTTTAGCTGAAAACTCCTCGCAAGAAAGGTATTTCAACTTTTTCTTATGTAAGAATGACTGTTTTAAGTATATTTATAAAGCTAAAGGAGAACCTATTTTTGGCTCGTAATCAAAAGATATTCTCCGTGAGTTGTAATTTTAGAGAGGTTTTCATGTTGGCCTGTGAAGAGATGATTTCGAATTTGGGGCAACTGAATGAGTTGGTGAAACAAGTCACGGTCGAAAACTTAATCGATGGATTCGTAAACTTCTCTGTACCGTCAAAACAGCTGCAAGACATGGCAAATCATTTATCCCAAGTAAGATCATAATTATAGTCAATCTTAGTTTAGAAAAAATCAGATCTCAATTTATGTTTTCAGATCATAAATCTGATTTTACGAATTAAAATTACTCTGAAGTAGAAAGATGGAGCACATACAGTATCAAATATATCGATTTCAAAACGCTTTTTTAGAGAACAACTTTTCTCCATGCTCTTCTGGCTAAGGCTACAAATGAATTACCGCTCAACCTTTACAGGCTGCAAAACTAAATAACCGCTTTTTCGAATTTTTTTTTGGCTCTTGTCTGTAGAAAACAAATGGCATGAACAAGTTGGTTAGTTGACAAATTTGTTGTGAGGGGTTTCCCATAAAGGTCTAAGGTGATTTAATCTTAAAAGATGAAACAACTTTTTAAATTTCAACAGCCTTTAGTTCTTAGTGTTTTTTTTTGTTTTTAGACACCTGGTCTGTCGGAGGAACAGTGTACTGACGAGCTACAGAAAACTATGAACGAGTTCAGAATAGTGAACAAAACAATTACCCACGCAGCGTCTTTGACATTGGCTGCATTTCCTTACACTGAAGGTCACAAATCTACTTGAATTCTTGACGTTTACAGTGTTTATAGAAAAAAATACACTTTTGAAAGTTTGGAAAAAAACGCCAGAAAGTGCTAAAGTTTTTATCAAAAACTTGATTCGCTGTTTTTCTTTAATATGAGCCGAGTTTTGCTTTTAGTTATTCTAGAATTTAAACAAATTATAAATAATTGATCATTTTATATTGCTGCTTCGTTTTTTTTTGGCCTAAACGGAATTAAGAAACATTAATTGCATTATAACAAACTGGAAAAAAATGAATTTTGTTTTAGACAGCCAGATCATCGCCGAGTCTCTTTTCGCATTGCAACAGTGTGCTTTAGACCTCGAATCCGAGGCCATGTTGCATGCCCTGTCACCCGGAACGCAGTCCGCAGAGGTCAATAAGGGTCAACTGACGTCATCACTTTCTCTCTGCAGAAGGAGTTGGGAATTGAATTGTGTGAATGTGAAGAAGTATTTGCACGATTTAGTGGGAAGAGTGTTTCTGGTCGAAAAAATTGGTAATATAACATCGCCGGGTGTTTAAATCGTTGTTTTATAGCTAATGTCAAACTGCTGGAATCATCTTTGACAATGTTAGTGTCCAACTATCAGCTATTAATTAGTGCTGATATTGTTCGTGTAAAAGTTTGTGTCCACTAATTGTTCACGACTAAGCAAAAAACTTTGGAATTTATTTCGACTTTAAAATATAGCACGTATTAATATATGATATCAATATTGATTTATGTTAGAAATTTATTTAGCTAAAGTGTGTCGCCGCGACTTTACCTTCCTCCGAACAGTTTGCTCGAGGAAGCAAATTTCCCTAGACTCTGACGAATTACTGGCTCGACTGACTCAGAGACTGGCGGGATTGTGCCTCGTGTCCAATGAGATTGCAGACAAGTCTAGTGATGCTCTCTTCCGAAATGGACTACTCGCTCTCGGAAACCAAGTGGTCAAAGGTAGCTTGATATATTTTAAGTTTTCTTAAAGGGGGTAGGGGGTTCGCAAAATGTTGTCAGCCTTTTGTTAGGTCGGTCTTTTTAGGTCAACCTAGGCGTGGATGTAGATAGAGCGCGGGGAGGAGGGGGGTTGAAGAAAAAAATCCACCCCTCGAGAAAACCTAGCTCCGCCACTGGGTTACACCATTTTTTGCTAGCTTTACCGACACCCTAGAAGGACCATTATTAGAATTTTCTGCAAAAATCTTAAGTCTTATAACATGGAAAGTTTAGACCAACAGATCGCTTTTTTCAGCGCACTAACACACGCTCCCGCCCCATCCCAACCCCCCCCCCTCCCCCCGCCTCTCCCAGCCTCAAACTTTCTTTTCTGGACCGATGTTTCAACTTAATGATTCATTGCGATAGTGTTCTGAACTTGATTATAATCATATTTTAACTTGGTTGCTTTATTTTAGCCGTCAATCGTTTGAATCAGAGTAACCAACTATTTCAATCTACCAAAAATGATTCATCCAAATCATCTTCAACTCTCAAGCAGGCTTGTGATCAGTTAGCAGAGCAGTCTCGTTTGGCCGAAGAGTGTATGAACAGATTAGAAAATGGGTTGGAGAGGGGACGGCAGCCGGGAATTTTGAACCCAATCAGAAGAGAGGTCAGGAGAAGAGGCAGAAAAGACGAGGACGAAGTTGATGACGCATCGATTGGTTTGCTTTTAGTTGCAAAAAAATCTTTACTCCTAAATTTTATTTTTAAATGTGAATTTTTGGTACATTATTCAGGTAAATTTTGTTGCAGGGCGCAAATTATTGGCAAAATAGAGTCATTCACAGAGCTCGAATAGGGTCAATTTGAACGGATGTCGATGTCATTTGAAAGTTTTGAAACGTGGCTTCGCAACGTCTTAGATCCACCCTTGAAGTTTACCAATTTATATACATGTTATGGAAAATCTAACCTGTTGACATCGATTATGGTCAGTGGTTTTTCAGTGCATCCGAGTGTGATTAGCAGTCTGTTTGAATCATCGGTTCCGGAATCACTAATTGGAGACTACGGGATTTCTGTATTTGGAGCAAAGCAGCCAAACAAAACAAACAAAGGTTATACACGAGCTTTAAATTTTTTCCAATTGGTAACGTTTATCTTCCATTTTTGAAAAAAATGTAAACTCTCTGTTGGCAGGATTTCGTCCGTAGGAACCCAAAAAAATGTTAATACTCTTCAAAACCATTAAAGCGCGTGGATGTTTTCAGGGAAACCTTTTAAAGAAAAGAAACTTGCAAAACTAGCTTTGGACAAGTTGAACTCAAAAAATGAAGCAGCGTTGAAGCAGGTGACCAACGAGCTGTCAAAAAAATTGACCAATCAGGCGCGGCTATTGAGAGAGTACGCTTCTTTGGCACCAACATCAGAAAAGACCAGGTAAATGATTTGATTTCATAATAATAACGATGATAGCCAGTTGCCGTGCAAACAGCACAGAACGTTCCGACCACGCAAATTTGATAAGAAAACTCAAAAATAAGAAAAAGTGAAAATTAAAAGAAACGATTGCAAGTAAAACAAGGATAGCCGGTTACTGTGCAAGTAGCACAGAATGATCCGACCAGTCTTAAAAAATACAAAAATAATTTCTCAAATTGTTGTCGTTTTTTCTGCATGTTGTGATAAAAAAAATCTAAATGAAAAAATAGAGCTTACACATATTCAGGGGCGGATTTAGGGAGGGGGCGGACACCTCCCCCTCAGGGATTCGACCGCCTGCCGACCCAAATAGTCCCCCTTTGTACTATTTTCAATAATCATTTTTGGTGATGGACCATAAAAATTTTCTAACGGCGTCTTTGGCGCCGATATATACAGATTTTGAGGGGTGAGCGCGCGCCAAAAAAACGCGATTTTTTGGTCAACATTTTTCAAAAAGTACCTAAAAACGCCTTTTTTTGGCCTGTTTTTTTTAAATTTTGCCTGTGGCGCAGAAAGTTTGGTCAAAATGGGTGTCTTCATAGTGATTTAGGAAAGCTAAGAAAATCAATTTGGCTGACCTAAAAAAAAGTCGACAAAATTTTCGAAGTTTTTTGAAAATCCGCCCCCCTCGGGTTTTTTTTTGTGATTCCCAAAGTTTTTGATTCCCAAAATTGCGCTAAAAAAACCAAAGCTACCTTTACCTGAATAAAACTTAAATTTCACGGCCTAATTTAAGCTTATATAAGCTATTGCAATTACTAACTATCTTACTTACTAGCTCGAAGTTAGAACAAAAGTCAAAAATTTCAAAACAATTTTTCTCGACACTGTGAAAAAATTTTCGGAAATTTTAAAATATGGTTCCAGAATGGCATTCAAAATCTCCAAAAATTGCTCTTGCTCGAACAAAAGTAAGATTAAACATAAAAAAGCTATTGTAAACGGCCTAATTTAAGCATAATTAAGCAGAAATTTTTAATGGCGTTCGAATCTTAACTAAAAGGGCTTTAATATGACATATCACTCAAGCCTGTCCGATGATTATTTTTGGTAGCCGATTTTGCGTGGAAAAAAGTAAAACACGCCCAAATTCAAAGTTCATCCCCATTTTTAATGATCGGAACAAAAGTTTTCATTTTTTATTTTTGGTTTGAACAGAAACATTATTTTTGAAGTTCAGTCTGAAACACGAGAAAACTCAAGCAACGTTTTTGAATATAAAGTTATGGAATTTGGTTTTATATACGAAAAAAATTCAAAATAACCCTTGGGTTTTTTGAGGAAATCATAACCCGTCGGAAAAAAATTTGTTGAGGCAAGGATAAATTTGTTGTGGCAACTGGTGGTATTTAAACCAGCCGATGTTTCAACCAGCTAATATAGAAGCCAGCCATAAATGCGTAATTTTTAAATAATAGTTATGTAACAGTTATATAACAGCTAGAAAAGTGATGCAAATTTTGTTCACTTTCGTGGCATCTGCGTAGAGATGGACAGCTGATTGTCCCTTTTTTGTGCTGTATCATTATTATACAGAAAAAGCTGCTTTCGATCCACAATTGAACCCTAATTTGCAGAAAAATGATGTTCACAATCTAACCCAAACAATTTTTTTGTTCTGACTTTTTTCGTATTTCCTACGAATATCCGAATTTGTCTTGAACTTAGAATTTTCAATTAGCATTATGAGCAAAAAGAGAGTCAAACAGATTTGTACATTATGAAAAGCCACATGGGTTCGTATTAGGTCCACTTTTTTTTCTTCACGGTTTACATAAACGATTTTGAAGTGGATAGAAATGTGTAAATAATCTGATTTCATAAAAACAACAGCTGGATACAGTGGAATAACCGGTAGACACCAGAAAGCTTTGGTCAACATTGTACGATGGTTTCAAAAAAAACAAGCTTCTTTCAATTGTTAGATAAACAAAAAACCATCATAATACCTCAAAAGAGCAACAGAAAGTCAGACGTAAAAAGAAACTAAAATGCTATCTTAAAAAAATTAGATTTTCTTTAAAGATCATAAAAGTGAAATTAAAATGTCGAGTAAAATCTATTACAGAATGAAAAAATTTTTAGTTGAAAATCAGCTACTAAGAGCATTCAAAGTTGATAAGAAACCCAATTTACATTACGAAGTTTTGGCTTCTTTGTCAACAAGCGAAAGTAAATAGAAACATCATCTGAACTAAAAATCAAACAACGTTTTAAAATTATTTGCGTCAAAAGAAAAGTTGAGGGCATGAAAAAACCAAAATTAACAATCTATTTTGTAAAGGAGTTACATTTCCTTGAAATATTGTTTTTGCTAGGTAAAATTTTGAGTAAAGAAAACAAATCGACCTTAATTCAGGAAGCGGTAAATGAAAAATGCGAATTAGTTTTTGAAGAAAAAATTTTCTGCTAGACAGATGGCTGTGAATACAAGCGGTAATCAAAAAAGTTTAAAAATTGTTAGAAATTGATAAAGTTTTTGTTGTGTGTTTAAATTTTACCCAGACTCGGTAACATGGTTTCAGGTCTGCGTTGCATATCAAAATCAAATGTTCAATCATGAACTTTTGGACGACTTTATGTTATTACCAACTGGTTAAACTCATTTTTTACTAGAAATTATATAAAAAATTGCTGTTTGCTGTCAAGTGTAGATATAGAGCTTGATTTTTTTCCAGTTTTTTTTTGCAACAAAACAGTTCTATTTTTTGCGTTGTTTTCCAAGGAAACTGAAAAAAGAGGCAGAAGAATACGAGGCACAGGTGAACAAATTAAACCAACTGGCGGCTGAAGTTGACCTCACTGACAGCAGAAGATGCGAAGAGATTGAACGTGTTCTGCAAAAACTACAAAATCAGGTTCTGTTATTTTAAAGATTTACATGCGTTTCCTTTTTTAGCAGTCGAATCAGATACTCATCTAGTGTTTGGAAAAAAACATCAGATAGTTTTCACACCTTTGGCAGAACTAACCCATGTGCGCAGCTCTCCGCAAATTGTAAAAAAGCCAAATTTTAGCATCTAACGTTTAGGGGAGATTGCGTTGTTGTTTTTTGCAGGCTTAGAGGGCCGGCAATTTTAGTTTAACATGGGCGCCGTTGTGGTGCTAAATCCATATCAATTTTTTCCAATGAGCCAAAAACTTTATTCCCTCGCGGCCAGGGGCGGATCAAGGATTTTCTCGAGGGTTGGGGGGAAAATTTGTGGACTTTTTTTAGGTCGACCAAAGTGATTTTCTGAGCTCTCCTAAATCACTATAAAGACAGCGTTTTGGCCAAAATTTTGCGCCGAAAGCAAAATTTTGAAAAACAAACAGGTCAAAAAAGACATTTTTAGGCACTTTCTGGTAATTTTGACCAATAATTGCGTTTTTTCGGCGCGCGATCCTGACTCAAAATTAGTTACATTGGTGCCAAAAGCGCCTTTCGAAAAAATTTGAGGCTGGTCAGCCAAAAACGGATGTCGTAAATTACATCAAAGGGGGAACCCTTCGGAAAAATTTGGCAACCAGAATTGAAAAACTATCCCCCCGCCCCTCGCCCTCTCTCCCCGCCCCCTCCTTCTCAGCACGCTACTGGTCATGTATTTTTTAGATCACACATATATGAAATTAATTACTTTTTAGGAAGATAGTATGGTCTCAAATAAGACAGTCGGCGACATCCAGGGACCCTGGCGTGGACCTCCGACACGACTTAAACGAGCGTTGGACGACAAAAATGTTGCCGAGTTCGCGTTTGCGCGAGAAGATTTGAGACGAATTACGAATGAAATTGCCGCGCTAGCTGCACGATCGATGCCGAACTCTGAGGATGAGGATATTTTGGATTTAAAACCAGGTGGAAGTCATAACCTGGATGGGAGCAAGGAGCCCGATTCGGCTAAGCTGGCAAGATCAGCTCAGCTGATGCTGTCGGCTACTAACGCAATAGGTTTGTATTGCCGTTCCAATTGGCCTAATTTCGTTTTGCAGAACTTGCAAAATGATGCAGTTGATAACATTCTACGATGTAGATCAAAATTCGTTTTTACAGTGAAAAACCCAAATCCAACTTTAGAATCTTACGTTTAAAAGTGAAGTCGTTTTCTGCAAATCGAAATCAAGCTAGTATATGGGAACAATTGCGACGTGAGCGACCATTTTGGCCACGACTCAATTCTTATATTTGCTCAGAAAAAAAAAACAAAATTGAAATTCGGTATTTAGAAGATGCGAAGTTGGATATATCTGAGGAACAAGGGGCCCTCTGGGCCGTGAGAGCCAATTGCTGTTTCGACCAAATAGACAATCTGCTGTCTGCACAAACGATATCTGACCTGACTTCCATCTCAAATGCAATCACAAAAGGGGATGTGTCGTTTTTGAACGAAAAGATGCCGTCGCTTCAGGCCATTTCAACCACTCAGCTCAAACTGGCCAGCTTGACAGGCCTCAGGTATCAAAAACTTCCCCCCTCCCCCTCCTCCCCCCTCCTCTAGGTCAGTTTTAAGGTACTGACCTAAAATTGTAGAAAAGACTAAAATGTAGAAAAGTTAGATTCACTATTGTTGCAAGAATTCTAATTTAAATATTTTTAGCCTTGAAAACCCTGAAGTCCAAATGTCGTTCTCTAAAGCGACCGAGGAGTTTCAAACAACATCACAGGAGTTACTGAAAAGGATGAGTCAGCTGCAGTCAGCTGATCTAAACTCGGAGAAGTCGGAAAATGAGAGGCGGAAAGAAAACGCGATGATCAAATTGAGACAATGGGCTTTTCAAGTAAGACTGCAATTTTTGTTTCCTACTTTTTTGTTCTGTCATTTTTCGAACGCATATTTTTCGAACGCCTTCATCGGCTTAACTCATTACAAAAACGAAGTCGAACGCACACGAAATTGAATGAACCATCGGCAGATCTATCTGGTTTTAGTTTTTTATCTTTTGTTTTTTTTCTGGTTAGGTTTATTTCAATTATTTTCTTGTTAATTGATTATTGTAGCGAATTAGACAACGTAATGGTTTTCTAATCATCGTAAGAAAATCACTTATAATCTATTATAATCGATTAAAAAAGATTTTTGTTTTCAAAATATATGTTTTTCGTAAATCCAATCCATGAAAATCTATCATTTTCTTGTAAAATATTGTACTTTTTTCAAAACTTAAACCAGAAAAAAAACACTCGTCCCCATGTTAAACAACCTCCCGTACCTCCTCAATTTATCACCCTTCCCCCTTTCCCGCGCATGCCGTCTCCCTCCCATCGTCATTTCGGAGGGGTGGAACCAGGTAACCGTGGGAGATTCCCTAGGCGTTGGGGTTAAGTTGGGGTACATTGTGAGGTTGGCGACCAATAATGAAGTCTGCAAGATTTAATAAAACTTTTGGTATAGCTAAAATAGTTAAAGTAAGTATATTGACATATGTTAGTTCTGGGGATGTTTCAATTTTTTGTATAGTGTAAAATATAAAATTTGCCAATTATTATTGAATTACCAATTATAATTATGCCTGCAATTAGCAAGCGTTATCAAATCGGAATAGTTTTTTTGTGATGTGAGCAATTTTTTTTGTAACTTTTTGACTTATTCTTGAAAATTGTTAAGTTTTTAACAATAGAGGCGGGAAGAAAACGTATGATCCAGTTGAGACAATGGGACTTTCAAGTAACACTGCAATTTTAATTTTCTACGTTTTTTTTTGTTCTAACATTTTTAGGATTACATTTTCATTGGCGTTACTCCTAAAAAAGAGGAAATCGGAAACACACAAAATTGAACAAACCATCGTTAGATCTTCCTGGTTTTAGTTTTTCTGATATTTCGTTTTTTTCCGCCTAGGTTTTTTTTCGATTGTTTTCTTGTTAAATGATTCTTTGAAACTGCAATTCTTTGAAAAAACGCGATTCAATTTAAAAAATATGTGATATTGAATTAGACATAAAAAATAAATAGCTCAAGGATAAATAGACTATCGGGGTGGAAATTGGATCACGAAAACAGTTTAAAATTATATGTAAGTCCATTAAAATCGTCAAAAAAGGAATTATTTTTTCTCGAAAGAAATTTGAAATTAAATTGAAATTAATCGATTAAAACCAATTTCAAGTAAAATTTGTCGTTTAATCAAATTGTTTCATAATAATTCATTTTCGATCGTTTATACTTGATAGTTTTCAAATTCTAGAGAGACAGATGAATCTTTTTAAAATTATAATTGAATAATTTTCATTAAATTCCACTGCGGATAACCAAAGATTTTGGAAAAATGCACTTGCAAAATTTTATAAAATTTGCGGTATAGCTAAAATAGTCTTAAGTTTTCGACTTTTTGTTGTTTTGGGAGGTTTGATTTTTTGGATAGAGTAGAAAAAACAGTTAGCTATGCACTGTTTCATTGCCAATTGTAATTATGCCTGCAATTTGCAAGCGTTATCAAATTGTAATTGAATTTGTTTCGGGCTTACAACTTGCTGAACAGAATCACTTGAGTCGTTTGATACCCTGGCTTATAAAAAATCAAACTTCTTAGCTTTTCCGTCCCTTTTGGTGTAGAGGTAACAACTAGTCCTAAAACTTCAAAAATCTCAGGTTTGAAACTGGCCAAGAATTGTTTTTCTTCCCAAACAGGAAAATTTCCGATAAATTAAAATGTCGGCTTATTGTTTTTCTAACTCTGTTGCGTCGCCTTAATTTCCACATAACGGAATTGTTTCTGCTTTGAGCAACTTTTCTTGTTTTGTTTTGATTTTTTCTTGACAAGTGTATTTCCCTAACGCTAAAATTTTCCTTTTGTTTTGTTTTTTTTCCTTAGTTTTTTTTTTCAATTTCCTTGTGATCTTTGTTCGTTTCTGAAGTTTCTGAATTTTAAAGTTTTGTCTTGTTTTATCGGCTGAGTGACTTTCTTTTGCGTCATTTCCGCTGAAAAAAAACAGGAAATTTTCCACTGGAAGAAATTGTCGGCTCATTTTTTTCCGCTGATGTTTCGTCGCCTTATTTTCCACGTGATAAATTTTTCTGCAGTAAGCAGCTTTGGTAATTGATTTTATATTTGAATTAGTCTTGAAAACTGTGGAATCTGAATTTTTCCTTCTGTTTTGCTTATCTCTTTTTTCTCCTTTAGTTTCCTTTAGTAACATTTTTTTGTTTTTTTTGTTCATTTAAAGTGTAATTGATGTAAAAAGTTTTGGCTTATGTTTTATTGGCTTGCTGACCTAATTTTGCGTGGTTTCGAAAAGAGTAATTTTTCATCTTTTGTGCTTTCTTAAAGGAGGTTACTTAAATTGTTTTTTTTTTCGAATTATGACGAAACCGGCAACATATCCAAATCGGTCGAAAATAGTTTGACTAAAAATCTGCAGAAGGACGAACCCTGCGCCAAACAGTGAGAAGGAACTACAGCGAAGGGTGTTTTTTAGCCAATTTTGACCACCTCAAAGATAACCCCAAGTGAAGTGTATCGTGTGAAACCTTTTTCAATCGGGGTTTGGGTTTTAAAATTGCGCTTTTTTGAAGAAAGCACGCACATTAACGGCAAACTAATAAACATTTTTTACTCTTTGTTCTACCAAAATTGTTGCAGTAAATTTATAATTCTACAAATGGACAGTTTTGGTGGTTCCCAGCAGATGCATTTCCAGCTGGGGGGTTATGGGCATCTATGTCTTATCTTTTTTAGTCCTTCCCCCACTTTAAATCACACCGTTGGCCATAAAACCATTAATGTTTCCACACAATTCCAGTGCATTGGGCCATGGCATAATCGGTATTAAAGAAAAATATGGTTTCAGTTGCGTGACCTTGAACAAATGGTGGAAACAGAATGTGGCTCAGTTTCCTTTCCGGTGGACAAACTGATCACAACTGCCATCACTCAACAAACTTCAAAATCATTGGGTAAAAATGAGCTTTTTTTGACTTTGTTTCTCAAAATAGTAGGTTTGATTATAATTCGTCGACCGTTGCTGTTATGCTTTTTTTTCAAACTCATTCAAAGTTTGCATTTTGTTGGATTCTAAATTTTATACGAAATCTTATTCGAAATTTAGTAACCTCTTTGGTGTCTATTTCAATGCATATATTTTAGATTTTAATTTATAAACAATAATATGAAACTGATTAAATGATTTTCAGGAATTCCGGACTCAAAATTAAGCTCAGCTGCTAGCTCCGGGAATGACTTGCAAAGCAACGCGGACAGATTACACGCAGACACTGCACAGCTGAAAAAACTCGTCAATGACGCCTTCAAAAACTGTCCCGACTCTGAACTGAAGAAGAAAGCCATGAAAGCCATGGGCAATCTGGGACACATAACCGCGGCCATAATTGAAAAGAGTAGAGAGCTCGCAATTGGAACAGGTTTGGTCATTTTTCGTGGAGAAATGACATTATTTGAAATCAGGGAAAGTAATTTTTTCTTCTTTTTTTAAATATAATTGGGACTGGAAACTTTCTTCAAACAGCGGGAATTTTCTGCAGAAAAAATTTCATTTACCAGCAAGCATAATTTTTCCAGAAAATAAAGTTTTACCCACAAAAACAAACTTTTTTATAGCCGAAAAACAATTTTCTGGTTCTAACTTGCGTTGAAAATAATCATAACGAATGCATGCCAAAATCTACAATTTTCATGAATCACAACTATTATAAATGAGAAATAATTTATACTTTTGTAATAACTTTTTGTAGAAAATGGGGAGGAGGGTGCACAGAAGAATCTGCTACGTCAGCTGAGACGAGAGTGGGCAGTGTCTGCTCTTTACCTGTCCAACTTAGCCCAAACAGCACCTGGACTGTCCGAGGATCAATCAGACAGTAAGGCTTAAGCTATAGGCTCTTTTCCAGTCCCCCTTTTCAAAATACCGATTTTTATGTTTGTTTTACGTGTTATTACGGCTAAATGCATGATGTTACTGTAAAGTATGAAGAACAAATGTGTTCACAGTTGTCGATTTGTTCACAACGCCAAAATTCATTGCATTTATGACAACGTTAAATAAGCTTTTCAAAATTGAATTTGAAGGGGGGAACTGGAAAAGAGCCAAGCTATATTTTACTAAAACACCTTCTAAATCAGTTCGATTCCGGGTCAGGCAAGACAGGAAATTATTCTAGCTTCACTCTTTCTAGCCTACTCAACTAATACCTCCGTTTTCCATAGACTTGCTCCTCAACAAAGACTTCCTCTTATACAACTCTCAACAAAAGACAACTCGCAACAAAAGACAACTCGCAAGACTTGAGGAAATCGAGTTCTCGCAAAGTTTGAAAATTAATTTATAACCTTCGGTATTTTAATTAATACCAGTTTAGTTACGACCATTGGTCGAGATCAACGCAAGTCAGTTGTCCTTTTTCCGAGTGATTACAATTGGACTGATGAAACAATCTTCGTCGCATTTCTCTAATTTTATTATGTGCCCTTCTTTTTCCATTCTTCTTAACTCTTCGTTCACTGCCGCGAGTAGGTGGAGTGGTACTCTTCTCCCTTTAGACTGTATTGGTTTAAAAGGTGTATGAAAATGGGTTACCTTCCGATCGTTGGGTATTTTTCCCACTCTAGTAAATAGGTTCTTAAACTCGTTAAAAATGTTGTCTGAAAATGGGGGTAAGTTTTTGTACTCACTCTTGGGTGTAGGTTGATTGACCATACAGATTGGTTGGGGACATTTCCTCTGTGAAATTTCTATGCCCAGTTTGGGTAAGTTGTCGTTTCCCAGTATATTACGTTCGTGTCCGCCGGTTATGAAGAAAGGTGTTTCGTCGCTGATCCACCCATTGGACTGTGTTCTGACAATTATTTTTCCCAATATATTGATCGTATCGTTCGTGAATCCGCAGTATAGTTCTTTTATTCTTTTCTCCACTGGGTGTATCTTGAGGTTTGGGTATCTTAGTTTAATTTCGTGTAGGACATTCTGTTTTAAAAAGCTCACCGGGCTTGCTGAATCTACCGGTATGTTCATATTTACAATCGAATCCCAGCCGATTCCTAGGTTCAGGAGTTTCTTTGTTTCAAGACCATTATTGTCGTAAATAGTTCTGACACTCAACACCGAGAAGTCGTCATCGTCACTCTGTCCGTACTCATTCCATGCATTTATCACATCGCATGATTCTCTTTCTTCCATATTCGAATTTTCCAGAGGTGTGTATGTACAATTCTCAGTATTTACGAAATTATTTGATACATTATTTACAGTTGGTCTCTTGTTGCGTGATTTACATAATTTAGCGAAGTGTCCTTTAAAATTGCAGTTTTTACAGATTATGTCCTTCGCTGGGCAAACATTTAAGTGCCCTTTTGTAAATGTATTTCCGCATTTCATGCACAAGTTACTCCTTTCGATGTTTAAGCTTGGTTCCTTTTTGATATGATTGTGGTTACTAAAAGATTTAAAAATTGTCCCGTTGGTCGATGACCGCGACATATTTGTCAATTTCTGGTGGTTAAAATATCCCTTTTCATCGATTAGTGCTTGGTTAAGAGCTTCCGACGGGCTTATGGTAGCTGAAAGTAGCTTCCTCTGGGTGTCTGTGTTCTTCATATTGCAAATAATGAAGATATCCCTTATCCACTCTGCTTCGTCTGTCTCCTTTATATTGCACGTGCTAGCTAGGTCCGTCAATGCTCCCCAAAATTGTTCGTAAGATTCACGATCTTTTTGCTTTCGATTCAGTAATTTATATCTCTCGAACGTAGTATTGGGCGGTTTGTTAAATGCTGCGTCAAGTAGTGTCCAGAACTCAGAGAACGATATTGCTAAAATCTTGACTCTCGGGTTCTTTTGGGTAAAAACTCTTTTTCCTTCGCTACCAAGCGCTAAAAATAAGATTGATCGCAGTTTCTTGTCCGCCTCCGTTCTTCTCATTCCGTTGAATTTTCTTTTCTCTTCATTGATTCGTTTCTCTTCTGCGGATTCGTACTGTTTCATTGTGCTTTTGTTCCTATTCTCTCTGTTGGCTTTTTCCGCGTCCGACTCACTGCTTGTCGCCTGTTCTAAAATTGGAATTTGCGTCTCCGGTATTTCGGGTCCATGTAGGCTTTCCAAATCCAGATTTTCTTTCGCGATGATCGCCAATTGAAATTGGTCGCTCCATTGGGTCCAGGCATGTGGTGGTTCTAGGGTGTGATTAGGCCAAAAAGGTGGAATTCCACGCACGTTCGAATCATTTGACTGCGCCATAATAAAGTGTTGTAATACTATGAATCTATGAATAACCTATTAAAATGGTATGTTCAGTATGTACACTAAATGTACATAAGCTTAATAGATAAAAGAGAATAAAAGGAAGTAGTTGAATTAAGAACGTTAAAAGGACAACTGACTTGCGTTGATCTCGACCAATGGTCGTAACTAAACTGGTATTAATTAAAATACCGAAGGTCATTATGACATACTAAAAACAAATCACAACATAGAGAGCTTTGGTTTACGGTCGCCGGCTCTAAATTTTGTTTAAAGTCCTACCCTCTGTTGGCAAGATTGCAACACGTTATATCAAGTTTCAGCGTGTGATAAGGCCTGTTTTGTTAATCGTTAATCTGCAATTGGGCCGTAGGCCATGCTAGACAGAATACGAAGACGTTGAAATTTTGGCGATGATTTTTCTATGCTATCAACCAAATTTTGAAATAAAATGAGAAACGCTTTCAGCAAAGTGATTACTAAATTCCGGTCAGACATTGCTTGATTTTAAGATCACCATTTTATAAAATAAGACAGTAAGTTGAAAAAGAAGAGCAAATCATTATAGCCAATTTTTAGAAAATTCTAGAAAAAAACTATAATACGATAGCGGATGTTGCCTGCATGCTTATGACTCAGACTTCAACGCGTCTCAGTTTTTTTCATACTGTAAGAAAATCATAACAATAATATAATAAATTGATTCCAACCTAATGTTACCATTATAATCACAGGGTTCTTATTTACTCGTATGCAAAAATATAGATTTGGAGGAAGCCATTGGGCTGCAAGAGCCTGTTTTCGCAGACTGTTTTGCACTTGAAATTTTTCTGTTTTTATGATTCTACACTAAAGAGAAACATTTTAAAGTTAACAAAACCCCCGTTACTTAGATCTTCAAAAAACTATAACTTCTCTGTTATCCAACAAATCCATGAATTTATGATTAAAATTTTTAAATTGTTCCGTCGTGGCTGTTTTGATAAAATTTAACCAATTTGGAAAGAAAGTGATGAACATGTTAAAATTTTTTCTGATTTTTATATGCAATTACCTTTTAGTGACAGTTTTTATTTAATGGTCATTTTTGCTACGTTTTGCTTTTTCTGTGATCAATCTATCTTATCAGATCATCATCTTAAAATTTCGTTCAAATATCTAAATTTCGAATTGGGCAAACATTTTGACAAATAATGCAAAAAAAAATCAGGACTTTTCTGAAAAAATGTGCTGCCGTAATGCCATGAATTTAGTTTTGCAAATTTTCTCTCGAGCTGAAAATTTTTATTGATGAATGATTAATTGATCAATCTCTTACAAGGGCCACTTGATTAAATCGGCCTCTTTTGTTCAAAGTTGGTTTTACGCTACAAATGACATCATTTGATATACGCCTAATGCTAATAAGTGAGTATCGCTTTTATAACTCACTTCGGCAAAAGTTATCGAAATGTTTAAACGAAAAATTGAAAGTTTTTCGAAAATTATCATCAATTTTTAGATTCTAATTTTAGATAAATATATATTTAAATAAGACAATTGATATGAATTCCTGCTGCCCGCCCAACTACATAAGTAAAAGGAGCTTGTCATGAAACTTCTTAATATAATTTTTTCTTTTAAGACATCGTGGCTCGTCTCAGAGGAGAAGGAATTAACCAGAAAAAGATAAAGCAGTCTGAGATTTCCGAAGATGAGATCCCGAGAGAAGTTCAAGAAGGCACTCAACGTACGCTCAACTCGGCCAACAACAACCCATTCTTTAAACTGACGCCTGCTGAAAAACCCAGGTTAATTTAATTGACCCAGGTAAAACCAGGTAAAATTAAATTAAAAACCCCAGATACAATTTTAAACAATAGTTATTTGCGCATCAAGCGCTTAAAAGTAATGAACGTAATGAGTACTCTTATATATGTCTTGGTTTTTTTGTGTTTTTTTTTCTAAGAAAAAGTCTTAAAATTTGTTAACGCTCAGTTTTTTTATTGCGGTTTACCTTGTGGTTTCTTATTAAGTTCATTTCATTTACTTTGTTAAAAGGAAGGCAAACTCCACTATCGAACATCGAAAGTGTAAAGGTCACGAAAAATGTGATCGACTTCTAGTTTCGATAATGGAAATTAGCTTTAAGATTTCAAAGCGAAAAAAAAAGTGTTACCACTTGATATTAATTTCTCTAACTAGATTAATTCAATCAAAAAAAGTATAATCAAAAACTGTTTTACAAATTCAAAGAGCTTCAAGGCCGTCTATTTTTTTCTACGAAATCGAAAAGTTTTTTTTTTTCAGTTTTCTTGTGTTCATTACTGTTTTCCAACAGTCAGTTGGATATGTTTTAAATTTTTATCTTTCTAGAACGTTTACAGAAATATAGCTTGGTATGAATGCTTGAAATGAAATTATATTGGTGTTTTTCTGGAATTTTTAACATACTGTAATTTTTTTGTCAGTGAGTCGGAAATCCAGAAATTGAGACGCAATGAATTGAAAGAGAACTTGGCCGACATCATGGAAACGTCCAACATAGCCAGTCAGGAGGCTGGAATGGACCAATTAGGAGAGGAGGGCGAACAGGAGGGGGAAGGGGAGAATGGACCACAGTACAAGAACAGAGTTAGAAGGAGGTCGACTATGTTGTCCAGAAGAAACACTCAGACAATATTGGTAAAATTGCTCAAAACATTATTCATGGACAAGTAGGTTTCAAATCATGCATACTCACACAGCGAGATTGAGAAACTTTAAATAAATTAGAACTATCTTTTTTAAACTTAATTTTGACATGGCGATCTTTTAAGTTAAGCTTTTAAAACTATTGAATTAATAAAATTTTTTTATAGAATTGAATTTTGATTGTAATGAAAAAACTGTTGCCTGAAATGAATTTGTCACCAAAAAACACGATTCTGCTTTTTATATTTATTTTTGATTTTAAACACATTAATCATCGATATCTTCAAAGACTTTAAATTTAACGCTAAAAGGTTAAAAAAGAAAATAAGTTAACACTCCTCTAAAAATCGAGACGCGCTGAACTAATAGAGAACTTTGGTAGACATAATGATGACGTCATAGATTTGGACCAAGTTAACATCCTCCCCTCCCCCCATATCCGTTTAGAGTGAGGATGTTAACTTGGTTCTGAATTCGAACTATCAGTAATCTACTGATTTCATATGTAACAAGAATAAGCAAACTTATTGGCTGACAAAAGATTGGGAGGACGCTATTAGACCTTACGGTCTGTTTTCAAGCGCCTCAAGCAAAAAAAGGTGAATCTAGCGTTATGCGCGCATAGCAAGATTTGTAGCTGCGCGAAATTATTCTAGCAAGCGGCGGATGGTCTGAAGAAACAAGTGGAGCAGTTCGTGGGACTAGAGGACTGTGAAGGGACAGAGAGTGTGAGCAATGCCATGATCTCGGCTGCCAGGAAGCTGGCTCAGCAGATGCACGACCTCGCAGAGTTCACTCAACACCAGCCCCCACTCAAGGTCAGGGCAAATTATACCAGCCCCCACTCAAGGTCAGGGCAAATTATACCAGCCCCCACTCAAGGTCAGGGCAAATTATACCAGCCCCCACTCAAGGTCAGGGCAAATTATACCAGCCCCCACTCAAGGTCAGGGCAAATTATACCAGCCCCCACTCAAGGTCAGGGCAAATTATACCAGCCCCCACTCAAGGTCAGGGCAAATTATACCAGCCCCCACTCAAGGTCAGGGCAAATTATACCAGCCCCCACTCAAGGTCAGGGCAAATTATACCAGCCCCCACTCAAGGTCAGGGCAAATTACACTGATGAAATATAATAAGTATAGAAAACTTAAGAAAATTAAACAGAAAAAATAGATCAAAAAGAGCGGATGAACTTTCTCTGAATTTTTTTTTACGTAGAAAGCGCTAATTTTTTCAGAAAGAAGTTATCTTTTATGGTCGCGCGAAAATTCCCAAAAATTCAAAATGTATGAAAAAAGCCTGAAACTTCAAAATTTTAATCAACTAGAATTTCAGGTTTTTTAAATATCGCCATTATATTGGGTTTGATACTAAATAGTTTCGTTATAATTGTAGACGAAGGAGGACTTTGTGCACACGGCCAAGGCCATCAGTGCCAATGGACACTCCATACTGAAGTGGGCCAAACTGATCGCAGACAGGTGTATCGATCAGAGGGGGTAAGTAATGTTTATACCGCGTCTCAGCTCACACCAGCACTTGGAAGTATTTTGCTCATTAAGTAATCCGTAAAAAAAGCTAGCCTCATGGAATTAATTTTTCTATAATTGCTCAAAAATGAAATAAAATATGGTTTAGTGGTTTTGAGAAATTTTGGAAACTTCAGCTCACACCAACTCTCGGAAGTATTTTGCTCATTAAGTAATCCGTAAAAAAAGCTAGCCTCATGGAATTAATTTTTCTATAATTGCTCAAAAATGAAATAAAATATGGTTTAGTGGTTTTGAGAAATTTTGGAAACTTCAGCTCACACCAACTCTCGGAAGTATTTTGCTCATTAAGTAATCCGTAAAAAAAGCTAGCCTCATGGAATTAATTTTTCTATAGTTGCTCAAAAATGAAATAAAATATGGTTTAGTGGTTTTGAGAAATTTTGGAAACTTCAGCTCACACCAACTCTCGGAAGTATTTTGCTCATTAAGTAATCCGTAAAAAAAGCTAGCCTCATGGAATTAATTTTTCTATAATTGCTCAAAAATGAAATAAAATATGGTTTAGTGGTTTTGAGAAATTTTGGAAACTTCAGCTCACACCAACTCTCGGAAGTATTTTGCTCATTAAGTAATCCGTAAAAAAAGCTAGCCTCATGGAATTAATTTTTCTATAATTGCTCAAAAATGAAATAAAATATGGTTTAGTGGTTTTGAGAAATTTTGGAAACTTCAGCTCACACCAACACTCGGAAGTATTTTGCTCATTAAGTAATCCGTAAAAAAAGCTAGCCTCATGGAATTAATTTTTCTATAATTGCTCAAAAATGAAATAAAATATGGTTTAGTGGTTTTGAGAAATTTTGGAAACTTCAGCTCACACCAACTCTCGGAAGTATTTTGCTCATTAAGTAATCCGTAAAAAAAGCTAGCCTCATGGAATTAATTTTTCTATAATTGCTCAAAAATTAAATAAAATATGGTTTAGTGGTTTTGAGAAATTTTGGAAACTTCAGCTCACACCAACTCTCGGAAGTATTTTGCTCATTAAGTAATCCGTAAAAAAAGCTAGCCTCATGGAATTAATTTTTCTATAATTGCTCAAAAATGAAATAAAATATGGTTTAGTGGTTTTGAGAAATTTTGGAAACTTCAGCTCACACCAACACTCGGAAGTATTTTGCTCATTAAGTAATCCGTAAAAAAAGCTAGCCTCATGGAAATAATTTTTCTATAATTGCTCAAAAATGAAATAAAATATGGTTTAGTGGTTTTGAGAAATTTTGGAAACTTCAGCTCACACCAACTCTCGGAAGTATTTTGCTCATTAATTAATCCGTAAAAAAAGCTAGCCTCATGGAATTAATTTTTCTATAATTGCTCAAAAAAGAAATAAAATATGGTTTAGTGGTTTTGAGAAATTTTGGAAACTTCAGCTCACACCAACTCTCGGAAGTATTTTGCTCATTAAGTAATCCGTAAAAATAGCTAGCCTCATGGAATTAATTCTTCTATAATTGCTCAAAAATGAAATAAAATATGGTTTAGTGGTTTTGAGAAATTTTGGAAACTTCAGCTCACACCAACTCTCGGAAGTATTTTGCTCATTAAGTAATCCGTAAAAAAAGCTAGCCTCATGGAATTAATTTTTCTATAATTGCTCAAAAATGAAATAAAATATGGTTTAGTGGTTTTGAGAAATTTTGGAAACTTCAGCTCACACCAACTCTCGGAAGTATTTTGCTCATTAAGTAATCCGTAAAAAAAGCTAGCCTCATGGAATTAATTTTTCTATAATTGCTCAATAATGAAATAAAATATGGTTTAGTGGTTTTGAGAAATTTTGGAAACTTCAGCTCACACCAACTCTCGGAAGTATTTTGCTCATTAAGTAATCCGTAAAAAAAGCTAGCCTCATGGAATTAATTTTTCTATAATTACTGAAAAATGAAATAACATATGGTTTAGTGGTTTTGAGAAATTTTGGAAACTTCAGCTCACACCAACACTCGGAAGTATTTTGCTCATTAAGTAATCCGTAAAAAAAGCTAGCCTCATGGAATTAATTTTTCTATAATTGCTCAAAAATGAAATAAAATATGGTTTAGTGGTTTTGAGAAATTTTGGAAACTTCAGCTCACACCAACTCTCGGAAGTATTTTGCTCATTAAGTAATCCGTAAAAAAAGCTAGCCTCATGGAATTAATTTTTCTATAATTGCTTAAAAATGAAATAAAATATGGTTTAGTGGTTTTGAGAAATTTTGGAAACTTCAGCTCACACCAACTCTCGGAAGTATTTTGCTCATTAAGTAATCCGTAAAAAAAGCTAGCCTCATGGAATTAATTTTTCTATAATTGCTCAAAAATGAAATAAAATATGGTTTAGTGGTTTTGAGAAATTTTGGAAACTTCAGCTCACACCAACTCTCGGAATTATTTTGCTCATTAAGTAATCCGTAAAAAAAGCTAGCCTCATGGAATTAATTTTTCTATAATTGCTCAAAAATGAAATAAAATATGGTTTAGTGGTTTTGAGAAATTTTGGAAACTTCAGCTCACACCAACTCTCGGAAGTATTTTGCTCATTAAGTAATCCGTAAAAAAAGCTAGCCTCATGGAATTAATTTTTCTATAATTGCTCAAAAATGAAATAAAATATGGTTTAGTGGTTTTGAGAAATTTTGGAAACTTCAGCTCACACCAACTCTCGGAAGTATTTTGCTCATTAAGTAATCCGTAAAAAAAGCTAGCCTCATGGAATTAATTTTTCTATAATTGCTCAAAAATGAAATAAAATATGGTTTAGTGGTTTTGAGAAATTTTGGAAACTTCAGCTCACACCAACTCTCGGAAGTATTTTGCTCATTAAGTAATCCGTAAAAAAAGCTAGCCTCATGGAATTAATTTTTCTATAATTGCTCAAAAATGAAATAAAATATGGTTTAGTGGTTTTGAGAAATTTTGGAAACTTCAGCTCACACCAACACTCGGAAGTATTTTGCTCATTAAGTAATCCGTAAAAAAAGCTAGCCTCATGGAATTAATTTTTCTATAATTGCTCAAAAATGAAATAAAATATGGTTTAGTGGTTTTGAGAAATTTTGGAAACTTCAGCTCACACCAACACTCGGAAGTATTTTGCTCATTAAGTAATCCGTAAAAAAAGCTAGCCTCATGGAATTAATTTTTCTATAATTGCTCAAAAATGAAATAAAATATGGTTTAGTGGTTTTGAGAAATTTTGGAAACTTCAGCTCACACCAACTCTCGGAAGTATTTTGCTCATTAAGTAATCCGTAAAAAAAGCTAGCCTCATGAAATTAATTTTTCTATAATTGCTCAAAAATGAAGTAAAATATGGTTTAGTGGTTTTGAGAAACTTTGGAAACTTCAGCTCACACCAACTCTCGTAAGTATTTTGCTCATTAAGTAATCCGTAAAAAAAGCTAGCCTCATGGAATTAATTTTTCTATAATTGCTCAAAAATGAAATAAAATATGGTTTAGTGGTTTTGAGAAATTTTGGAAACTTCAGCTCACACCAACTCTTGGAAGTATTTTGCTCATTAAGTAATCCGTAAAAAAAGCTAGCCTCATGGAATTAATTTTTCTATAATTGCTCAAAAATGAAATAAAATATGGTTTAGTGGTTTTGAGAAATTTTGGAAACTTCAGCTCACACCAACTCTCGGAAGTATTTTGCTCATTAAGTAATCCGTAAAAAAAGCTAGCCTCATGGAATTAATTTTTCTATAATTGCTCAAAAATGAAATAAAATATGGTTTAGTGGTTTTGAGAAATTTTGGAAACTTCAGCTCACACCAACACTCGGAAGTATTTTGCTCATTAAGTAATCCGTAAAAAAAGCTAGCCTCATGGAATTAATTTTTCTATAATTGCTCAAAAATGAAATAAAATATGGTTTAGTGGTTTTGAGAAATTTTGGAAACTTCAGCTCACACCAACTCTCGGAAGTATTTTGCTCATTAAGTAATCCGTAAAAAAAGCTAGCCTCATGGAATTAATTTTTCTATAATTGCTCAAAAATGAAATAAAATATGGTTTAGTGGTTTTGAGAAATTTTGGAAACTTCAGCTCACACCAACTCTCGGAAGTATTTTGCTCATTAAGTAATCCGTAAAAAAAGCTAGCCTCATGGAATTAATTTTTCTATAATTGCTCAAAAATGAAATAAAATATGGTTTAGTGGTTTTGAGAAATTTTGGAAACTTCAGCTCACACCAACTCTCGGAAGTATTTTGCTCATTAAGTAATCCGTAAAAAAAGCTAGCCTCATGGAATTAATTTTTCTATAATTGCTCAAAAATGAAATAAAATATGGTTTAGTGGTTTTGAGAAATTTTGGAAACTTCAGCTCACACCAACTCTCGGAAGTATTTTGCTCATTAAGTAATCCGTAAAAAAAGCTAGCCTCATGGAATTAATTTTTCTATAATTGCTCAAAAATGAAATAAAATATGGTTTAGTGGTTTTGAGAAATTTTGGAAACTTCAGCTCACACCAACTCTCGGAAGTATTTTGCTCATTAAGTAATCCGTAAAAAAAGCTAGCCTCATGGAATTAATTTTTCTATAATTGCTCAAAAATGAAATAAAATATGGTTTAGTGGTTTTGAGAAATTTTGGAAACTTCAGCTCACACCAACTCTCGGAAGTATTTTGCTCATTAAGTAATCCGTAAAAAAAGCTAGCCTCATGGAATTAATTTTTCTATAATTGCTCAAAAATGAAATAAAATATGGTTTAGTGGTTTTGAGAAATTTTGGAAATTTCAGCTCACACCAACTCTCGGAAGTATTTTGCTCATTAAGTAATCCGTAAAAAAAGCTAGCCTCATGGAATTAATTTTTCTATAATTGCTCAAAAATGAAATAAAATATGGTTTAGTGGTTTTGAGAAATTTTGGAAACTTCAGCTCACACCAACTCTCGGAAGTATTTTGCTCATTAAGTAATCCGTAAAAAAAGCTAGCCTCATGGAATTAATTTTTCTATAATTGCTCAAAAATGAAATAAAATATGGTTTAGTGGTTTTGAGAAATTTTGGAAACTTCAGCTCACACCAACTCTCGGAAGTATTTTGCTCATTAAGTAATCCGTAAAAAAAGCTAGCCTCATGGAATTAATTTTTCTATAATTGCTCAAAAATGAAATAAAATATGGTTTAGTGGTTTTGAGAAATTTTGGAAACTTCAGCTCACACCAACTCTCGGAAGTATTTTGCTCATTAAGTAATCCGTAAAAAAAGCTAGCCTCATGGAATTAATTTTTCTATAATTGCTCAAAAATGAAATAAAATATGGTTTAGTGGTTTTGAGAAATTTTGGAAATTTCAGCTCACACCAACTCTCGGAAGTATTTTGCTCATTAAGTAATCCGTAAAAAAAGCTAGCCTCATGGAATTAATTTTTCTATAATTGCTCAAAAATGAAATAAAATATGGTTTAGTGGTTTTGAGAAATTTTGGAAACTTCAGCTCACACCAACTCTCGGAAGTATTTTGCTCATTAAGTAATCCGTAAAAAAAGCTAGCCTCATGGAATTAATTTTTCTATAATTGCTCAAAAATGAAATAAAATATGGTTTAGTGGTTTTGAGAAATTTTGGAAACTTCAGCTCACACCAACTCTCGGAAGTATTTTGCTCATTAAGTAATCCGTAAAAAAAGCTAGCCTCATGGAATTAATTTTTCTATAATTGCTCAAAAATGAAATAAAATATGGTTTAGTGGTTTTGAGAAATTTTGGAAACTTCAGCTCACACCAACTCTCGGAAGTATTTTGCTCATTAAGTAATCCGTAAAAAAAGCTAGCCTCATGGAATTAATTTTTCTATAATTGCTCAAAAATGAAATAAAATATGGTTTAGTGGTTTTGAGAAATTTTGGAAACTTCAGCTCACACCAACACTCGGAAGTATTTTGCTCATTAAGTAATCCGTAAAAAAAGCTAGCCTCATGGAATTAATTTTTCTATAATTGCTCAAAAATGAAATAAAATATGGTTTAGTGGTTTTGAGAAATTTTGGAAACTTCAGCTCACACCAACACTCGGAAGTATTTTGCTCATTAAGTAATCCGTAAAAAAAGCTAGCCTCATGGAATTAATTTTTCTATAATTGCTCAAAAATGAAATAAAATATGGTTTAGTGGTTTTGAGAAATTTTGGAAACTTCAGCTCACACCAACTCTCGGAAGTATTTTGCTCATTAAGTAATCCGTAAAAAAAGCTAGCCTCATGGAATTATTTTTTCTATAATTGCTCAAAAATGAAATAAAATATGGTTTAGTGGTTTTGAGAAATTTTGGAAACTTCAGCTCACACCAACACTCGGAAGTATTTTGCTCATTAAGTAATCCGTAAAAAAAGCTAGCCTCATGGAATTAATTTTTCTATAATTGCTCAAAAATGAAATAACATATGGATTAGTGGTTTTGAGAACTTTTGGAAACTTCAGCTCACAGCAACACTCGGAAGTATTTTGCTCATTAAGTAGTTCGAAAAAAAAAGTTAACCTCATGGAATTAATTTTTCTATAATTGCTCAAAAATGAAATAACATATGGATTAGTGGTTTTGAGAACTTTTGGAAACTTCAGCTCACACCAACACTTGGAAGTATTTTTCTCATAAGTAATCCGTAAAAAAAATCTAGCCTCATGGAATTAATTTTTCTATAATTGCTCAAAAATGAAATAAAATATGGATTAGTAGTTTTGAGAACTTTTGGGAACTTCAGCTCACAGCAACACTCGGAAGTATTTCGCTCATTAAGTAATCCGTAAAAAAAGCTAGCCTCATGGAAATAATTTTTCTATAACTGCTCAAAAATGAAATAAAATATGGATTAGTGGTTTTGAGAACTTTTGGAAACTTCAGCTCACAGCAACACTTGGAAGTATTTCGCTCATTAAGTAATCCGTAAAAAAAGCTAGCCTCATGGAAATAATTTTTCTATAATTGCTGAAAAATGAAATAACATATGGATTAATGGTTTTGAGAACTTTTGGAAACTTCAGCTCACAGCAACACTCGGAAGTATTTTGCTCATTAAGTAATCCGTAAAAAAAGCTAGCCTCATGTAAATATTTTCCTATCATTGCTCAAAAATGAAATAACATTTGGATTAGTGGTTTTGAGAACTTTTGGAAAGTTCAGCTCACACCAACACTTGGAAGTATTTTGCTCATTAAGTAATCCGTAAAAAAAGCTAGCCTCATGGAATTAATTTTTCTATAATTGCTGAAAAATGAAATAACATTTGGATTAGTGGTTTTGAGAACTTTTGGAAAGTTCAGCTCACACCAACACTTGGAAGTATTTTGCTCATTAAGTAATCCGTAAAAAAAGCTAGCCTCATGGAATTAGTTGTTCTATAATTGCTGAAAAATGAAATCACATTTGGATTAGTGGTTTTGAGAACTTTTGGAAACTTCAGCTCACACCAACACTTGGAAGTATTTTGCTCATTAAGTAATCCGTAAAAAAAGCTAGCCTCATGGAATTAATTTTTCTATAATTGCTGAAAAATGAAATAACATTTGGATTAGTGGTTTTGAGAACTTTTGGAAAGTTCAGCTCACACCAACACTTGGAAGAATTTTGCTCATTAAGTAATCCGTAAAAAAAGCTAGCCTCATGGAATTAATTTTTCTATAATTGCTGAAAAATGAAATAACATTTGGATTAGTGGTTTTGAGAACTTTTGGAAACTTCAGCTCACACCTACACTTGGAAGTATTTTGCTCATTAAGTAATCCGTAAAAAAAGCTAGCCTCATGGAATTAATTTTTCTATAATTACTGAAAAATGAAATAACATTTGGATTAGTGGTTTTGAGAATTTTGGAAAGTTCAGCTTACAGCAACACTCGGAAGTATTTTGCTCATTAAGTAATTCGAAAAAAAAGTTAACCTCATGGAATTAATTTTTCTATAATTGCTCAAAAATGAAATAACATATGGTTTAGTGGTTTTGAGAAATTTTGGAAACTTCAGCTCACACCAACACTCGGAAGTAGTTTGCTCATTAAGTAATCCGTAAAAAAAGCTAGCCTCATGGAATTAATTTTTCTATAATTGCTCAAAAATGAAATAAAATATGGTTTAGTGGTTTTGAGAAATTTTGGAAACTTCAGCTCACACCAACTCTCGGAAGTATTTTGCTCATTAAGTAATCCGTAAAAAAAGCTAGCCTCATGGAATTAATTTTTCTATAATTGCTCAAAAATGAAATAAAATATGGTTTAGTGGTTTTGAGAAATTTTGGAAAATTCAGCTCACACCAACTTTCGGAAGTATTTTGCTCATTAAGTAATCCGTAAAAAAAGCTAGCCTCATGGAATTAATTTTTCTATAATTGCTCAAAAATGAAATAAAATATGGTTTAGTGGTTTTGAGAAATTTTGGAAACTTCAGCTCACACCAACTCTCGGAAGTATTTTGCTCATTAAGTAATCCGTAAAAAAAGCTAGCCTCATGGAATTAATTTTTCTATAATTGCTCAAAAATGAAATAAAATATGGTTTAGTGGTTTTGAGAAATTTTGGAAACTTCAGCTCACACCAACTCTCGGAAGTATTTTGCTCATTAAGTAATCCGTAAAAAAAGCTAGCCTCATGGAATTAATTTTTCTATAATTGCTCAAAAATGAAATAAAATATGGTTTAGTGGTTTTGAGAAATTTTGGAAACTTCAGCTCACACCAACTCTCGGAAGTATTTTGCTCATTAAGTAATCCGTAAAAAAAGCTAGCCTCATGGAATTAATTTTTCTATAATTGCTCAAAAATGAAATAAAATATGGTTTAGTGGTTTTGAGAAATTTTGGAAACTTCAGCTCACACCAACTCTCGGAAGTATTTTGCTCATTAAGTAATCCGTAAAAAAAGCTAGCCTCATGGAATTAATTTTTCTATAATTGCTCAAAAATGAATAACATCTGGATGAAGTTTCGAGAAATTTTTGAAAACTTTGTCGTCGTTTTATTTTGTTTTATTAGGTTGCATAAATTTTACGAGTTCCCCTGAAAGCAAATTTTGCAAAGCGTTTCTGCGACGCTGCCGATTTTTTCAAAAGAAGTTATATGGTTTTTTTGGAAAAATTCGATCAAAGCTTTACGAAACAATTTGGCAACCGGAATTGAAGAGTTTGGGTTCCTCATTCTATGGCTCATTTTTGTGTTTTACTGCTGTAATATGGAAACAAAAAAAATCGGAACAAATCAAACCAAGACTGCTGTATTGAGAGGAGGCCCTCTTTGCCTGACTGCTTTAGTTCTTGCTAAACTCAAAAACACTTTTTAGTGAACATTTGTAAACCAAAATTGAGCCATCGAAATACGCCTGTAACAAAGTATTATGAAACAAATGAAATACCATTGTGTGATCTAAAACAGCATTGAGATAAATCTGAAAAAATAATTTTATGCTCTAGCTAAGATATTTAACTGACGTAAGAAAAAGGTAAAATAAGCGAATTACTTAAAAATTAAAACATTAGATAAAATGTGACTGAGATCAATTTGATAGTGTGGCTTAAACTGAAGGCCAGACAAAGACCTATTAACTAATTAATAATTCAAAAGTATAAAATCAGACCACAGCACTGCCCTTGGGAGGAAAAATTCTGATGTCAGTAATTAAATATAAACTACTTTAGTTCTTTTCCCTCCGGCAAAAAGAAAAAAAATTCAACAAAATGTTTAAAATCAGACCAATCGAAGTGGTAGAGAGAAAGAAATACTGCAAAAGATGGACATATTTAAACAAATTCTTGTGGAATGTAACTTTAACTGAAATTAAAAACTACTTATTTAGGGTGGTATGCTTCTAAATGAAGTTGGTAATGACCATTACAGTCAAAGAACGTAAGCCTTGGCTTTCCCGGGTTGACCAAAAATATTAGTCATACAATTTCCATATATAGAAAAATGCTAGTCATACACTTTCCATACAATTCCATACGTACAGAAAATTGCATGAAAGGCCTATGATTAGTATTTTTTCATTTAAGGAAATTGTATGACGAGAATTTTTTCATAAATGGAAAGTGTATGACTAGCATTTTTTCATATATGGAAATTGAAAATTTAGAATTTATTCATATATGAAAATTTTATGACTAGCATTTTATAACAATTAGAAATCCAACAAAATGAGGCAAAAAAACTACTTTAATTCCCATCCCATAGGACGAGCAGTCTCTGAACAGAGAAGAAAAAACCAGAGAAAATTTGTTTTCTCAAAATCAATTCTCCTCACACGCTGAGAATGCAGAGCATTTCTTAATCTTATCCTAGGGACTCCAAAACAGGAGGGATTGCCTCAGAAAAACTAAGAAAAAAACCTTTTAGCTAGCTGAGTAATCCAAAACAAGAAACAGTCCACCAGAGGCATCAATATTCTGGAATTCTTCTCTTCAAATCACATCTGACATCAACATCTAAAACAGTTCCCTATAAAACACATTTAATTGACACTAAAGTTGAAAAATTGAAACAAAAATTTAAACATCAACAAACAAGAAAAGAAAAGAACTTGAATTCAGCTCTTAGAATATCCGTGTTTTACTTATACAAGAACATCCGAGTTTTGAGGTTATCAACATCTGATGACGCTGATTTACTACCACTGTATCGCTCTGTAATTAAAATGTTGATTGACGCCATGTTTTGCTGCCATTTTTTGAAAAAGAACACAATCAAAAGAATTCGACTTCTGCACAAAAAAGTATGTTCTTTGAAAATGATTGACAAAAAAAGTGATTGGCTACTTCTGAACGACCATACTGAGCTGTAACATACCATTGGCATAAACATCTGTTTTTCTGTCGAAACTTAGGCTCTTCTGTGAGCTTTTGTGAGCTCTTCTGCGTGCTTCTGTGAGCTCTTCTTTGACTTCAATACTAGTCATTTGTCTTTTCAGCTTATCGTTTCAGCCAAAATATAATTCTAAACTGTGTTAAATAGTAATTTTGAATTTCAGTCTGGCGCGTACCCTGCGTGACTCATGTGAGCCGATTGCCATGCTGGGCACCCAACTGTCGGTGGTGGCCAGTGTGAAGGCAGTGTGTCCGGACAAACACGAGACAGACGACGCATTAGTCACCAATGCGCGCAACCTCATAGATGCAGTCTCAAATACACTCATACACACAGAAGCATGCTGTATCAAGGTCAGATTCATCACATGGTTCAAACTTTCCATTTCATTGAAAAAAAATGCATCATAGCTCAATAAAATGAATAAATCACATGGTTCAAACTTTGAAATGGTTCAAACTTTTCCATTTCATTGAAAAAAAATTCATCATAGATCAACAAATTGAACAATTGACGATGGCTTCGTAAGACGCGCAGAAGGTTCCGATCACAACTATTTTAAAAAAAGTGCATCATAGCTCAATAAACTGAACAATTGACGATGGCTTCGTAAGACGCGCAGAAGGTTCCGATCACAACTATTTTTGAAAAAATAGCAAAAAATTGTAATTTTTTCTCTTTTCATAAAACTTGTTCATGATTGAACAATCTGATGAATAAATCTTCCCGCAATATAAAGTAAATATCTTGAAGATGATTATTCTCGCGTTTAAAATGACCATTTTTGATAGATCATAGAATCAACATGATTGAGAAAAGAAGTTAAATCGAATACAATATTGAAAAAATTTCCCAACAAAGGCTATTAAACCAAGATAGTCCCTCGCCCTCCGTAGGAAAAGTTATCGAATAAGCGAATTACGGAGGTACACCCCATCCCCCAGAGTGCGATACAGAGGTAACCCCACCAACCCCTCCTAAAGAAGAAGACAAGGAAAACCACTCTACTACTCCCCTAAACTGAAGGCCTTGTCAAAACTTTGTGCCATTTTTTTGTACGAGGTGTGAGAGAAAAACAAAAAACATTGAGGTTTCAATTTTTTCATATTCGTTTGTTAAATTTCGTTTTTTTTTTGCGTTTTCGGTCATCAGAAACGCAAGTTGAAGCTCTAAAAACCAGATTCTTGAAACTAAAATTGGTTTCCCATTGCTGAATTATGAGTTTATTGCTGTACTCGATCACTTGGACAAAAAGCGAAACTTTTGTACCGGTTTTCTCGACATTTTCGGATTATTTCAGAACCAGAATTCAAAACTCCTACCCGCTTCATGATTAGAGCAAAAAAGCCCGTAGCTCACAATCAGGGCTAAAAATTGGCCTCAAAACAAACCGACTTCAGTTGTATGAGGACCTCACTCGATAGGCGGATAACCACTTTTTAGAGGTTTTCCTAAGTGTTGTTTTTTTTCCTGCTATTTTTGATAAGATCATTTATTGCAAACGGAGAGAAACTTGGTCTTCGAGTGTGCTTTAGTTGTTCTCGGACCACTGAAAATGGGGAAGAAATTTGTTTATGGATGATTTCTTTTTTTTTGTTTTCCATTGCAAAATCAGAAACAATGAACAATCATTATATTTGATGGAATAAAATATCATATTACAGCCCTTTCAGTCGTGATTTGAACGGCCATAGTTTTCTCGAGGTCGAGGAAAAACGATTTGAAAAATTTGAGCTTTAGTCTCGTTTCAAACGAGCAGAAAAAGCTTGTACGACTTACACAAGAAAATTTTTCGTGTAAGAAGTAGAGAAACTTTAAAAATTGCCCTGCGAAAAAAATATCAAAAGTTTTCAATTTTTGTTAGTTTTTGTGACGTTTTGTGGGAACTTCTCTTTTCGATTACGCCTCAGTCTAGAGGGGGATCCAGGATTTTGTCGAAGGGGGCGAATTTTCAAAAAAAAAATTTGTTGACTTTTTTTTGGGTCGACCAAATTGACTTTCTGAGCACTTCAAAAGCACTAAAAAGACCCTGTTTTGGCAAAGTTTTGTGCGCCGCAAAAAAAATTGAAAAAAAGCCAAAAAGGCGTTTTTGAGCACTTTTGTTGAACACTTTGAGGAAAAAGTCGCGTTTTTTTGGTGCCCCTTCTCCCCTCAAAATTAGTGTATATTGGCGACGAACAATTTTAGGGTCCATCAGCCAAAAAGTGATTTCTCACAATAGTACGAAGGGGTGACGCTTTGGGTCGGCAGCTGGTCGAAACCCTGAGAAAAAGAAGGGCGTCCGCCCCTTTGCTCCACCCCCCTAAATCCGCCCCTGCCTCAGTCGCTAGCTTTATACGTTTTCAACCACCATTAAACCATAAAAACGCATCAAACTACCAGTAAAAACTATACTATTAAAAAAAACCTTTTTATATGTTTGTGGTCGGAACTTTCTAAGCCTCTTGTACAGCTGTCGGCTTACCCTATTTTTTTGTAATTCTTGTTTAGATAAGCAAATTGCTTACTTCTTCAACCTGAATTCCGATTTCATTATTTTTTGGGTATATTGAAAACTGTTTTTTTGAGTTGATTCAAAAAGTCAGTGATGCTGCTTAAAGACAAATTAAAAAATGATGATGCATTTGAGTCAGATTTTGTTGTTCCGACTGAAAAAATGTGGAGGAGCTTTGTATTTGATTGTGTTTTAATTTTTTTTCGTATTTTTCTTTTTACATTCCACGCAAAATGAGGTACCACGAATAATTATCAAAATGGGTCGAGTGAAATACTTAATTGAAGCTCTTTTAGTCGTAATTTGAATAACAAACTTTTTTTAAAAATTTTCAGTATTGCGAAAAACTGGCTGGAAAGTCTTAACTAAATAAAATTAGTTTTTGGAGTTTTCTAGCTCCATTTTAGAAACCATTCTGCATTTTCTGGAAAAAAAGGAACCATTCTCTGCAGGAACCATTGAAAAATGTTCTGCAAAAAAATTGAATTTATTTTTAATTTCTATTTTTTTAAAAAATTTTTTATCACTCCACGCAGAAAAACCTACACTAGCTTGAAAAAAATTAATCTGTAGTGTCTGAAAACTATGTTAGAAACAGTCTGTTCTATTTGCTCAGAAGCCTGTTAATTTTTTTTTTCTGTTTTTAATGGAAAAATCAATTTTTTCTATCAATAAGTCATTCTTAAATTATCACTGATGATAATATTAAAATTTTCTACTATTATTATTGATCAGACACGGGTGGATTTTACAAACATGCAACCAAGACAGTTGCAGTTTTTCATCGTAAGAAAGTTGATGAAAGCAGGAACAGAAATGATATGAAGCCATTATAAATGGATTGCGTTGTAGCGAATTGAACCAAAAAAAATACAGACTGGATTTTAATGAATTGAATTGCGAAAAAAAAACAGAAAAAACCTGAGCTGGAATCGAATCAAACCAATTAACATTTATGAAAACACGTTTCCTTTTTGAAGGATGAGTTCTTCATTCAAGTAAGTTTGCATGAGCTTCATGTTTGCAACCCTTTGGATATAGATGGTTTCTGCTGAAAAAGTCTTCACGTTTGGGTGATAGTTAACTTCATAATGAAATTAAAGATCGATCAAAGAACTGCATTTACTGTTTAATTTTATCGCTCAATTTATTTAATTGGAAATTTCTGGAATATATTTTTGTCTCTTCGAAATGTATCAATTTTTCACATTTAGCCAATCGTTGCATGGAGTGATTGAAATTTTCTCTAGATCATCAAAAATAGTTAAGCACTTTTAAAAATATATTTATTTTATTTAATTTTTTCATCTTCAGGGTCTGAAACCAAAACCAGAAGATGGGGTCGAAAACTCCGATGGGCATGAAGCCATCAAACTGGCTGCCAGCTGGAAGAGACGACTGGACCAGAAGAGGAAACATGCGGCCAGCCACCTCCCAGTGGACAGTTTTGGACTAAGGAAGACCACGTTGGACAGGGGAGGGGACGCCAGTTTGAGGGATTACCTGAAAACCCCATGAAGAGATTTTTTCAGAAAGTAAACTCAACAAAGTTACGAAATCCACAAATTTGAGATCTCCACAGTCTTCGAAAAACTTGAAATACTATGAAAAATTAGCTTCTTTTTTATATGAGTTGAATACAAAATGGCAGACACTGATTACGACAAAGAATAATCATCTTGGTTTTGTATCAATTAAAAATCTGCGTTTTCTAGATATTTTAAATTGGACAATTTGGAAACAAATTGAAATCGTTTCAGGCTATCGTCTTAATCCGACTCAAAGCTTTTCCTTTTCTGCTATGTTGGATTCCACTGACAAATTACACTAGTGGACGTTTACAACATTAAAGTTGACTTTTGTGTAAAAAGACTCCCGGGTTGATAAAAAATGCTTATCATACAATTTCGTACTATGAAAAAACAATGCTTATCATAATATTTCATAGACCAAAAAAATTAGTATGAAAACACATGATAATCATTTTGCCATGCTATGAAATTCTATAAAAAAGCATTTTTTGCAACTTTTTGAAATTTAATAACAAGCTTTTTGCCATACTTTTTATCACAAAAATTTTGTGTAAGTACCAAAAGCAATTTTTTGTACTATGGAATTTATCCTAACAATTGTTTCCATTCTATGAAATTGTATGATAAGCATTTTTTCCATAAATGAAAATACTAAAACATTTTGTTTCAAAATTTTGTGTTTGATATGAAACACTAGCCAAAAATTTTCTGTCAATTTAAGATATTTTTCGAAAAAAATTTTCATTTGAAAAAAATGCTTGTCTTACAATTTTCTTCACACCTTCTATAAAAATAGCATGAAAAGCAATTTTCTAAAGACTCCAATAACGAAATTGTGTGATAGGCATTTTTGTTATATGGACGTCAACCACGCCTGCCCTGACTTGTTTTTGGTTATCTTTTATCTGTATTCCCGTACCGAACTTTTTGGCCATAATCATATCTGATCATTGTAAAATCATGCAAAATTCATGTCTGTAACAGATGTGCAGCATGTCTATATTCGGCATGCACATACCTGCATCAGACCTGCATCAGGCGTGCTAACTGAAGATATGCTCACACCTGCAGCATGCATGATCATGCCTGAACTGAACATGCTCACACCTGCAGGATACATGATCATACCTGAACTAAACATGCTCACACCTGCAGGATACATGATCATACCTGAACTAAACATGCTCACACCTGCAGGATACATTATCATACCTGAACTAAACATGCTCACATCTGCAGGATACATGATCATGCCTGAACCGAATATGCTCACACCTGCAGGATACATGATCATGCCTGAACTGAATATGCTCACACCTGCAGGATACATGATCATACCTGAACTAAACATGCTCACATCTGCAGGATACATGATCATGCCTGAACCGAATATGCTCACACCTGCATAAACGCCTGAACTGGTAGTTTTTGCTACACTCTTTTTTTTAAAAAACAGAATCAAACATAGAAAAAAAAATGGTTTCAAATCGGTATCTTCAGTATTATAAGATAAGTAAAGAAATGCTTAAATTCCAACAGCATCATAAACTCAGCTTAATAATATGACACTTTACATCAATATTTTGGTTTTTTTTTCAGATATTTTCTGACATATCGGAGCAGTTTCTGTGTATGTTGAACAAGATATCAGTTTTGGTACAGGCGTCTTCTGGAATGGGCGTGCCCCTGGATGATCGGGTTGACATCGCTCGTCTGCTGGATGTCACACAGTCGTCAGATCTTTTTGGCTCTACAGCCGTCAGATATTTTCTACAGTTTTTCAGACATCGATGAATTTTTTATTGAAAATCCGCCCCCTCGAGAAAATTCTAGATCCGCTAGTATAGTATCCCAAATATAATTTGAAAAAATAACTTCAAAAAAACTCCATCTCTTAACTATGCAGATTTTTTGAAGCGCAACTTGATCGATGAAGTTTTTTGTTGAAATCTTATTGTAGTGGGTAGATGCCTCTTTCTGTAATTGCAAGCAGGGAGTCCTTGCTAGCGGGGATTGTGGATAGTTTTATCTGTTTCCTGTCAATATGAAACGTAAAAGCTTTCGAATGATCTGAAAAAATTTTGTCAAAATTGGCTAGTTAAAATGTCGAAATTTGTCTGAAGAAAAAAAACCCCACACCGAGCACAAATATTCCGTTACTTTTGCTACGAAAAAAGGAACAGTATTCAAAATTAATTGTATTGTTCGCACATTTTTTGTAATTTATTCAATGAGATTAATAGTATCAACCAATCAAATCTTTTTAATTTATTCGCAATTATTGCGGCTACTGGTTCGCGAAAATTGAAGGATTTTTGGCCAAAAAATTTTGTGACGAATTGCTTTAATTATAGTTCAAACCGGGGATGTTTAGTTTTTTCGACTATCCCTCCCGTTGACCCCCTGAAACTAACCTGACGTCCTCTTTTTTGGGATGTAGATACGACATAATTTCCTTCATTTGAAGATGGTTGGCTCGAAGAGGTAAATTTGGATAAACTCATTTCGAACAAAATCTGAAAAAGTGAAATTTTAACAACAAAGACCAATTAGTCAAGATGCGCGAAGTAATGTATAAATAAATATGAATTTGTCAAGTTTTCAGTCAGGCGTTATCATGTCTGCGGCAGGCATGAACATGTTTCACTCAGGTCTGATCATGTAAGATCCAGGTACGACCATGTCTGTAGAAAAATACGCATGCTCACTTGTGAACAGCCCTGCATAATGGGGGAACAGTCCTGAGAATATTCTCTCCCCTGCTAAATGGATGATCAGCCGTGAAATGGCACAAAAAGTTCAGTACGGGTTCCGCTTTATTTTATTTTTCTTCGTGAACTATGGTTTTATTATGCTAAATCAGGCATTGCAAATAAACAATAGATGATCTCAAGTGATTATTATTTAGCAATCCACAATCATGACTCGGTCGATAATCAAAAATTTTCTCAGTATGGACTTTTTGTTTAACATTTTTTCAAATCCAATTTAGAGTAAGCACAGCGAGCGTCTGCAACAATAAATTGTTAGTTAGCCAGCAAAAGTGACAACAAATGCGCTTCTGAAGCTTTATTTAGCTCTTCACCTAAACTAAAAATAATTCAAAAAGCTACAAAAAAAATCGAAATGAAAAATTAAAGAAAATAATTTTCTTGAAAAAATGTGTTCAAAATTTTTTTGTTTTTTTTTTATAGGAAGAAACTTGTACTTAGCCGAAGCCATCAAACATGCTAGAGGATCTCTTAGTACCTCTTCTTACAACAATATCATAATATCATATTTTTTTTGGCTACCTTTTCGGCAACTTCTGTGCTATTTGCTTCTATACTTCTAGCCTCAAGTCTAAGCAGAAAAATTGTCAGAAAAGTTGTCTAAACTGAAAATTGCTATTTTTAGAAACTCATTAGAATTTCCAAAACAATGGAAGATGAGAGATAAGAGGTTTGAAATAGCTTTTTTGCATTGTTAATCTCTGATACAAAAAGTCTGGTTTTATTTGTTTTTTCTGTTTATTAGTATGAAAAGTATCTCGAAAAAAAAAACGTAGAATTCTTTTTTGACGAGCTTACCAAAAATAAATTTTTGTAGCCAAGTTTCGAGGGTGTGGAAATATTTAATATGGTCTTAAATGGTTAATTTGGTTTAAAAAGGGCGCGAAATACTTCATACTATCAACGCATAATCCGGCCCAAAAATTGCTCCAAATTGAACAGGTATGCTGGAAGGTGGCGCCCGTTGTAATCTAGAGTCCAAATGATGAAAAACAAATGTCTGCCAGTCAGAATTGATAAACTAAAAATCTCAAAAAACTCAAATTTAATTAACTTAATCAAATAAGACCAGGTCATTAAAACTATCATTGACCAAATGCGAAGCAATTTACTGATTGACTATTGAATTTTCACGCAATTTTTGACGGAATTTTTTTTATATCATTCAAAAGGTATTGTTGTCTTGAGCTTAAATTTGAAACTATATTTCACCTGTGATCATTTTTAGTAAAGTTATGAGGGTTTAAAGATTACCATTTTGGCTAATTTGGGACAATTAACGCGCGATATATTTCGCGCTATTAACGCGTAAGCTGAGATTTAATCCGTCTTGGAAATCGTTCCAAATTGGTTGAAAGAAGCTTATTTGCCTTAATTGATTTGTTACAAGGAGCTAAATCTATTTTTTTGTAGTTTATATGGCGCGTGGGGGGATGATTTTTATGTATAATTTTTTTTTTACATTTAATTTGTTAATGATATTTATTTTATTACTACTTCATAAACTTTAAAAGGCAGTCGGAACATTCAGGGTTTCGCCCTGATACGAGCAGTCTTGTCTGATATTTTTTACTTTCTGATTTTGAGCGGAACTTTTGTGTGAACAGGAACGTCTAACTATTCTTATTACTAGAAAATTATTCATTCCCACAGTCCAAAAATAGTTCGTTCCCATGCCGGCTGTTCGAATTCGTAAATAACTGTATGCTAAATAAATCACTTTGAATTTTAAATAGCGTGTGGCAGTTGAGTTTCAAAAAAGAGGAACGTTTTTCTAAAATGATATTTTTTTCTTAAAATGAAAGTTTCATCATTTTATTGAAATCGAATACAACTTCAAATAGTTTCAAAGGCGGTCGAAGCATTCAAAACGTCGCCCTGATTCGAGCAGTATTGTACTTAGTTTGGTACAGGCTTATGAGTCGAAGGTAAGCAAAGATTGGCAAGTAAATACAATCTTTATTGCTTGTTGAATAAACCTATAAGTTCGAATCATATTTTTGATTTTCTGAATTGACCCGAATGATTTTGTATAAATTATATTTGAACTCAAAAGACGGATCCCTGGCCTTGAAAATTTAATTTTTTACTATAGAGAGTTGAAAAAAGTTGGAACAGACAGGATTAATTAAAAAGCGCAAATAATCTAATTCAGAAAACTTTTGCTTGAAAAACTAACTTTTTAGACAGAAAATATGACTCAAGGTCACCAAAACTTCAAATTTGTTTGCAAAAAATGCTCAAAAGATTGCTCTTTTTAATTATTTCTGTCTGTTCCACTTTTTTGCTACTATTTACATGTTCACATCAATATGTGTATGTCTTAATCGCGTTGCACAATATTAGCTCAAAATACGTTAAGAGTATCCTATCCAACTACTTATTGGACTAATATCCATAATCTGACAGATATTTTCTTGCATCATCTGACAGATAGTGGCTGATCTATCTCAATATACGTCAATTGGTTTTGATTATCTGTCAAAATAGCTTTCTATATTCTATTTGGAAATGATTATTGACGCTAAAGGATGTCAAATTTGCTGCTTCATTATTTTTCAAAAATTAATGAGCTCCAAGGAAGCTAATTCCGTTTCATGGAACCTAGTGTTTGAATTAACTAAATCATACTCAGTACCAGGGGGCATATGCTCGCTAATCTCCAAACGAAAATAATTGCATCCAAATTCGTAAATTAATAAGAGATATTTATCGGTAAATAACTCAGGCAATAGATAAATTTCGGTATTTTTCTATTGATCAGGACATCATACAGCATCTGAGCGTTTTTGGTACAAATCGGCGCAAGCTAGCCACAAGGACCGGTCGGTAATGTCCTTGAGACAAATTGCTCTTTTTGGCGGTCAACCTTAATCAAGGCTGAACCGAATTAGAACCAAAAAACAGTTAAAATAGGATGTAACCCCCGTTTTTAGTATATTAATACATGGGCAGGTGGGGGACTCGAACCTACGTCAACTGTTAACCTATATAATCGGCGTTAGCTTAGGCCACTCGGCCAACTGTGCTTATTGTTGGTACATTTTGGTTCAGTTTTATGCATTTATACTATTGTTTTATATGCATCTATACTCTACATTCTATACTCTACATTTGCATTGCAACATCCTCCCCCCCTGAAGAAGGAAGAACCGGAGCGAGCTTAACGGTCGGCCGCGTGACTTCACGGGTTGCGGTCCTGACAAGGGCGGATCGGGCGCAACCGTCCTGTCCGTAGTTTAGCTTGACGATTCGGGCGAGAGGGTAGTACCCACGCGGACTATCAGGCTCAATCACCCACACGAGATCGCCTGTTTTAAGAGTGAAGTCAGAATGAGTGTGCCACTTGACACGCTTATTCAGCGAGGGAACATATTCTCGAAGCCAACGAGACCAAATCGCGTTAGCATATGACTGCGCTCGCACGTACCTTTTCTTGTGATCGAAGTGCTCCCCGCGTAAAAGCGAAGGAAAGCTTGTGGCATGTTGTCCAAGCAAAAAATGGTTTGGGGTTAACGCTTCTAACTCACGTGAATCGGTACTAACGGAAGTGATTGGCCTCGAATTCAAAGCCTGTTCAACTAAGCAGAGTGTTGTTCCTAACACCTCTTCAGTGACTCGCCTACTGCCTAGGATATCGTACAGCACGCGCTTCACGCTTCGGACGAGGCGTTCCCAGGAGCCGCCATGATGGGGTGCGCCTGGCGGGTTAAATTTCCAAGTAACACCTTTGTGTGCAAAAATGGTCGGAGCCATGCCATTCCAGCTCTTGATGCAGGCAAGTAATTCCTTTTCCGCACCAACGAAGTTCGTGCCATTATCCGACCAGATTGTGCTTGGCGTACCACGGCGCGCAACGAACCGTTCAATGCCCATGACACACGAACTGGTGTCCAGAGACGGTACAATCTCAAGGTGTACAGCCCTGGTGGTGAGGCAAGTAAAAAGAAATCCCCATCTTTTTTCCGTGCTTCTGCGAACCGGAACGTAAAGCGGTCCAAAGTAATCCACACCCGTATGATTGAAGGGTGGTTGCTTGTATCCGAGACGTTCGACCGGTAAATCAGACATAATTGGCTGGATGGTGCTTGCTTTGCGTTTACGGCATGTTACACATTGATTTTCGATAGACCGCAGTAGTCGACGCAACCCAAGTATTGCATATTTCATATTTAAAACGGAGCGCATGTAATCCAATCCTTGATGAAAATGCTTATGGTGGAGGCTGCGGGCCACCAAACGAACTAAGGTATGTCGGGCGTCGAGTATTATTGGGTGCTTAGTATCAAACTCGGTATTCACTAAGCGCACAATCCGTCCGGTGGAACGAATGATACCAGCGGGACCGATAAATGGCGAGTATGTGGCAATTTTACTACTATTCTTAATAGGTTTGCCAGCGGTGAGTGCTTTTAACTCAACTGGAAAGGATTCCATCTGAGCAAGATGAATCAGTTTGCTTTCTGCAATATCAAGTTCAGTAGGGTCGGTGATTCGTAGGTCTTTACCACGAAAATGCTTATGTGAAGGCAACACCCTCAACATAAAAGCGACTACTCGCTTATATCTTGTAAAGGAACTGAACCTTTCCCAATTGAACCCGTGTTCGGGATGTTTGATTGATGTGACATCGGTGACGAAGGAAGATGATGTCTCCAAGCAATTATCAACATCACAAGAAGGACCCTTCAAACGAATTTTATTGATTACACGTTCGTCGGGTATAAACGGCCAATCAGTAGTCCTGAGAATGCTCGGACCAATAACCCAGCTGCTATTCTTGAGGGCTTCCGAAGAAATCCCCCGCGTACCGGTATCAGCTGGATTATCGCCGCTCAGAACATGGTGCCACTCATCAATAGTGGTCGACTCGAGGATTTCGCCGACACGATTAGCGACGAATACAGGTAATTTTTCAGTGGAGTTTAGCCACTGCAAAACTGTTGTACTATCTGTCCACATAAAGACATGATTAATAGAGACGGTAAGTGCGGTCAGTATATCATCTTTTAGTCGTGTGGCGAGCAGAGCAGCTTGAAGCTCTAGCTTCGGTATAGATAGCGCTTTCATGGGCGCAACGCGAGCTTTACCAAAGATGAAGGATATTTGAGTTTTATGCGAGCTCGCGAGTCGCGCACGCAAAAATCCAACAGCACAGAAAACGTCCTGCGAGCTATCACCGAACATGTGGAGCTCAATTTGATCAACAGGCTCTGTGAAGTAACAACGGGGAATAGTCAATTGCACTAAGAGAGGGAGACCGGAGTGCCACTCGAGAAACTTATCTCTTATGTCTTCTGGCAATTCGTCGTCCCAACTTTGACCACTGATTTTCCAAATATCTTTCAGTAAAAGGCGGGCCCTAACTGTGTATGGAGCTACTAGCCCAACAGGGTCAAACACAGAAGAGACGAAACTCAAGACGGTTCGTTGAGTTATTGCTTTATCGAGAGGACGATCCACGCCTCTGCTAACAACCAATGTGTCTTTCACATGGTCCCACTTAAGACCTAAGACGTGTGATGGTTGTTCGGCACCGTTACATATTTCCTTGATGGGTGAAGATGAGGTTTCGGATTCCTCGGGGTTCATTGCTGAAGTGATTTCATCAGCATTACTGACAAATTTAGTCAAATTAAATCCTCCCAATTTTAGTAAGGAAACCAAATCGCGACTAGTTTTAATTGCTTGGGTAACGATCTCGAATGAATCCAAGTAATCGTCCATGTAAAATTTTTCATTTACGACTGAGGCGGCCTCAGGGTATGTGGACATATTATCAGTTGCTGTTTTTCGCAACGCGAAATTGGCGCACGTAGGCGAATCTCGTGCGCCGAATATATGGCGAGTGTACTGATGAACTACCACATCGGAAGTGGTATCCTCCCGCCACAAAAAACGGAGCGAAATTTGATCGCGGGCAAGGACTCCTACCTGGAGGAACATACCCTCTATATCCGCGGAGACGGCGTACTTATGTTGACGGAATCGCAAAAGCACAAAAATTAAATTTTGGAGTAGGTCAGGACCCACCAATAAGGACTTATTTAAGGATGTGCCGTGAAACTTAGAAGCCCCATTAAGGACTCGGCGCACCTTACCCGGCTTATTCGGATTTACGACGGGATGGTGTGGAAGATACCACTCGCGATCGGAACGCTTACGTGGATCATGCGGTTCGACGGTAACGACATAGCCTTTCCTAATGTCCTCTCTAATGGTTTCCGCGTATCTTTCGCGCAGCTCAGGGTCTTTACTTAACCTTCTCTCCAATGATTTAAATTGGGCGAGTGACGAGTAATAATTGTTTGGTAGACTGGCATTACTATCAATCCAAAGCATAGGCACAATGTATCTTTCGCCATTGTGAACGGTTTCAGAATTGAGGATGGATAAAGCATGTTTATCCGCGGCGGAACGGGAATCGACTTGTTTGAAAGCACCATACGATTCCAACTCGTACCAGGATTTTATCTGGTCGGTCAGAGAAGAATCTTCAACAACACACTTGAAACACGAAGAAGTAGAATTACCGGACGGCGGCAACGGACCACTTAAGACCCAACCTATCGGTAGGCGAACGGAACACGGTGAGTTTTTATCATCTCCCAAGATGAACTCAATGGGTCTAACGGCATGGTAGTAGTCTTGTCCGATAATAACTTCAACTAATAACTTCAACGTCCTCATAAGTATATTGAATGGGCTTAATAGGTGCTAATTGTGGATATTTATTCTGCAAATCAGCAATATTGATTAATTCGGAACCAATCCGAATGTTGTCTTTAACATATGCACAGAGAGAAAATACGAAATCACTATTGTTCGGCTCGGAGGAAACTGTAAACTTGACCCTCTGAGTCTCAACAACGGTGGTCGAATTGAAACCACTAATTGACAAGTTAACGGGCTCCCCTACTAAGCCGAGACGGTTTACGAGTGACGAAGACACCCAGGAGTGAGTCGATGCACTATCACAAAGAACCAACGTCAGGAGACTGGTTACATCCGAGGATACACCAAGTGTTGCAATTGGCAACAACCCTTTAGAAGATTCAATGTCATGTACATCACTAACAGCGGCATGGGTGGAAGTGTTTGTATTCTCCTTGGATTTGTTTGTTCCAGCCTTATTCGAGACCTTCGAATTTTCCTTCCGAGGAAATATTCTTTCGGCTCCATGGAGCAAGACATTATGTGTGCTATCACACTCTGGCTTCGGGCACTTTTTTGCTCTATAACATTGCCGGAAACTATGATTGCCATTGAGACAAGCGAAGCAAAGTTTCTGTTCAGCTACGTATTTTGCTCGCTGAGTAGCATTCTTTTCCTTAAAAACAGCACAATTCCACAATGCATGACTACCCTTACACAAAACGCACGGCGGAAACTTAGACTTATCCTGAGCCTTACTAGTTACCTGGCTATTGGCTGCAAAAACTTTGGTTGTTTTTGGCTTAACTGGTTCTTCGTTTTTTGCCTTAGAGCTGAGTAAACGTAATCTTTCATGCCCCTCGGCCTTTTCTTTCAACCAGTTGTTAAAGTCTAAGAGTGTTGGTCGCTGCCAATTATGTCTAACAGTATGCATTGACCAAGCCTCCTTGAGGTTAGGCGGAAGTTTACTAACAGCTTGGTTTAACAGGTTAACACTCTTTAGATCATCGTTGAAAGACAATGATTTGAAAACTGCTACGAGGCCAGATATGGCAGAGGAGAAACTAATGACATTTTCCGAATTGTGCATCTTAAGTGGAGGAAAAGTATTCAGCTTATCAAGATGCGCACCAACAATGGCATGTGGTTGCCCAAACTTCCGTTGCAAGGTGGCCAGTGCATCCTTGTACATAACGCCACTATAACTAAACTCCGCAATTGCGGTTTTTGCTTTGCCTGTGACGAGCGTTTTTAAGTATGTCAATTTCGTATCATCGGTGAGAACAGCGGAATCAACGGTGGACTTAAACTGACCAAACCATTCGTGCCAGTTTAACGGGTTGCCGTCAAACTGGGCTAACTTCCATTCAGGAAGATGATCTTTGCGGCTATGCATCAATAATTCCGCCAATTCACGAGCGGAGAGCGGTCGATCCGATGAACAACCTTGGTTCGGATAAGCGGGAGACGGTGCGTAGTCTTCGTTGACTGGCTGATAACCAGTATTAGTTTGATTGACAAAATGCGGAACATGTTGTGGATGAACTGGGGGAGTATTAAAATACACAGTCCCACCACTAGTATACGGAGCGGCGGTGTTACACGATGGGACAATAGTTGTCACATTAGAAAAAATGTTTCCAGCATTACAACACTGAGCAGGCGTGACGATTGGAGTTGTAGCTGCCAATCGCCATAAGTTTGCATCACTTGTGTAGTAATCGTTGATATTAGGTGACACAGTATGCGGAACAAAGGGAAGTTTATGTTGCGTCTGGACTGGCGCTGCATGGCAATTAGGTGCCGAAAAGAAAACCGGCGTTGGGTTTACTCCAGAAGATGAGAAGCCACCACCAGCAAATGCAGGCGACAAAGAAACAAAACCAGAACCGGGTTGGGCCGGTAACATTGGGACAGGTAATGATTCCGGTTGCGCGATGGCAAAACTACCATTAGTTATGTTTGAACTCATGGTCTGTAAAGGAACAGCAGACGGTGGTGACACGTGTGCAATAGAATGCATATTGTTAACTGGGAATGGAACAGAGGCTGGAAATGAAACAGAAGCTTGCAATGGCAAACGGCTTGCACTGCCAAATTGAGGCATAGCCCGATGTCCATAACTATGGATTCCAGGGTCACTCAATGCTGTGTGCTCATGGTTATGACTATTACTAGTGTGAATTGCATGAGCAAGGAGGGCGGAAGTCGTCGGTCCTGACGAAATGGGTACATGAGTGAAGGCCTGCAAACCTGGCGCACTAGCAACGTCGGGAGGTGCTTGTGAACTAACAGAGTCTACCCAATCATTAGTTCGATCGGTTGCTACCTTTGAAATAGGTTGACTTACTCCTGTTAAGTTACTTTCCGCTACCTTCTCGCTAACCTCAGATGAACTGTCCTCAAGTTCAAACGCTTTCAATTCCATTTCAATTAGTTGCTTTTTATGATTTTCAGCCAATTGCTCTAGTTCCAGCTGACTTTGTTCGAACTTAAGACGGTTCTCTTGCTCTTTAAGTCTTAAAGATACTTGATACTGCCTTTCCAGCTCCTCATGGCGTCGTTTTACTAAAGCTAACTCATGCCGTTTCTCACTTGATGACATAGTGCGAACAGTCGACGTATGACGAGTGGAAGCAGATTTATCAGACTTATGTGAGTCAAGCTTTCTACTATCCTTAGACTTATTAGAGACCTTAGACCTGTTTTCAGATACTCGTGCTGCTGAATCACTTGTTTTGTGCGAGTGTGAGGATGTCTCAGACCTAGTTTGTTGTAAAGATCCCTTGCTCCCTGTAATGCCGGCTGCTGGAAATGACGAAGGTTCAAGGCTCATCTTGTAACTCTGAGCTTCGTGCATTACTTTATCGTTCATTTCGGTTACTTTCTGAAGCCAAAGGTCTTGCTGAGCAATAATTTTTTCAGGATTTTCCGTTTTTCCCGCTAACCTAATTAATTGCTCATTGACGTCGACAGCTTTTTCCAACGCAATTTTACATTTGTAAACAGCATTATCAATTTTTGTAGTGCGACTATTATTCTCAATGTACTCAAGTAATAATGAGTGACCTTTAAGCAGCTCATTTTCTAGATTTAGACGGGTTTCGAATAACTTGCGTATCTTACTTTGAAATTTTTCGTCCATGTTTTTCACAAATTGACAATATTCTACGGAAGCTCACTTATAGAAAACAATCAATAAAATGAGATACTGTTTTGGTACGTAATCAAATTTGCATTAGTAAATCAACATTAGCTTACAAGACGGGGGAACTTGACGTCTCAAAGCTTCTACCTGAAGCCTATTTCTTATAGCTTTCCGAGCTTTGAGGGGTAAGCGGTTTCGCTTCTTACGTGTCTTAAGGATGTTAAGATTAGCGCTATAACGCCTTAGAAGGAGGAGAGTCTTTAACTCAAGGGAAGGAGGCTGGTGAAGCTCTTTGTACTTCTCAATTAGTACCTGGTCCTTAGCCTTACGCTTAGAGATAAAGTCTTTAACGACGTTGAGAACGAGAATACCTGTTGAACCTAAACTTTCCTCTATATCCTCGGTTCCGTTCCGTCTACAGTATACGATCGCACAAATGTTTGTCCTATACCTTAATAACAAATTGACAAGTTGCTCACTACTCAGCTTGCGGTTATTGTTGCTGCGGTGCCTACTTATCGAGTTATTAATGGCGTCGTGCCAAATTACAAGGTCGTTACGGTGCGACAAGTAGTGATGAAGGTAGTACTGTATCGTTTTCTGAGAGTCCCTAGCGTTAAAGTTCAAACTTAAACCTGGCTTCGTAAAGCAAGTATCTTTGACGCGCTTCTGGGACGGAGCGGGAAGTTTTCGGAGCGCGTGATCCAAAGAACTAGCTCCTAGGATGAATACCATACACTTGGGGGACCTATGCGACGGCTTCGTTACGCTTAAGTACCAATGGGGTTGGAAAATTAAGTAGGTCGGTTGAACTCCAACAACACACACGGAGTAAACCTGAGGATGAAAGAATTCAACTTAACTCACTTAAAATCACCGTACCTGACCACTTAACTTTACTGTCACGCAAGGAAGTCAATAATCTGACGGGCTGAAACGGCTTTGTTTTACTCGAAGCGAACTGGCTTTCAGTTTCACCAATGGTGGGTGGGGGATCAGGCAAATTGGTTAAGTTCCAACAACACACGCGGAAGAAACCTGAGGATGAAAAAACTCAACTTAATTTGCCTGATATTTCGCTACCAGACCACTTAACATAAGGTTGGTGTCATCTTACAGCACAGTTTCGCAGAATTCTGGAGACGTTTTGAGGATTTTTTGGCAATTTTTTACTTTTTATACAAAATTTTTCAGAAAATTTTGGTCAGCAGGTTCGAGTCATAAACCAACCCAAAAAACTAGTCCAGTACCTCTTGTCTATGTTCCGATTTCACTGATTAATATTCCGTTCACATATATCCAAAAATTTTTGGTATCGAGAAAAAAATGTCAAGTCAGTTTGTCTATGTACCGACTAAGATATTTCAGTTCAACGGAACTGTCCAAAATTTTTGGGTATTGAGAAAAATTACCGGGGGCTAGCTTGCGGGAAAATTTTTAGCATAAATGACATCGTATATAAATTTATAGCACGAATGGAAAGTTATAAATGTTTTGGAAACGTCTTACAGTTTATGTAGTGTTAGGAGATTGGCTGCACCGGTTGAGGGTTGTCAAACCATCGATCTGCATCTCAGTGATCTGAAACAAAGGATCTGCCACTCAGCATTCTGCAACACAGGATCTGGCACTCAGCAATCTGCAAGACAGGATCTGCCACTCAGCAATCTGCAACACAAGATCTGGCACTCAGCAATCTGCAACACAGGATCTGCCACTCAGCAATCTGCAACACAGGATCTGACACTCAGAAACGTGACGTCTGACGTCTCCAACGTATCGCTTGTCGCTAATCCCACGCTGATCAAACGCTTGTCTCCCACGTATCGCTTGTCGCTGATCCCACGCTGATCCCACGCTTGTCTCCCACGTATCGCTTGTCGCTGATCCCACGCTGATCCCACGCTTGTCTCCCACGTGTCTCCCACGGTCCCTTGTCGAGAAAAGAAAGACCTCGGTGTCCTTTGTCGTGAAAAGAAAGACCTCGATGTCCCTTGTGGGGCGCCAAAATATGCTCGCTAATCTCCAAACGAAAATAATTGCATCCAAATTCGTAAATTAATAAGAGATATTTATCGGTAAATAACTCAGGCAATAGATAAATTTCGGTATTTTTCTATTGATCAGGACATCATACAACATTTTTAGCATCTGTCCGTTTTTGGTACAAATCGGCGCAAGCTAGCCACAAGGACCGGTCGGTAATGTCCTTGAGACAAATTGCTCTTTTTGGCGGTCAACCTTAATCAAGGCTGAACCGAATTAGAACCAAAAAAACAGTTAAAATAGGATGTAACCCCCGTTTTTAGTATATTAATACATGGGCAGGTGGGGGACTCGAACCTACGTCAACTGTTAACCTATATAATCGGCGTTAGCTTAGGCCACTCGGCCAACTGTGCTTATTGTTGTTACATTTTGGTTCAGTTTTATGCATTTATACTATTGTTTTATATGCATCTATACTCTACATTCTATACTCTACATTTGCATTGCAACAATTTTTGTTCTCTATGTATGATACGGTGTATTTCTAGCAGTTAAAAAAACGCTTTTCGTTTTGGAGAAGCCTTGAATGTTCCAATTGCATTTTAATGCAACTTTGAATGTGTTTTCATTAAAAAGTTGACGAAATAGTCGATTGGCGCATGTCCTGATAATAAGATAAAATGGTTTGCCTCAATTTATTTTGGAACGCATTAACCCGCCGTTAACGCTGGTAATTAGAACGCAAAAATTATATTACGCGTGAATATTTCCAAATTGGCCAAATTAAAAACTTTCAAAACACAAAATTTTACGAAAATTGATCACTACTGAATTTTGAGCTTCGGGTAAAATTTTTTTTAGGGGGTATAAAAAATTCAAAATTGCTCATTTGACATCTCAAAAATAGGCCAGAAAAACACGGCCCAACTAAAAACGTTCACTTTTCTTGGAAAATCGCCTCGATCAACTGCATTTG